>NC_048893.1:187693507-187768113 GCF_011077185.1 Oxyura jamaicensis
ATTGAGAATATTGAGAATATTGAGAATATTGAGAATATTGAGAATATTGAGAATATATTCACATTATTGAGACTGAAACATAAAGCCTGCACAGGAAGAGGCAGATCTAAACCAAATCTAAAAACATTTAACAAGAAGACAGTTTCAATCATTACAGAATTGGAAGTGTGGCTTCATAAACAATAATTCAGGCAAGAAGTTTAAGCCTGTCCTAAGATGGAACTAGGAAAAAAAAAAAAAAGAGAAATTACAGTACTGCTATATGCAATCTATAGATGTCGTATTCCTAAAAAAAAATCCAAGAGGATAAAATTGATAAAATTGTCTTTTAGATTCTAACAGTTCACATAAAGAAAATGCTACAAATCCTGTACTGCAACTATATACAAGGAAGGATTTAAAATAATTGAGACAAAGGAGAACATTTTGAAGGACTCTATAGTGATGAATATCCTGGTGGCATACGAGACTCGGTGAGAACTTGCAAAGTAGAAATGATAGCTACATTCAGCAAGAGAGATAAGGACATGAAGACTTGACAAACCCAATATTATTTTAACTTAGATCTGATACGAGAATCTTCTTGCCTTCCAGCTGTATTCCAAAAATGTACTTTTTTGTTCAGCAAATTTCATCTGTAGAACTATTAAATTCAAACTATGCTGTTTTATGAATTGCATCAGATAGCTAATAACATTTCAAATTTTGTCTCTGTCCATTGCCAGAGATTTAATTTCTCCCTTCTCTCCAATGATACCTCAAGAAAAGAGTACAGCAGTGACATCTTCTGCCTTCTTCTCACTGTAAAAGCTGAGGCAGATTTCAGTGTTAGAGAAGCTCGTAAAGAGCTCCTAATTCTTAGTTGTGCAACTGCCTGGTGGTCTGGAGGTTCTGGCTTCAGAAACTTTCCCCGTTTTGACCATATCACCACGAATGAGTCTTGATAAAAGGTCTGAGGTTTGAATCCCCAACAAACCCTTCAGGAAAATAGAGCTTGCAAGTTCAACCAGCCTGTCTGAAAATAAAGTGCTTAGCTCCCAGAACCCCTTTACTGCCCAGTCCTGTAGAAGATCCCCACATGGCTGATACCACCAGGCAATGGCAGCTCCAAATAAGAAAGCCCCGTGCACACCTGGAGAAGTAACGTTTCATACTGGGATGCAGAGTTAAACTCCATCAAATACACCGGTACAGATTGTTCAAGGTCAACCGTACATTGTAACCTCTCTCTCTGGATGCACTGATTAGGACTGTGCATGCCATGAAACCATTTCTCTCTCCTGAACTTCTGTTTAAAAGCTTACCATTTTTTATGTCACCAAGGGAAGCAGAGAATTTCACCTGCTTAGCTAATAGGACCTTTGAGTATTCAAAGTTTATGTTTAAAGCTTTCATAAACAAATTATAGCAAACAATTATAAATCCTTGCCCCTTTTAAATAAGAAGTCACATTACAGTAGTATCTCAAGATCAAACACGATGACTGCATTACAAACTGCATAAACATGCCAGGAAAAAAAACCACTGACCTTGTAAGAGCGAATAGCATGTTTACAAGTCACTGCATCCCACTGTTTGAAGTGATCTCATAAGACAAGGAATAATAGGAGTAGGAAGTCATGAAAAGGTCCCCCAAAGCCTGTCCAAGTGTTTGGAGCAGCACCTTCCCCCAGGCAGAGGAAAAGGACCCACCTGATTACAACATTGAGCTGAAGCCTGTAAAGCTCGTGGTTGGTTTCAGTGCAATAAAGCCATGAACAAGAGCATTAACAACGATTAATGCTAATCTTTGATACTGGGGCCATCACTCCATCCTGAATGTCTGCCTTAATTAATACTGGGACAGTACTGGGTCAGAGGAAACAGAACTTATCGCCTGTCAACATACAAACTGTCTACCAAAAGTATGTGCGAGCATATTTGTGGGTATAGTAGGCACATACCCACCTAATTTCTACGCTCCTAAGAATGAAGGTAAATTGATATGGTAGATCACATGTCAGCAAGAATCACTAATGTGTAAGGCTCAAACCATACCAAAAATGGCATAATTTAATCAAAGCCACAAAATATACCATCAGTACTGCAACATGTGTCTTCACTGATGTTTCCATCTCCATCAAAGGATGCTTTTGAAATTTATCTCCTGATTATTCCTACCTACCGCATTTTGGTTGGCACAGCAGAGCAGTTTTGGAGCACCAGGAATGGATTCGTTTCTGATGCATCAGACAGACCTGCAGACAGACTCCCAGAGTATACCTGATACACTCTGACTGCTCACAGGCACTCAGTCCATAGGAACAGACTGTGTTATTCCAAACTAAAACCCTACGCATGTAAGTACAGACATGGGGTTTGCTCTGCAGACCCACTCCCACTGCATTACACTAATTGTTCCTGCAGCCACAAACTTGTATAATTCTGTACTTCCCCACTATCAAGAAACAAAAACATGAACAGCCAGATTTCACAGATTTTAAGTGCCTTGCCAGTTTGTACATCCCCACTTCTTCCCTCCTAGTGCCAGCTTGGTATACAGCCTTCTGTAGCACACAACCTGCCTACGTGCTGTCACATATGGGACAAATTGTTAACATACTGATCTATATTTTGGTGGAGATGATCATTTAAGGGCTGGAGACCACTGACAGCATCAAGGAGTATTTGCTAACTAAATTCATTTGCACACCAAAAAAAGCCCCACAACCTGCTTACAAAGACTCTTCTTCCAACCACAATGTTAGTTCCTGTGCAACTAATTTACAGTCAGCTCATCACCAAACTCACCATATGTACAAGAATTAGGCCTGCTGAACTCACTGATAGCAGACACTGAATAAAACAGGATCAGAGGATTTTGGAGAAACAAAGGCAATACACTAGAGATGGAATTTACTCATACTTGAATGAGACACATCTGTGTTACCAGGCTACCCTGCCAGAAAAGTTCATAATGATATACTTAGAATTAAACAAAATATGTTAGGATGTGCCGTTATCAGATCCTAATTAAGCAGGTTTATGATATGGTGAATGATTCCCAAGAAAATAAAGCACCACTAGACTGAAAGCTTCAAAATGTTCTAGGGATTGGAGGCTTGAAGGTGTTGCTTTTCCTAATGCAACAAGAGCAGACTGCTTCAGATTATTAAAACTCTTTGTATGGGTGCAGTGTGCCTTTGTCAAACACCTGATCTTCGGTTTGTATCTTGTATTTATACAACATTGATGTAGTCAGACAGAAAAAAATAACTCAAGACTAAATATTTCACAGGTTAATCTGATAACTCATGAGCATCCCGTAACCTTGCAGAGATTGGAAGATGCATCCCTACCTGTAAAAATGCTCGGCTCTACTTAAGCAGGAGGCACCAAGTTCCAAAGTCTCAGCAGACTTCTTTCAGGGTGAATGAGGCAACAACACACACAACAAACAAGGGGCACACAAGAGGCCACAGCACTTGGTGAGAGCTAAGCCTTTTTTTCCAGCAGCTCCCACGATTTCATGGGGTTGTGCCATGCTTCCTTTCCCAGTCCCCCATCATCCCAGGGACTTGCCTGCACACGGGCAGAGGGTAACCTAAAAAGCACAACGTTCCCCCCTGCGGAAGGTATACTGACTTTAGCTACAGGGAAATACAGGGTAGAAACCAGGCAGGTGAGTCTCATTCTGTGCGCATGACAAGACAACTTTGACACTTCAATACTGAACCCAGTGTTCATTTCTCTGCTTAAGCTGAAAGTAGAATCACTGAATGATCAGGGTAAGGATTCGGAATAAGAACTGCAGGTTTTCTGTTGTTTCTAAGAAAGCAAAACACAAAGACTCAGCAAGTCTTCAGAGCAAAACACTTGAGCTATGCATGAGGTCTTATCTAACTGGAAGATCCTTTAGCTTTTATAACACACACACACTTGTATCAGTATAAAGAATTCCCTCTTGACATAAAAATAAACATCAAGAAAAAGATCAAGAATCTGTTTTTCTTTTAAACATCTTAAAAATGCAGGACGAAATGTGAAAACTAAGAAGATAAATGAGAAGGTACACATTTTTTACATTTAAAATCTTAAATCTCAGTAAATGCTGTTCAAATTATTTTGCATAAAATCATCACATTTTCAGCATATTAAGAAAACACCATAACCAATTTTCTGTTTAGTTTTGTACCGTTAAAGCTCCAACCATTTAATTTAATACGAGGTAAATTATCAACATTTTTAAGATGAGTAAGTGGTAAAGCCCCATAATTATGTTACGCTGCTTAGCAACTTGCTTACAGCAACACTGGTACAAGGGAGGCAAACTAGTGTCATCTTTAATTTACACAAAAGGTTATTACACTACTTCTGAAATGTATACAGCTAAAGCCAATTGAACTCTTATCCCTACCTCAGGGTTCAATACTGGGGAGGAGGGTTAAAAGAACAGAAGGATACCTTAACACTCTGGTTCTTGGTCTGCAATGGAGATGAACTTTAAACTATATATATATATATTAAAAAAAAAAAAAAGGATTGAGGCACAGGAATGTGTCTCAGGGCCCACTCTAGCTTTAACATCTAAATTCCAAGAAAATAAAGGCATCGCTGAAAGGAACAGAGATTGCACCGAGTGCTCTGGAAATATGACCAAACCTGCTTGGCTGTATGTAGTAGCTCTAACTACCCCTTTAAACTCTAAGGTTCCACTCTAAAAAAAAACTCCTAAAACAACTTACAGAATCACAGAATCATCTAGGTTGGAATAGACCTCCAAGATCACCGAGTCCCACCTCTGACCTAACACTAGGAAGTCCTCCACTAAACCATATCCCTAAGCTCTACATCTAAACGTCTTTTAAAGACCTCCAGGGATGGTGACTCAACCACTTCCCTGGGCAGCCCATTCCAATGCCTACCAACCCTTTCAGTTCTTACAAAGCAAAATTCTACTTCAAAGTTAAGCATAATAGAAGGATCTTGACTTGATTTTTAGATTGCTTACTCATTACTGGTACAGCAAAGTCAATGGCAAGTTGAAGTCCAAGTATTCTGCTGCATCAGCACAGCACCGACCTGTAAATCAACACTGATTTAGGCAGGTTTTCCATTCTAATTGTTAATGGAAAAAAGGAAAGCAAGATATACCAAGTCAAGCTGTTTAAGACCACCAAAGAGCAGCTTCACCAGGGGTGGAATGAAAAGTGGCTTCAATTTCCTATTTTTAACAACAAACCATTCTTTCAACTAATTTGGTCAGCAAAAGTAACTTCAGATTTGATTCTGCGTACTTCAGGTTTTCCCAGTCACCCTTCTAACAGAGCCACGCATGACACTAGGAAGCTGTATGTGCTATAAGGAACAAGAAAGTCAAACTGGCTCAGTGCTGAAGTCCATGTAATTTCAGGAAATCTAAATAAATCCCCTCCCCCTATTTTTTATTACATTTTCTTAATGATTACAGTTATCTTAAAGGATCTTTTTACTTAATCAGTAAATTTTGAAACTCCACCGTTCCTATCATTCCATAGCATTTTTGAAAGAGCAGAAACACGTTCCTTCACTGTTTTCACAATGAAGAGAACTAAAAGAATATGACATGTTCAACCTGCACCCATTTTATGGACAGTCCAGTAATTCGAATTATTGAAAATAATGAAGTTTTTGCCACAGTTCATTAAAGCTGCCAACTTTTTTGGCACAGAACTAAGAACTGCTGCAACAACAATCAGATGGTTACCCAGAGCATAAAGGCACTGCGTTTCCAAATCAGATAGCATTTAATAAATATGAACTACATGGCTAATTTCATTAATTTATGTTTCAGTAAAGAGCCAAAAGTCTAAGAAGCTACGTACACTTGCAGGGTGGGTAAGTACACAAAATACATCATGGAATACAACAACAAAAGTATTCCCAGGCGTTCAGTCCTAATTTTCCACTTGTCATTCTAATTAGACAGTATTAATAATATAATAATTTCAAGCAATAAGAACACAATCCAATGTTGACTTTGAACAGCACTTGGCTATTCTGCAAATTCAAATCTGCTTTTTAAGATATGACAAACATTTTCTGAGAATAAGGAAGGTTTCTAAAACAGTCCAAGTCTTTTTATTTCTAGAGCTTATTTTTCTACAGCGCCAACATTTTTAAAGATCACTTGTACTAAAAATTGTACTATACATTTTTATTAAAATACAACAGAACCACAAACATTTGCATCTGAAACCTCTCAGGCAAATGTTAAAGCTCTATTTTGAGCACACATTGGCACCCCAGTAACTCAAGCTCGATGAACTTCCCATCTCCAAATGAAGAGGAGGGACTTTTAACGCACCTGCTTCATAACTCTGCCTACCAACAAATCATTTTTATTTTAGGGAAGACAGTCACACACAAAACCCATACACAGACATTGGCCAACACTGCAACTGTGGCATCCTCTTGAACTGGAAGGTAACAAAAGGGAAGGCCTTGTACAGAGGATGCCTGAATGAGAAACTGGAGGCAACAATAGAAAAGCTTACAAGAAAGGTTACTTTGCCTTTGGTATGGCATTTTCATTGACTTTACCTATTCAAGTTAATCTGAAAGTCACCTCTTTACTTTTGAAAGAAACAGCATACAGAAACCTTTCTATTTAACGAGGATGATATATTGAACTTTTCCAACCTGCCACTCCAGAAACACCATAAATCACAAAAGCCTTTTCCCCACACAGATTTGAGTGGTTCAAATAGAGGTTTGTTGTGAAGCACTTAATCAAGCCAGTGCAAATAACATGCAGTCAGTTTCATTGTGATTCATTTTGGTTTATTTTAGGCAGAAAAAACAAACACTTGAACTCTCACATTAAAACAGATATCCACATGCAATTTATTCTGAGCTAACCAAATCTCTTTACACTTGCATTTAAATATTTGAAATCCCCTTACTTTTCAAACTGCAGTCCCAGTATCACTTGTTTTTCAGTTCACTCCAGATAACTTATTAGTCTGGGCACTCATTCCTCGCAGGATGACTTACATTTTTCTGAAACTGCTGCACAACATGCACGAGCCTTTATCCTTTCCCTGTAACCCTTCTCCATATCTAATTTGTAAATGGACCGGCTGTCAACACTGAAAACAGCATCTGAAATTATTGCTGTTCCCCCTGAGAATACCACTTAATAAGCTTATGTAAATTATGTACCTTTTATTTACTGCCTTAACCAGATCTAAGCAGAGCCCGTTGTCAGTAACAGCCACATTCTGCAATCGTGTGCTCAGCCCACTCATTAAGGTGGTTAAGTGCAGCACTTAGATTGCCATTCAATAAATAATAAAAGCACCTCTTGGGACACATCACCAAGACAAGTGTACTCAGGGAGTCTTAATAAACGACAGAATTACAAATTCAATTATTTGATAACAACCTGTGCAAAGTGCTTTTAAACTTTTGGTTTATTTGAAGTACATCTTAATACTCAAATGAAAGCAAGGAAATACACCGCTAGCTACTGCAAGCTGGCTGCTGCTGCAGCTAGTCAGGAGCATTTCTGATGAGGCTCATCAGGCACAGAAGTGGTTGGTTATACAAATGGATTTTGTTACTTAAGCTTTCCTGCTTCAGATGCACAAGTACCAATTCTGCTCACATTGCATTGGACATGGACCAGGTGGGTTGAACAAGGGTAAGACCCAAGCTCATGCAGCAGGAATGAAAACTTTCAGAGAAAATCTAGAGACCTGACCTGTGCTTTTCGGGTATCGACACTGTTCAGGGGTGGGAGGAGCTTCAAAATTGTTTTAAAAAGGTACTGTCACTTCACAGCCACTTACAGTAAGATTTCTGAAAAAAGAGAAACTACCTACCACAGGAGCATACCTTGCCCAAGCACCTAAAATGTTAGCACCAGGGAACGCACGTGCAGCCATCTTCCCACCCCAGCATTTCAGTTTGCACACAAGGTCGTGTTAGTTAGCTGATTGATAAACATGCTAGCTGCCAAGGTCACGGGATTGTCTTCATTTGCCAAGTAACCTGCAGCCAGTGTCACGGAACTGATTTACACGTAACAACAGAACGTAACACTTTTGTGAAACTTCCCATAAAAAGCCTATTGCTATGAAGTTATCAGGTTCTGCTTTTAAGTAGGTGATGGGAGGATTCCGAAGATTTGCATACATGTAGCTACTGTCAAAGTAAATGGTTTGTTTATATTTTAAACTGCAGCGCCTCACTTTGTGCTTATCAGTTAACTTTTCTCATTTCTCACAGCTGTGAAGTTATTCAGGGTTTCATGGTAAAAATTATGTTTAGCAATGATTTTGTCATGAAAAGTTACGAGCAATGGTGTACCAAGTCACCTTTACCGTGCACTGAACTCCTTCTTAGGTCAAACCTCAGTGTGCATCCAGTAGCAACTGCAGGCTGTTTGGCACTGAACTTGTTTGCTTTCAGGAGTGAAGAGAACACAAGATATGTTTTAAAGCAGCAGTTCAAGGGGATATTAACTGCCTTTGGTAGAGTGGGAAAGAGTACAACTAAATTCTAGTAACTCTGCATCACGGTTCCCTGCTTGCTTCCTCACAGCACAGAAGCACCAAAGCTCCAGCTGACTGGAGCTTTATCGCTTTGATCTCCAGCTGTGAAATGAGACTCCTCTATAAGTGAATCAAGAGAGGAAGCCTCCCTCCTACACTTCTGGTGTCTCCAGAAGGCAGACGCGTAAGAGATGCGAACACGCTGTGTGTGACCATAGCTCTTTTGCATGACTGCTCCCCAAAATCTCACCCACGTACGAGCTTGATCCAAGAACTCTCAATGGCAAAGACACAGGGAGCATAAATCAAGAAACCACGCTTCTGCGCCTTCACTGGCCTTTTATCAAATCAGGAATGATGGTGCTTTTCTTCTGACTTAAAGGGCAGGGAAGCTACTCTCACAGAGGAATGGAAAACCTTCTGAAAAGCTTCTTCATGCTCATGCCCTCTGGGCAGATGGGAGTGGGGTAACCTTGCACAATGACCCAGCTTCTGCCACGTGTACCTACTGCTCTCCTCCAAAGAGGCCCCTGCTCCTTCAGGTGTTTTTAATGCTAATGGCAACTGCTGGCAAAGGCAAGCTAACAGCATCCAGTTGTTACAGTGAACAAAAAAAGGCCCTTTTTCAAGGGCAAAGGTTGGTGTTAATAACACAAGGGTTTCCAAAACCCACAAAGAAAAGGAAGATCAGAAAACCTACTCTTCTGTAAAGGCTCCAGCAAATACCTAAATGAGCGCTTCTTCCCCTTTACTACTACTTCACACTTTTAAGCTCCATCTACCCTCATCAAATGCCCTGTTTATTTTAAGTGATAATCCTAATCACTTTCCATCAACGTGTGTTCTCATGCTTTCTTGTGAATGGCCACCTGCACCAAGAGGCAAAAATAGGGTAATGAAATTCTTCATGTTCCATATATACGCACACACAGTATATGCAGAACTAACATCCCCTGAAGATTTCTTCTTAATACAACATTTACTTTTCAGCACAAGGGAATGAGATAATTGAGTTGGAAGACTAGCAAGGGAACTGCGGCTGTTCCTTATATTAAGAAGCCTTCTGTTGGCTGGGGAAGCAAATTTCAGGCATTAATTAAAAAAGCAAGTCTGCCCAGACTGAAAAATTTCATGTAGAAAAGTGTCTTATCAAAACTGATGAGATCTCTTAGCTTTGTTTTCTCCTGAGTTCTTTGACTGAAAATCTTTTCGTAACCAGTTTGCAGAAGGAAACAGAAGAAAGTTACTGGGTGGTGAAGAGGGAAAACTGGAGCTTAAATTATTCACATCATTTCCAAAGGAGAGAATTTCCTTTTAATTACCTTGTTTGGTGACTGCCAGCATCTATAATAAGCAGTAGCAACATAGCACATTAAGTCTTTAAGACTTTAGGATATCATGCTATTATCACATACAAAACTTGCAGTTTACAGTAAAAGGTGAAATATCTGCTGGCAAAGTATAGGAAGGGACACTTCACAGCACCTTGCTATTTTGGGAAAGTTAAAAAGGTGACCATCTTTTTTCTTTGGTGAGTGAGAAACAAGATGAACTGGGATTAAGAAGAGCAGAACAAACCTTTGATTCTACTTATCAGACACTGCAGCAAGTTCTGAGCCCTGGTTTACAGGAAAGTATTTGGGTAAGAACTCAGCAACAGCAGCACCAGTACTTCTGCTGGCACTTCACCACACCCCGGGTCCTCCTGGCTCTGGAGAAGTGGCATCTCCCCACTTAGCCCAGAGGTCACCATGCTCAAACTGGGTCAGAAATTTGGACCTGAGATCACAGTTGAAGTCCAGCACTTCAGCCTGAACTGCTGATACCAGCGGTCAACCTGAAACGGATTACAAGCAAGCACAGCAAACTTTAAAATGTGATGGAGGGCTTTTCACCTGATGGCCCTACTAGTGTTGTCATCCCCTCCTCTCATAGCTTCCTTTTAATGAAATTCACGTAAAACCCCATGTTTATTAATAGCCAAAGAACCCTTCTATGCTTATGAAATAAGCCATGGGAAGTGATTGCCGGAAGAATCTAGACAGAAATAAAATGCAACATTTTCCAAGTGCAAGGCACATAACTATTTAGCTAAATTAATTAATTTAATAAAAACATTTTGAAATATTTTATTGGTTTAAGGGCAAATTTCTGCATACCTCTAACTTCATTTCACAAAAGAAAAAAAAAACGTCACATGAAAAATAGAAGTTGTTTTAAGTTCATCTGATTTCAGAGTATCAGAACAGAAGTACCTTGAAATTACACTAAGAAACCACGGCATCATCTGACCACGTGCAGGATCTCAGGGTACAGTCTACAGAAGACAATGTGCCAGCCTTGCTCCTACTACTACACTGGAGCCAGACCTCATGGCTGTGTGCCCCAGCAGCTCAAATTTGAGACACTGCACACAAGTGGCCAGTATATTCCTTAAAGGTTTCAGCACCTTGCATACACTAAATAACAGTTTGATCACAGAAACACATTAAGATACTCAAAAGACCCTGTTACGCCATCCTTCAAAAGTTTTATTCCAAGTACTTTTTTAAATATTACTTCTTAAGGGAATACACGCAAATTAAAATTATTAAAAACCATTCAATACTGCAAATAATAAAGCGTTAGAAATCTTATGTTGGCATGTTTCATAACTAAGAGAAATGACATTTCCAACAGTTTTAATGGATATTAACTTATTACTTGGGTTTTGTCTAGACGAGCAGTTAAAAGTGTGTTAAAGAGGTTCATTAAAACACAATACATTATGCACAGGGAGAATCAAAGTTTCACATGGTCTTCAGGTGCCAGCATACAGCTCAAAACTATTTCATCTACACAACCTTGACTCTATGTGGCTGCACAAACACTACTACTCTGCTGAAGCAGCTTACTGAAGCAAGGCCAAACACCCTCCCAAGAAACATGCTTGCTGGGTCCCCTCAAAGTCATTGGGCAATTTCAGGACTTAATCTGTGCCACTTGACTGAGAAATAACATAGAATGGTTTGGATGGCCTTAAAGACCATCTAGTTCCAGCCCCCTGCCATAGGCAGGGACACCTCCCACTAGACCAGGTTGCCCGAAGCCCTGTCCAGCCTGGCCTTACTGTCTCTGACATCTGGAGGTTGGTTAAACTCCTCCTGTTGTAGACTGGGAGGCACACCTTAGAGAACCAAGATTTACGACAGATGCATCATAGTCAATGAAATCAGCATGGCTACTAAATCAAGTCTACCCAACATCTGACACCACAACACAAGCAGTAAGCTCATCTCAGGGTATAGCCTTCACATATTTTGCTGCTGACTGCACAGTAGGAACAATCCTCTCTAGGCTGTGCTGTGCATTCCACACCCCCCACTCGCTCCCCACTAAGCCAGACAATAAAAAGTTTCTATGCCTTTTACAACCCAAACATCACTGCCCTGGAGGCTCTAGGAAACAAGTTTAGTAGATTACAATCTGGCACCATCCATTCTGCCTGGGACTTTCTGGAGAGCCAAGATGCAGAACATCATGCAAGCGCTTTCCTTCTGCACCAGACTCCTTGAAAATACTCCTACGTTGAACAGGGCTGACTTAAGCTACTAGAATACTGAGCTATTTTACCCACCTTAAACCACTCACATCTTGTCCAGACACTTACCTTCTCTCTCTGTATTTTAACATGTTATAAACTGTAAGAGTCTGGTATAAGCAAGGCAGCACGTGCTCTAACAGACTCGTTATTCACTCGCACCAAAGGAGTTAACCTCCACTGCAGTTATTAAAGCCTTGCTCTGTCACTGTTTCTTCATCTAAAAAGAAAACATTGCATCCACTCAGTTTTATAAGAATGCTTTGTTGAGCGTTGTATCTCCTCTCTCAACCTTCTCTGCCAAGTAACTGCTCTAAATTAACATTCTTCAAGGAATATAGATGATGTGTAAGCAGGTACTATATAATAATAATAATAAAAAAAAACCCTCCAGCTAATGAAAGATGCTGACTCCAAATTCAGCGGTATGCCAGAAAAAAATATTCTCCTTTTAAAAAGGAGAAATTGCTTAAAATGAAGTATGGAATAAATGCTAAACGCTCAAGGCTCGAGGCAAGACATAGCTCTTGCTAGCACATAACTATGGAGCTAAATAAGAAAGATGCTTCTGGTCTCCATCTAGAAGAAAAAAAAAATAAAGTTTATTTCCTCTTGCTTGTGGCTCACTGGTGTCAATAAGTTCATAATTATTTCTAAGCATTAATTGCAAATAAATATGTGACCAGTCACAGATGCAATGGATCTTGAATGTTTGTGCCTTTGTTCCAATAAACCCCCTGGTTTTGCTTCATGGCTTATTGATTCAAATTTAAAAAATCTCAAATTCTACTGCTTGTTCTCCTAGATTAAAAAGCCAAGCCAGAAATGACATCTTAAGATTGTCTGAAAAAGCTAAACAATCAGTTAACAATGAATGGGCATTTAGGGCAATTTTTTAAAAGAAAGGTTCTTAGCGACTGTTTTTTTCCAAGGGCAAATTCAGCCAGTAGTCCTTCCAGTACCAGAGTGCAATAAAATATGCCGTGGTTTTTTTTGTTATAACAGTTCAGATTTTAAGCCCTGAGTAATATTTCTCCTGGGAAATTCTGTAGATAAAATGTGCCAATTTACTCCCTATCTTCAGCTGCTGGGAAAAGTTCATCTAGGGTTCTACGAGCTATCTACAATGCATTTTATTCTAGCCTTTAACTTACTGAAAGGTACAGCATTACCTTTTATGTTCTGCATATCCTAACACACAGATATATGCAGAATCGTAAAGTGAAGGTGATCCAGAACATTTGAAACACAAAGTCAGTGGGACATACTTTGGAAGAATATCCACGGCTTTGTGATGCTACAGAACATTCTTCTTGCACAGCCGAAGCAGCATTACTGGTGACTTCAGTACGTGCTGCTATTTCATACTTTGCCTTTCTGTTTTCTATCAATTCATGTATAGCCACAGTCCTATTCTGCAAGTCAAGCAAGAGGCTTTTGCCACTTCTTTGCTTGGACGTCTCTGACCATACAATTTCAGCATGAGAACACTGCTAAGACCAATAGCTCTATGGTTTCAAACTACAATCAGTGACTTCTTTATTGGAATGAAAGGAGCATGAGTGTTACCAGAACAAATGATTACACTGTTGAAGGAAGTAACATAATTCTTTCTCCGGGCTATAAACCTCCCAGAAGTCCATACTTCAAAGCTACTACTTTGTAACAACTTTACTTTGGATTTCTCCATGAATTGGTTTTGTCTCTATTAGGAAATAAGTACAGGAAGTTCAGAGCAGACACACTGGAATGGTGAAGAACATTTAAAAATAATTATTGTACAGAGAAAATAAAAACAAAGAATCTTTGCCTCTGAAAAGAAGATAAATACTAAGAATTAAGCAATACATATAATTTAATAAGTGAAGAGATGCACTGTTCACAACGCAAGAACAAGACACTATATGAAATTAAAAAGTCACAATTTAAACAGAAGGCAGGAAATACTGCTTCATGCAAAGCATAATTAGATTATGAAACTCATGCACAGGTAATAGCTGATATCGGGAACTTGTTTTGATCAAAATGCATTAGACTACAGAAACCACGAGAACATTTGGACATAATAATATCCAGTAACAGAAAAAAAATAGTATGAATAAGGAATTTACTCAACCTCATTCTGCCCATGCTCTTTTAACTAATAAAGATCAAAATAAATGCTCTGGAATTCTTGTGAAACATAAAAGGTATTTTTCAGCATTTTTTTTCTTGAAACAGAATTTGAGAAACTTTAAGAAGGCTGGAAGGAAGAAGCCTCCAATTTAAGAATATTATCAGGTGTGGGGCTTCTGTTCATTCATCTGGTTTTTAAAAACAACCAGAAACCCTGGTGTGATGAAGTGTTCCCCACAACTAAAAATATTAGTTTTTACTGTGTCCCGTGGAGCCACGCAGCACTGAAACATCTGGGACCTGCCCTGTGTGGTCACAGAACACGACGTGTTTTCAGCTCAGCCTAACACGTAACCCTACCCTGAAGCCTCTCCGTCCTGACGGGGAGCAGGACTGCTTGTGCAACTACAGGTACTGCTGAGAAGGGGCTTGGGAGCTTCAACTGCTCACAGGAAATCTTCTCATCCAGCCTTGAAAATATACAAAATGAGCTCAAGATGATGTCAGCTTACTTTCCTGGAAATCCAATGACCAACATTTCAGAATAAGTATGAGGAAGGAAGAGTGGGCAGCTTTCTCCCCCTGCACAAAGAAAACCAATCGGTAGGAAATCTGTCTTCTATGTCAGCCACCTCTGGTTTTGTGGCTGAGTCAGCACTAACAAAGGAAAACCAACGTGCACAAAGTAACAAAGAAGGGACCCTGAAGTGAGATGCAGCTTCTGCACAACACTAACATTTTATCCTGTAACCATCATATGAAATATCTTCAATACCAAAATTGCCTGAGAGAGGTAGATGCCATTTCTGCAGCCTTTGCTGATTGCCTCCAAACACAATGTATCTTCCAAACGACCACAAACCCCAACATGGAAAAATTCCTATTACAAGTCGGTACTCCTCGCTGAGCGAGCACCACCACGGAAATTAAAATGTTCATCATCAGGCTCTTGCCACTTACAACAGCAAAATTAACCCCAAATAAAATGTGCTAAGTTCAAGGACTTAACAATAAATTTTCTTAGGAAAGGCGTTGGAGGAAGAAGTATTTGGGAAGCATCCTTTGCATTTACACATATATACACATGCATGCATATGTAGCTACATAAATTAAATACATAAAAAGGAATATTTAAGATTTTTATCTTTATTCATTAAGCATGCTTTGTACATATAGTACATACAAGAGTTAATTATTTTAAGCATACAATTTTTAATATATATATTTTAAAATGTTTAAGACAACCCCAATCTGTCAAACAATTTAGTCATGCTCTGAATCCTGAAAGGCTGGTAGCCTAGCAAGTCAGTAAATTAACTCAAGTGAAAAGAAAACAGGGTCAATTCCAATTCAGCTCTGATCTACTTGCTGACCTTATCCTTATGACAACTATAAATTTAAACTATATTATCCTCGCAATCCTATTAAAGTAGGAGAAGAATGCAATTTCATCAGATAGAGTTTGACATTCAGATGCCCCAGGTCTCCCAGCACAAGCACTGAATTTCTATTTTGTACCAAGTCATTGCAGACTGAACATGGCAAGTGCAGGAGGCTGTATGCTTCGGCCAGATTTCAGGACTGTTGGAAAAGGCGGACAGATAGATGGAGAGATAGATAGCCCTGAACTGCTCTCACTGATAGATTTCGGCCCCTCCACTGGAGGTAAAGGGATGGCAAAAGATTACAAGAGAGAGAGATTAATCTTAGACTGATGCATTGTAAATGAAGTCCTGCTTTCAGAGCACTCCAAAGATAATCAGGTAGAGCTTTTACTTGTTGAGATATAAAAAAGAATAAATAAAAAAGGGAAAGGATAAGTTTGTTTTATAAGCCTGAATGCACAGTTCATAGCTGTATTACAGGCTATCGTGAGACACAAGCTTTACATCCAGCAGCTTTCCATCACTCTGTGAATGCAGCGAACAGACACAGTCCAGCAACAGGATGTTAGCACACACAGAACTGCTTTAGGATTTGTAAGCAACTTCTGTCCAACAAAACGAGTATTTTTACATAGCAGGAAAATTGTTCTCAAAGAGTAAACAAACCAGATACAGCAAAACCAAGCACTTACATCTTTGCAACTAAAAATAATAAACCTGACTTTCTCCCATCTCCTTATGTTTCCTCTCCTGACTGGGGAACTTGAGTCCCCCCACATGATGTCTCTGTGTTTAAACACACAGCTAGATTTGTGAAAACCTTCACGTTGCCCATATCCAAATAAGCGGTCCGTGGGCACGCTGAGCCACCTCATTAAACATTCCCAAGGTAAATCCTGGGCACTGATGCCTTTAAAAATGCTCTGAGAGATTCCACCTCTTTGCAAATATGCTCATACTCATGGTTTCCAGCAACATATGGAAATTAGAAATGTCCATTAGATTTCAAGGAGAATGAATTTTTAAAGGAATTGATCAAAAGTGCTTAAGAGAATTAAGTACATGGAAGTTTGATTTTACTCTTAAAGCAAATCCATCAGATGCAACATTTGAAAATTAAATACTCATTGCATTCTACTGATTTTGAAGCCTTATTAGCCTAGCTTACAATTTTCCTTCCCTCTCCCTAACCCCAGTTTGGACCATTACTCTCTTCTCCTTTCTTTGTGCACGCACCCATGCCACTTTTGGAAAGCTACCCTGAGCCACACTTTTTCACGTGCAGTTTCCTATGGTTCTGCTGTCTAGTTCAGCAGCTGTAGATTACCTCCCAGCCCAACCCAACCCCTCTGAAACCATACACAAGCATTAATGAAGACTACCTGAAATATATACAAGAAAAAGAACACATTGATCAATGACCAAGATTTAAGAGTTCGATTATTTAACATAAACATTAATCAGCTAAACATATACCTCTATAGAACCTCAGTCTGGATTTTTATTTTTTTTATTTTTTTTTTTAATAAAAATGCTTTAAGTTAGACTTGAACTTTCCTGCTGCAAAAAATGAGAGCTAATTTAATTGGGAACGTATCTTTTAGAAGCAGTGCTTTTATCAAATAAATAATTTCAGGAAAGAGCTAATGGTTTTTTAGCTGTAAAAGCTCTCTTTACATATAGTTACACTTGCACAAAAATTGCTTCTGTTAATTTAAATCCCTGCCCAAGCAGGGACACCCAGAGCAGGCTGCCCAGGACCACGTCCAGGCGCCTTTTGGAGATCCCCAAGGAGGAGACCCCACAGCCTCTCTGGGCTGCCTGTGCCAGGGCTCCGTCACCCGCCCAGCACAGAAGTGCTGCCTGGTGCTCAGAGGGAGCCTCCTGGGTGCCCGGCTGTGCCCATGGCCTCCTGTCCTGGCACCGGGCACCACTGAGCAGAGCCTGGCTCCGGCCTCTCTGCACCCTCCCTTCAGGGATTTCGGGACAGGGATGAGATCCCCCTGAGCCTCCTCTTCTGCAGGCTGAGCAGCCCCAGCTCTCCCAGCCTCTGCTCACAGCAGAGATGCTCCAGTGCCTTCATCATCCTGGTGGCCCTCTGCTGGGCTCTCTCCAGTATGTCCAGGTACTGGGGGAGCTTTTAACTTTTACCTATTTTTCCAGCAACTAAAGGAGAAATTGAAAACAATGAGCCAAGACCTGTGTTCCAGTGATATGCTCACACTTGATAGAAACACTCAATCTAAAGTTGCATTTCCTTTCTCCAGTGTTTTTCCACTAAAAGATTTAACAACTCTTGTACCTCTATTTATTAGTCTCGTCTCAATTTATCCAGTAAATATTCCATTACAGCTGTCTTAGCTTTAATCATTAGCAGCTGTCCTTCATTACATCACAAAATGCTTTAGAAGGCTATTATTGCTCATAAGTGCCTTAAAAAGTGTCCAAAGGTAAAATAAAATATGAAGATGTTATTTTTCCAACCATAAAAGAAGATTAGCAGTAACAAGAAATGTCAAGATTGATTAGCTTCAATGACCCACTGAAAAAATCTGCTGTACTAAAAAGAATAAAATACTTCTTAAAAAAGGAGAGAAGTCAAAGTAATTTATGTTTTAAATTTCCCACGTTTAAAGGAGGACTGGGAGAGTGGAGCCACAAAAACAAGGCTGGCTAATGAAAACGTAACATTTCCTTGGCTTGGCGTAAATGCTGACCTTGAAACCAAAGACAGAAAGATTACCTGCAGATGTGGTACGTACAACTTTTTCATTTTTTTTATTTATTTAAAAGCTTGGCCTGTTAAGCTAGTTGCAACACTTGACCAGCCAGGAGCAGAATCTTGACTCGAGTTCAGTCAGTCAAAAATAGTCAACCTTCAACTCCTACGCCATTTTTTTTCCATTTCTAAGCAACTATGGGATGTCTGCCTTCCAAATTAATTGCAACATTTGATAACATGCAGTAATGAAGTGTCCCTAAGCTAAATGCTGTCTTAATTTGCGTTTGCACATTGCATTTCCAATTTACATCATATTATTCACCTCCTCCATAGCGGTATCACATTTCCTTCTCACATTCTCTTGTGCTAAAATAAAGCCTCTCTTGCAGACCAAAGGAATATTTGTTCGAATCTCTTTATTCTCAGCTCCTGTGCTCTTTCCCCCACACCCACCTCTTCACTGCAGCACTGACAAACGAGCTAAATCGCTGGGAGAACTAGTAATGGTGGACTTCGGATCTTTTTGTCTTCAGATACAGACAAGATGCCTTTTGAAAACAAAATTAAGCAAAATTCATTTTTTTGTACTCAATACAAGTGTAACAAAGTAAAATAAGAGGGCTATATCTGCAGAGCTCAGACCAGATGACTGCTTCTCTTTTCTTCTATAAAACATAACTACGTTACCACTGAAGACCTGTAGATAAAATTACAAACTATTTAAGTGTCAAGATTCAAAACTGCCATCGTGAACACCACGCTAATTCTTACTCAGAAATCATCCCATAAGAGGTGGTATAAATCTTCATGGAACGTGATGCTGAGAGACAGAAATCTGCGGACAATATCATACGGGCTTCCCAAAGGAGCAGGTTGGGAAGATGCATCGTGAGTTTGTCATTCCATTTGTCATTCCCACTGCCTTTCAGCTCTCATTTCATCTCAGCCCTTAAATCCCCCCCCTCCCCCCCGTGACATCAGCCTCAATCGCTCGTCACAGCTATTTGGGGAGCTTTCTTTTTTTTTCCTTTTTCTTTGCCTCCTTTTTCTACGTCTGACAGTAAACTGAACAGCTGCACTTCCTAGAAACGCCCATTCAAAATTTGTGTCCTAAAGCTGGAAATAACATGAATGCTTCTTTCAGCCCACGAATCCAAATACATTTTGCACCAACACTCGCTGACCTAACACAATACCTTCCTGATAGCAACTCACCAACTCTGCTACAGGTCAGTATTTCCTTGTGTCCACGTCATTCTGACATGGAGCGTACATACAAATAAATTCCCAAGAGCATACTCGTTTTTTTAAAAAGGTTCAGCTTTTTGTAACCACCATAAAACCTAGAAGACAAACAATAACTTATTTACGCTTTTCAGGCCAGGAAACCTAGGAGCACAAAAGGTAGAGAGAGCAAAAGTTCACAGAGACTTACTCTTTCGCAGAGATGCTGTAATTCTAGGTCAACATCGAATTCCCAAAATTCATGAGCAAATTAAGGAATTACACATTCCTGCAACCCAAAATGGTGAACCTCTGTGGCTGGAGTCTACCACAATCCAGCTGCACATGCACTTCCTAGGTCTGTAAGCAGCTGTATATGAAGAACCCCTTGGCTATTGTAAACAAACCCCAGATAGAAAGGCTTCAAACAATTGTTAATACCCGTTCTAGGATTATCTGCTTGTTCTTCTATCTCCCTTTGTTAAGATAAAAAGGCTTGCTGGTGACATCAGATTTGTGATCTCACTAAAAAGACTGCCCTGCATTCACAATTTATAAAGCACCAAATTGAAAACCACCACCCAGAAGTACAGACCAATAAAACTCAGACCAGTAATGTATATATATGGCAAGAGCGATGACTGTAAAAACACTATTTCTCCAAAAGCAGAGGGTAGACGCGTAATTTCTCCACCAAGGCAGCAAAAGATCTACTGCAATAGAAACACCTTGTGTCCTTTTAGGTTCTGCAAGGCACAGCCCTTGCATTGTGAACCTGAAGGAAAGCTGCCACAGCAAGGCTGGCGTTTTGGGGACACTCAGCTCTGAGCCAGAGATAAGGAGGCATTACTGTAAGCAAAACAGCAGCTGATGTTAATTTTGCTCAATGCAGAGGAGAAAAGTTGCTGGTCTTTCACTGACATCTCCCTAAAAGCCAAAAAGGACAAGAGATATTTGCACTTTCTCAGAGTCAAGCTGTTTTCTCTTCCCAGCTTGCTCATAGCAAGATCAGCATGGCACAAGCGTCTCAGAACTATCTTATACTCCTCTTTCACATTGATAAAACTCGTTTAAACACAACTGGCACAGGCTGCCCAGAGCAACTGTGGATGCCCCATCCCTGGAGGTGTTCAAGGCCAGGCAGGATGGGGCTTTGGGCAACCTGGGCTGGTGGGAGGTGTCCCTGCCCACAGCAGTGGGGTTGGAACTGGGTGATCTTTAAGGTCCCTTCCAACCCAGACCTTTCTTGTGATTCTGTAACAGTAACAGTCAGGCAGGCTTTCTTCTCCATCCTTATTCCTGCCAGTTGCAGTCCCTCTACGAGAAGCAGGCTCAACAGAATTTTAAATAATACTTTGTGGTCCGGATCAAGTAAGAGGCAGATCTGAGAGAAATTATATCACAATTTAGCTCCTCAAAAAGCTACTTTTGTCATTTTGTTTTCCCATGGGTTTCCCCACTCAAAGACACCACCATTTTTTCCCACCTACTTGTGTTTTTTTGTTTGTTTGTTTGTTTTTTGTTTTTTGTTTTTTGTTTTTTTTTGAGATTTACTAATGTACCCCCTCAATTTTCTTCAGGCATGTTTGCCAGACATCTATCTCACTGCAGGAGCACCACCCTTTTTACTTGACAGGCACCTCCCGGAGCGCACAGGGCTGCGAGGAGCGGGCAGGGCGCTCTGCCTCAGCCTGGTGAGTGCCGTAAAGATGGAGATTGCCTGCTGGAGGATTAAACAAACACGCAGCTCGAGCAGAGAGAGGAACAACCCTCCACTGAAGTGAGCTGAGAGCTACCACAAGAGCAGCGTGTTTTAGATAACGAAAGATGGGATGCCACAAAGCAATTTATAGCTCACTTATTTTTGACACAAATAAGGCTAGAAGCTGTCATCCTAATTACTTTATTTTCTCAGAAAACAACTCCTTTAACAGATCTTTTTCCCCAGGGGCAGTAGCTGTTTCTTTACCTGAGATGGAGAGCAAAGAGCCCAGCCTGCAGCAGGCAGGAGGCTCCCTCCCAGCTGGTGCCACCTCCACCTCTTCACAGCTGGGACACCATGGAAACATGATGTCACCAACACTTTTTCTGTGATTACTGTCCTTTCTCCCAATCAGTCAGCAGGTCAGAATTTGGAAACCGTGTACTACACAGTTTCCTTTTTAAAATACTAATTACACTACAATTTGCATGTTAGTAATAGCGCAACAAATTGCTCAGAGACTCATTTTGGCTAACAGCTCATGAATCTTCACCAAAATCATGATTTTTTTCGTAACTGTCAAATTATTCCACCTAAAAATTATACAACACAGATAAGAATTCAGAAATCTGCCCCAAACTGTTGTTAGAAATGTGAATGAGTAGTTCACTGAGAGGCTTCAAGTAGCAGATGTGTGCATTGCAGAAGACGTCCACATGAACAATTGAAGAATTATTCTCACAACTTCAACTACACACTGTGCTGACAGCAGTCGGGAGGCTCCAGGTAAGTATTTGTTAGTTGGTCCGCTTTATTACTATTTCAGAAAGCAGCATTTCCTTTAAAAATTAGTGCTGTATAATTTCTGGTGGCATTTCAGAGTATTAGCACTCAACTTTTCAAAAACCGCTCATCCAAAAATTATGTCATAGTTATAAATACGTCCAGGGCCATCACCCAGCAAGCATTCAGGCACTAACGATCTTAAAGGAAATCACGGCATTTTAGAATTTACAAATCCTATGGATTTGGAGAATATTGATTAAAACAAAGCAGTTTTAATGCAGAGTATTTGGCTCTCTCATCCTCATCTATGAAATGATTACAATATATTAAACAAGGCTATAAATCAGTCACTAAGCACACCAAAACTGAGGGTATTGCTGCAGGCTTCAGTAACCTACTAGAAGTATTTAAAAGTTATATTTTAACGAATCATTTTAAATTATACAATACCCTTTTATCTTTTGAGATACAAGACCATACACCTCAGCCACCTCTGGTCTGTCCCATCAAAAGACAAAACGTGCCTCACTGCAACCTGAACTTGCCCCACATTCTGCACCATGAGCACGTGAGCAACATGCTAGACTGCTAACCTCACTCTGCACTTCAGGAAGCATCAACCCACCAGAAAAATATTCTCTAAAGGAGAGATTCAAGACGTGCATGGTTAAACACAAGTATCACAGTCGTCCGGTGCAAGGTAACCACAGGAACCCTTTGCAAAATAGCTGCCTCTTGCTAGGACAGCAAGCTCTGTGACGCTGCAGCAGGTTCAGTGCAGTGGAGAAGACTTGGGAGGCTGCTTCAGAAGGATTTTTTTAACCCACAGTTCCAGTAACAAAAATTAAAAGGCTGTACTGTCTAGTTGACAAACCTCTCTTTGCTCAAAGGAGAAGGCACTTCTCACAGAGCTGTGACTGAAAGACTGAAAGCAAGTCCCTGACAGGTGTGTCATCTTTCTTAATTACAAAAACAACAAAAGGTCCTCAAGGGGTACTGTAGACATCAAAACCAGCACAGCCCACAAGGGTTCAAAAGCACTTTCCAATGTAAAGCTTTTCACAGAAGCAACACCTTGCACATCAGCATTGGGTACCCTGTAGCCCATGATACAGAAAGCTAAGATCTACAATACAGGCAGATTTTAAATAAAATTCCTAAATGATACTTTCTGTCCAGATTTGAAACATGCTAAAACATTTAGGATGACCGTTTTATGCTGCACCCACAATTTAAGAGACATACAGCAGCCATTTATTTGAAGTATATGGCTCACCTCTATCTAACTCAGAGATGGAATTTTAATCCTATAGATTTTCCAATTTTCCTAATCATCATAAGGATTGACACAAATACCTGGAGTGCTGCCTCAAAGGTGCAAGAAACAATTCCAGTGAATTCTCCATACACTACAGAAGTTTTCAGGAAGTCTCTAAAAAAAACTAATTGAAATCGAAATCAATAGAGGAAAATCTGAAGATGCATTTGGAGCAGACACAAGAGCTGCCAATGCAACTAAACGTGAAAGAACAATGAAGAAACATTAAAGCCATTTTAAAATAATAAGTGATTTATGGATCTGGAGTCTAAAACAGATTATGGGTTCTCACAAAGGACTGCCTCAAAAGCCTCTGTTACACACTTTAAACTAACAAGAAGCTCATGAATACTCAAAAATAATGACAGGGAAAATCTCAAGAGCAAAAGCTGTCCAAGAAGGGAAAGAAATATTATGGCTGAACACCGTGCCTGGGTTTAGCACTGTCTCAACGCACAGCTTCCAGAAGCACTGCTGAACAACAAATTTTTTAAAATTACATGGAATATAATGTAACTGGACATCACGGCTTTTCTTAAAAAAGAAGTTTCAACTGTACCTAAGCTATTGAAATTGCAGAGAAATAAACTGTGATTTCAATTTTCCATCCACTTTGTAGGACACATTCAGCGCTCACTGCTGGGCACGAAGAGGCTCAAGGTTCTGTCAGCAGGTTTCATTTCCATTCACGGCTGACAAAAGATATTTTTTCATAACACTGCCTTCTTGAAGCATCCAGATGTAGGCCTCCTTCACCTGTGTGTTAATGTTTTGTGCTTCTTATAAATCATTACTTGCAGTATTTCAACTTGAGGCGCACAAGCACAGCGTTACTAGGCTAGGAACAGAAGGCCCATTCTGTAGGAAGGAGAATTTATGGTATATAATGCATCACGGTATTGACTTTTATTTAACTTAAAAATAAATAACCTCTGTATTTCCTCTGCTAGAATGCTAGCTTTGCAACACGCCTCCAAGGAATAATGTGCCTTTTATAGCTAGCAGGTTGCCCTGGAGCAGGTTTGTTCTCTTGGACACTACACGCTGGTACAGCAGGAGCCAAGAGGGGCATCCCTAAGGGAACCAACGCTGCTTCTAGAATCAGCCAGCTTCAGCTCTTGCCTCCTTTGAGTGCTTCCTATCTTGTCATCCCCTGAAAAGCACCAAGGAGACCAAGTCATATGTTTAACGTGAGTTAATACGAAGAAGTTAATAAGAAGTAATAAGAGCTCATAAGAGGAAGGAGAAGACACTTCACATAGATTTTGACCAACCTTATGTTTATATACTGCTTTTTTTTGTCTCACAGCATGGAACAAAAGGAGAGAAATCCCATTCAGAAGGGAAAGCCAATATAAGAGAAGCAATCGAGATGAATCACAACTCTGAAAAGTAATTTTGATTTATCTGTATGGTAATAGGCTTTCTTCTCAACATCACAGGAGAAAATTCAAGAGGACTATGTCCTCACTATGGTGCACATTAAATGATGTTTTCTCGATACACTCTGTGCAAAGCCCACATTACGACCAGCTATTACTCTCTGCTTCTTGGTATAGACTCCCCCATCATCTCTACTGAGGGAGACTTACCCTTGTCTGTTCTTTCCTGCTTCCATAACTTACCATGTTTGTGTGTCTGAGAACTGTAAGAAAATTTCATTTCAGATAACGTTACTGGATGATAAAACAAGCCAACTAGCTGAGACAGAATCATGACATAAAAAACAAAATCCCTCCAAAGCCACAGCATTCAGACTGAAGGCTCTGTGAGTGTACAGACTAACTCCAAGGAAGCTGCAAGTATTATTTAAGGCAACCCTCTGTCCATAGGCTTACACTTCTACCATCTTCCAAGCAGGCAGTACCTCACTAGAAAAGCTTTATGGGTCTAAAAATCAAAGGATGGCGGAGCAGGGAGGGAGTCTAGAGGTTGGACTCAGTGATCTTGGAGGTCTCTTCCAACCTAGACTATTCTGTGATTCTGTGAGTCACGGCAATCCTAAGAACAAAGTAATTTAACATTCTCTATCCTAAAAAAGAAAATTTGGTAGCAGAAAACAAGTCTGACAGCATGCAACATGTCTGGCAAGATGATTAAAAGTATAAACAAAAACAAGAAAAAAACTACCATAGGCTTAATCTTAGTTCTCCAGTAAATAATGCTTTACGTGTAAGTACAGCCTTTGCATTTTCAGATGCAACAACCAATTTCATCAAAGTAGCATTAAAACCAAAGTTTGTAACCTGGGATTATTTAAAGTCCTTGCAACATCAATACTGCTAATATTGTTAAATGCACTTTAAGCAAATAATTCATATAATATTAATGTAACAACTGAACAATACTGTGCATCTGCCAATTGATATTGGCAGTTCTGCTCATCACCTTTTTATGCATAAAAACATTGTACTTCTAAATAAGTCTCATGAGTTATATCAACCACCTAAAAATCATGACATATTTAAGTAAAATTCATAAACAGAGCAGGTAGTGAGTACCTCTGGAGCTCAGAAATTCATAACAACATCGTAACATGTTACCAGGGTGAAAAGACCACACTACTCATGGTTTCAATTTTTTACGTGGCAGTGCTAAAATAAATGTTTTCTTTATGACAAAAACACAGGGACAATATACACAGAACTAAGAGACACATTAAGAAAGGAAAAGCATGCAATCATTCTGGAGGTGGCGTTATTAACTGAGCTAACACTGGATATGCGTCACTTCCCATCCCAACGTAACTTTCACTGTTAGGTTAGGCACCACAGCCATTCAGCAAAAGCAAGATATTCCAAGAAAGTCACACGCATGCCCTTCCACTCCAGCAGCTTAAATAAATCCTGCTCTGCACTACAGCCCCGCAGGACACGCAGTGGTGCTGCACCTCTTCGTGCTCTTTCTGAGGCTGGAGGGGGCTTGGAAAGACACGAGGATGAGGAAGGGCTGCTGACCCTAACAACAGCTCTTTAAAAACTGAAACCGCATGTAATGTTTCCCCTGAAACTGAACTGCTGAAGCTCAACATGTATAGCAGTGGGACTGGTTTGCTGTCAACAAGCAGCATAATACAAGAACACTGGAATTGCAAAATCAATCACATGCATTAGAAGTATAAAGGCAAATTTAATTCAACCTTTCTAGGCATATTCATGATCTCCCAATTAGATGATCACATACTAGCTTTTCTGCAAGACTCATCTTTTTAGCACACAGAATAGACTTTTTCAAAACTAAATGATCTAGCCAAGAGCATACTTCATTTTCAGACTCCCAGACCCTCTGCAGCGTTTGATACTGCTAATTAACACACTGCCTCATCCCAGAAATGCAGCAAGGATCCTGTACGCTGAAGTCAAACTGTTTTCTGAGTCCTTGCTGGAAGGACACTCCCACACAGAGCAACAGGAAAACTGCCCTTGGGCTGCTTGGCGCCTTTTCCTCCCACCCCAGAGGAATCGGTTCTAATTCTTCAGATGTCAGCTACGTGCACTCAGTATTACCTACCACAGTACAGTATAAATCACCTCAAAACCTTTATCCAGAAAGTAAACAGACGGGGAAAAAATAAGTAGCATTGCAAGTTAACAGTTCATTTCCAACGTGCATAAAATGTGGTGTCAAGGTATATGTATGAAATAACAAAGATGCACAACTGCACCTTTCAGGATAATTTCTGTCATGTGCATTTGTATGCTAAAACATCAAAAGACAGCCTACAGATAGTGATATAAACCTTCACTCTCTTATTCCTACCAAAAATAGGAACCATAAGTTTAAAGCATTCCACAATTTATCAACAATTTTCACAGTAACTGAGGCAATAAACACCACGCTCCCATATGCGTTGATCAGTTTCCACAGCTAGGCACAGTACACCCTGCATTTCTGCTTCCTAAAAATTATATATTGCACCTTCACTGGCATTTCTGTAGGAGATTATTTAAATTATATTTCAATTCGTAATGATACAGATCTTGAAACTTAATTCTTCTTCACAGCTGCTTAGAGTATTATGCCCCTATGAACGAGAGGCTTCAAGTAATACGAGCACTTCCACACCTGTATAGGAAGTACGAAACATTAACAACACTAAATCACAGAAAAGGATTTCCAGCTTGCCTAACCTATAAATGTTTAATGCTAGAAAATTGTTAAAAGGTTACCCGGTGAGGTTCCAAAGCACTTGTTAAATACTAATCTTTTTCTTTAAAAAAAATTCATTCTTTTACTTCAAAGGTTTGTGGTGGGTTTTTTAGTGGTGGTGGTTGGTTGGTTGGTTGGTTTTCTTTTTCACTATGTTCTGAGCAGAACTTCCAAACCACTTTCCAACATACAAATTCAGCATAAAGCTGTCTGTGTATTTCAGCATAGAAAACTGTGGAAGTGACAGGAAAGCTGAGACAGGAGCATTCTTTTAGGCAGAAATCTTTCATTCTACTTTTTGTTTTTAAAACTGCAGCTTCTTTACCACACGAAACTGAAATTTATTAATAATTATAAGGCACTGCCACGTCCACTCAGCTCCGCCAAGTACTAGCACCTAGCCAGCCATGGGCTGTGCAGAGGCAGGACGATTCAGGTTTAGAGTAAGGGGAACAGAAATGCAATCCCTGGAACACCCTCATCCACTTCCCACACCTATCCTCCTCCCGTGCTTCTGGCAAGAGATGGGAACCTGTGACCACCTCCTTGAGGAAGAGGAGAGAACGCAGGCGGGGGTTAAGTTACTGAGCAACTGCTCAGCTGCGACAAAGTTGGCTGACAGAACTATTTTATACACATTGCTAAATACTAACGGAAAGATGCTGCTTATAAATGCAGCCAGTGGGCTGATAAGCTTAAGTTCATGACAAGTGCCCTGTGCTGTTAAATAACAGCACAGAAAAAGAAAGATCTAAAATACCAGTTGGAAAAATACATACATTGCTTAACAGGAGGCTCCCCTCGCATGCATGTAAGTTAAGAAAACCATCTTGCTGAAGCAGATGGCTATTTCACTTGGATCTCTTTACTACAGATAAATAGTTGCTAGATAGGACAAAGGACACACAAAAAAATCATAATACGCACTCACCAAATCTGCTTTATGGGGGTGATGGGATGGGACTTACTATAACATTGCATTTAAAGATTAAATGAAAGCAACATTTCTGGGAATACTGAGTACTGAGCACAGAGCAACCCTCAACGACAAAGCTACTGACCAAGGAAATGAAAGATCTACATGAATACTTTCAATATATCTCTATAACTATGTTTTAGAAGAAGTGCTCATTCACTTGCTCTCCGATATTGGATCGATTCCTAACAGCAAAGGTAGGTCTTGTTGAAAGTAAAAACCTTTGTTTGAAGATATTTACATTAATGGTTTGGATCTTTAGGTTAATGTAAAGATAATTTGGTGCAGTTTGTATTAGGAAACAGCTCATCATCTACTGCAATTTGGTTCCCAGTGTCATAAACGGCGTAACACCACCGAAATTAGGACTAAGAGTTGCAGCTACTTTAGGAAGGCACAAGCAAAGTATTCAAGTCGTGTTATTCATAAATTAAAACTACTACGAGGACATCTTTTCTGCGAGCAAAATTACTTAATAACACAAAATGATAAAAGCATAAGTCATACCAACACTTATCTCCTGGGAGTAATTCTGACCTCTGATACACATGGGCAACACATCTGACTTCAAGCAAGTGTACTGCTAAAGAGCAGAATTTTCTCCTCATTCTTACTTGGAGTATGTCCAAAATGAAATCATTAAGCTTTATAAGCCTTACTGTAAAGTGTGCTTACCTGTGCTGGACCATCTTTACCTTCCACACCAAAAACATTCTGTCGTTTCACTGTCAGCAAATCAAGATCTTTAGTATCATCGTCGTCGTCATCATCTTCGAAGAACTGCATGGAGTCTGTGTTTGGAACCCTGCTTGATAAAGCAGCTTCTTTTTCCTCTTCCTCAGATACTTCTTCTGATTCATCCTCAGACTCATCACTCTCCTCAGCACCTTCTTCTGTTTCTTTCCTTCTTTCCTCTTCCTTTGCTTTGTTACCAGATACCTTTCCACTTAAATTAGTTCTGCATTTCTCCACTCCTTCCTTGGTTATTGAGGAGATGGTATTTTTATTTTGCTCTGTCTCCTTTACGGGATTTGTCTTATCAGCCGATTCATTCGCAGATAACTGTTTCTGAACTTTTTGAAGAAATCTCACACGAGGTGCCATTGCAAGACCAAGTGATCTAATGCATGGAATTAAACAAATACATTAATCTGAAAGGCATATACACAAAATCTGACTAAATTAGAAGCCTTCACCAAAGGCTCAAGTGCTTCAATTTTAATTTTGGTAATTTACATTTACACATTTTCACCAATATATTCACAAAACAATATAGGGCACACAACAGGACACTCTAGATTGTACAATATAAGTGAACACTGGGAGAGGAATGAAGAAAAAAAATGATAAAACAGTCAAGAACAATTACAGATCTTCCCAGGAAAGGAAGCAAACAAAAAACCTGAAAAGTTATAGAAAGGGATAAATTAAATATGATCTGTAATAAATACAGTGGAAGAAACACCAATGTAATTTGGTATGAAGATGCATGGATATCATGTCAAGGACTGAGATGGTACTGATATCTGTCAGTGTCCTTCACTGCTAGAAAGCAGTGCTTATCAAGTCAGTTAAGAAAGCAATAGAAGATAAGCTTAGACCAAGCTGTGTACAAACAACCTCCCAAACGCTTATTATATAACTTCTCAAAGAAAGGTGAGGATTTGGGGTCATTACTGCCTCTTTTCTATAATATATTCCAAACTGAGAACAGTTTCAGAAACACATTCTACTACGGCTGAAAGTTTCCTCACATTGTTAGATACAGTATCTTTAAAACTTATTTCTTAATCATTTTCCAAATCTAGTGTTCAGTCAATACTAAAAAAAAAGCCCTGAATATATAAATGAGCATTTCTTTGCCTCAACTAGAAAAGGCAGTATCAGCTTTCATTAATTCATTAGATGTCACTCAGACCACAATCCTACTTGCACTGAGGTTACAGCTGTTCTTCCTTCAGCCTTAGTGCTAGAATTCGGACGTGCTTCCATAATAAGAAATTTGGAAGATTTTCTCATGAAGACAGAGAGCAGGTAAATTATTTGTTGTGATTTAATAAATTCCAAAACAGAACATTAAAAACATACCAACACCACAATATAGTCCTCAGACTTAAGAAAGCCTTAAAATGACAGTACAAATTCAGCTGACAAACTGAAAAACAATTCTTCGGTATGAAATGCAATAAATACTTGGGAGAAAGCGCTATACAAAATGTTTTAAATCAAATTCTGAAAGCAATGCTGAAACCAAACACTTATGTTGCTACTATAAATGAAAGTACAATTGACAGTTCTATCAACTGACAGAAAATGAAGTGGCCAGACATCATCGTTCCCTAAAACTCATCAGTGAACGTGTTAAAGGAGCTGAATAAAACATTCACAATGCTCAGGATGCTCAGGTACATCCTCCAATTCAAAGCAGGTTGACAACAAATTTCAGGAAATAATTTGAAAAAAGTAAAAATCCAAAGGTCTTCAGAAAGAATATTTCATGACTTGAAGAGGAATACTGCTTTTATTTCCTATTGAATACAGAAAATTAAACATAAGTAAACATTTTAGAAAATGAATTCAAAGAAATAGCATAAAAGTAATGCCTCTTCTGAGGTCTGATAATCTCTTCTTCTATGTAGATCTTGAGTATGTTCATATTAACACAGTATCTTAAAAAACCCTCTATTTCAATTGCGTGAAAACATGGGCATCTTAACTCTCTAAATGATGGTATCATAAATATTAAGCAAAATTTGTTCTTCTACAGAACAAATTAAACAGGAACTGGAACACCAGTACAATCTTTCATTTCTTAACTGTCACAAGACTGCCTAGCCTGCAGCTCAAAGATTTCCAGTACTTTTTTTTTTTTTTTAAATACGAGACTCTGGTCATTTCTGTGGGAGAACTTCTACACAACAATTTTTTACACAAGTTAGTTCTTCATTCTAATACCACAAGTTACTACATTTACTAAACATTTACTAAATATTGCGTGGTTAAATTTACTCAGAATGATTTGAACACACAAAAACACAGTGCAGTGATTTCTGTCACTGTAGAACAGGTTCAGGAAATGACATAAAATAGCCTGAGAAAGGTTAAATACTTCAGAAGCAACTTCAAGAGACAAAATGTGTATTATTAACCTTGCAATACATGCTGTGTGCTCTCAGTACCTGAGCCACCCTGACACCTGCTCAAAACCACAGCAGAGAACAAGCAACACTGGTTTCTAGAGTACATTAAAGACCATTTTTTCAACTTGGCTGGACTAACCAGCCACGAGAGGCACTCTACTGCAACGCTACTCATGCATACGCAAGCACTTCTGAGCTAAGCGAAGGTCGATAGCAGGCTTGGCTGCACTATGAGAAAAGATAGTTTAAGATCCTAGCAGAAAGGAGGGTGATGAGTAAGGGAACTCTGGGCTTTAAGAGTTTGACTGCAGCTTGGTCAGGGGTCTGTACAGCAGGACCTGAAAGCTCAGAAGCTCCCAGAAGCTGTGCAGAAAGCTCAAAAAGGGATGGGTGGGTCTTGCAGGTGGTTGGGAGGGAGTGATGTGAAAAATGCCCAAGCTCCACAGATCATTGGAGAGGACACACAGGTCTCTATGTGTAGTACTGTGTAAGGCTGAGATTAACTAGGTAACAGCACGCAAAATACTAAGTCTGGTTAGAGGTGTACCAAACCTGGAACCATCTGGGAAAAAGCAGTGAGGGCTAGGCCATTGATTTGGAAGGAGGCTGGAGTCTAGAAAAGAAAGCACAATGACAGCAAAATGGAAGGCCAGGAAGGGGCTGGAGCACCTCTACTGTGTAGGGAGACTGAGAGAGCTGGGGCTGTACAGCCTGGAGAAGAGAAGGCTCTGTAGGGACCTTACTGCAGCCTTTCAGTACTTGAAAGAGACTTATAAAAAAGATGGGGAACAACTCTTTGCTCAATTGGATAATGACAAGACAAGTGGAAAAGGTTTTAAACTAAAAGAGGAGAGATTTTGGTTAGAGATTAGGTGAAGTTCTTCCCTCTGAGGGTGGTGAGGCCCTTGCACAGGTTGCCCAGAGAAGCTGTGGATGCCCCATCCCTGGAGGTGTTCAAGGCCAGGCTGGATGGGGCTCTGGGCAGCCTGGGCTGGTGGGAGGTGTCCCTGCCCACAGCAGGGGTGTTGGAAACAGATGCTCTATGAGGTCCCTTCCAATCCAAGCCATTCTATGATTCTAGGAAGCAGACAAAGCGTGAGATGTGTAAGCCCATGGCTGGCACAGCCTGAGGAACGTATTGGGCAGTCCTGCACTTGCTGACAGAGGCAGAAGCAGGACAATAAACCAAACCTTCTGTCCTGACCACATCGTAAGTGCCAGGCCCACATTTGCAGTGCAGTGGGTGATATCTCTGGTCAGCAACAGGACAGACAGATGTGGACAAATGGATCATGCATCCTGGTACCGCCCGTCACAGGTCTGACAGCACCTCAGCTACCAACTGCTGTGTACCACTGATCTGTAACCAACACGGGTAAAAATAACTGGTACTGAGTTGTGTGTAACAGACATTTCCCAAACAACTTGGCTTCAACCTGCTTTCTTTATTCTCTATGTACCCGTACAGGAATAAACAGAGAAAAATGTGCTGCATTCCTCCTAGAAGACATGAGGGGAAAAATCAGGGGAAATTACCTCCCTTAGCAGCCCCATAGTGCACTGACTAGCCTAAGTCCAGCAGACTGCCTGTTAAAATATACCCCTGGAGACTGAAATGTATTAGCATTTAACAGAATAAGGTGCCTGAGAAGTAAAATATTTAGATTCCCTGCCTCCTCTTTACCTTGTCCAGTACCCAGGAGGCCAGAGTAAATAATTATTCCTTTTCACCCTGTTATTTGTTTACATTTGCTTGTATTTTCAATGCTGTTTGTTTTTTGTTGTTGTTGTTTTTTGTTTGTTTGTTTTTCAACAAAAAGACAGATTTCTCTTTTATGCATGTGTGGAAGAGATTCTCCTTCAGGAAACTTAAAGGCTGGTTATGTTCACAACAGGCCTGTGCAGGTCTTCCTCCAGCAAATTATTCTGGGCAACAATTTGTAATGAGAGGACACTGAACAGAATACTAATGTAGCACATCTCAAAGATGATAAATGTCTAGAATAAATATGTATACACATACACACAAAAGAGACCACTGCTTTCTGCAGAGACTCAATCAGCAGCACTGAAGAGAATCTCAGAGCACAGACAGGCCAAGCAAGAGATTAATAGAGATGACGGGCAACAGCCTGGCAGACTGAAATTCAAACCTGACAGGGGCATCAAGCAGCCTGTTTTCTCTATAGGATTTTAAGTGGAGTAACATCTATCAAACTAGCAGTAAATCTCTGAAAAAAGGCTGAAATACTTTCAGGAGAATCCATAAAGAAGGGAAAAGGAAGAAAGGACACTTATTCCAGCTTTTGCCACGAGTTTGTGCACAGACTGCAAACCAGAGCCGCTTCTGAATGCAGAATTTAAACACCCAACTTCGAGGGCCTTTCAGACAAATTGAGCTGACTTATCCACTGTATCACCACGGAACGTGCATTGAATTGAAAGCCAGGGGACTGCAGGGTGTATGTTGGTAGACTGGAGAGGGGAAGAAGAATGCCAGGAGAAACTTTTCATTTAGAACAGAACCTCCAAATTATCTCCCAGATTTATTATCTTCTGACTTTTTGATTATGCATCCATATATTTCATAGTCATGACTAAATCTATGCTACTCTATCCAACAACTGTCCAATTTCTCCCATTTTAACACAGACATTAGTAACTTAGCAAAGCTGAAATTAGAATAGTCTTTTATGAAGGACCAGATCCTGGCACAGATGCCTAAGAGGAATTAAAGACTATTCTGTCTACACAAATATCAGATACTAGATGGCACACTGTGCTTGGATTCCTAAAATTCAGCACTACCACCATCTGTCAGTAGGTTTGTTAACACACTGGTTAAATTTTTGTGGTCAGCCCTCTAAGTCCTGATCAGCATAGAGTAAGACCTATGCTAAGGTTTTAAAGATGCTGCAACCACACACGGGTCAAGGGGCAAGCAATAGTTGTAGAGAAACTGAAGTTTTTGCTAGCTCTCTTTAAAATCTCAGTCCACAAAGCATCTTTTATAACAGTTTTGTTACCTTTAAAAACATAATCATGTTAATTGAAGCAGAGCACAGGAAGACCAGGTGTTCTACAGTCTAGTTAATTTGTCACATTTTAGTTCATTATGCCACGTGCTGACAATTTTGAGGACTTAAGTCTTCTCTGTATGAAATTCCAGAGACATGTAAAATTAAATTATCGTCCATCTTTGAGCACCTTTCTGCTCCCTTCTGACTACCCTATATCCCCTGAGATCGTTCTAAAGCTTCACATTTTAAAACAATCTCAGATGTTTGTCATCTTTAAAGTCAACCTGTCAGAATTAATTTCCTTCCCCTAGAAAATGTGGAAACGATCACATACATGTACAAAAACAGACATGGTAAAATAGATGCTATTTAGACCAGCGCAGACATGTCACATCTCTACGAAGCCCAGAGTATCTTTTGAAAAGTAATTTACATCCAGGGAACTTTCACACTCAAAATGAGACTGTAAAATAACATTTTCACATAATCCAATTTCTTTCTAAATACTACACTAAATAAGTCAGCATTTAGCTATGACATTAGAGGGTAAACTTGAATAAGAATTACATTGTTCTCTATCCTCTTACTTCACAACTTCTGTCTTTTATTGTATCTTCTGCTGTGAGAATTATTTCTGTTTATAGAGGTATACTGTTTTTACATGTCATTTATAAAGTCTTTTAAAATATGCAAAAGCACAGCATAAATATGAAACTGTAAATATAAGAAACTTTACAAATCTTATGTTAATAGTCAAAAAAAGCTTTTTAAAGTTATTGTACACTGCTAAACTACTTGTTACATACTGTTCGCTTTCTGTACTATGTTTTTTGTCATACTTACAGAGCATATTCTGCTAGAGGCAATTTGAAAACATCGAATACTTCCTTATTCTTCATCAAGTAAACGGAACGCAAGTAGGATACAAAACACTGAAAGGAAAATAAAAGTATTGTTTTTAAAAAAAGAAACTATCCATTAATTTACCAAGACATGAAATAAACATTATATTGTTGTTCTAAATACAAATAGACTTCAACTATAAACTGGCCTGAAGCTAATTTCAGACTGAAATTCTTTTACCCACTACTGATAACCCAAAATTTAACAGTACTACAGAAATGACACAACTTCAAATATTCAGATATTTCATTAAAGCACATTCATTAGCTGAATTTGCCAGTATAATGTCATCATATTTTCACTAGAAAGTAAACATGGCAAATTAATCACAAAGGAAACACCACTGATGTTTTTCCCTCCCAGATTTTCTGGATGCTGTCACGCTATTCTGACACCTGAATCACATGGAAGCAAGAAGAGTCTGACTATGTTGCTATCAATCTGAGGTGCCTCGACTTAATTGCAGCCACTGGCAAACAGAAAGTGATTCAACTCAATGTAGCTGTCTTTCACTGTAGCCTAGGATAATTCACATTACCTTGCTTTTGCCACCAGCTAATCATACACATGCAGTCAATGAATGCAGCTGAGCTGACCAACATCAGTTCACTGCACATTCACTAATATGAGTCCAAGCTTGAAATTTTAATTAATCCTTGACATTCACCAGGAAAATTGGAACCAATCTGTAATAGAACAACTTAATCCTGTGTTATATTTTTCCTCCACCCTTCTCAAAAGGACAGATTCCTATTATTCCTTTATTATTCAGCTTCTCATCTTTTTTTAAATACTGTATTTCTGCCTATCATCAGTTCATTTAAAATTAGTATTCTATCACCACTGATAGTACTAGATAGCTCTATTACAGCTTATTCCTATTCAAACTGAAAAAAAAAAATACTAAATTGCTTTGTAAAATTTCACAGCATTTTTTTGCTGCAAATGTAGGTGATGTCCTGATAGGTTAACATTCATTGATCCGTAAATTGTATCGTTTATTCCAAAGCAGTATTCAGTTGTTTTTGTTTTGGGACACCAATTTAAAGAAATGAAATTGGCCATCTATTGGTTTTCTAACACACTAACAAAATTTGGGGATGCCTCTTGTGGTCAGACACACAATACTACAATTTCTTCCCCCTCCACCCCCAATCTAAAAAGCAAATAAAGAAATAGATTTCTTTAAATCTATTAAGCAAGAACTCAGAATAATTCCATCACTAATGCAAGTATTTGTTAGTAATCTTAATCTGATCTTCCAATTAATATTGCTGTAAAATAACAGACAAACACCCACCCATGTGATGCTATCCACACATACAGAGTATTCAAAGTATCGAAAGAAAGAACAATCTGTCATTTACCCAGTCATGACTTAAGAATTTTGACCCTCATGTATTATGTATTAGTTGTTAGTTCTGTACATTAAACTTCAATAAAACCTATTAAAATATGTTCTGCTTGGCTCCAAAGGTTTGTCTTTCCTTTCCATGGCTGCACGTCACCATCTACTACCAGAAAAGCTCCAAATTCCAAAGTTCACACACAGAGGCAGGAAAACTTCAAGTAAACAAACCCTTCTTACAACACCTGCAGGCAAAAAACTTGGTGGGTTTACCAGTTCTCATGTAAACACCGAGCAGTAAAAGCAGCACAGGTTATTTTATTCCAACTGAAAAATCTGCTGAAGATTTTGTGAGTGCAAAATGATTTCCAACTCTCTAAAAGCTGATGGCAGAACATTTCTGATGCTGGTGTTCATGATAACTGTGTCTTTTATCCCACTACTAAGAATAATCCAAAAAAGTAGGAAAAAAAAGTTATCTGCGTTTATAAATTAAATACTTTTGATAATACACTACATTTGCCTTAGGAGAGTCTCGACTAGTGAAATACCAAGACAAAGAAACACGTAGGTAACAGCAAACATTTATCAACCCCCATTTTAAAAGTTCAATGTAAACTCCACTTGGGGGTCTCTACACAGCAAAACTGAACTACCCAAAATAATAGCAGCACTGCAGCATAATATTCTGCAATATTTTAAGTATTCAAAAAAATCCATTTGCAACCCAATTTCTGATACATGCCGAAACTCCTGCCGCCAAGCTTGAACCAGCAGCCAGTTAAGCCACTCTGGTTATATTCAAGTCTATCACGATCACACCCTTGTTCTGCCACGTACAGACACCTGTCAGAGAAAACTTTTGTCTCTGTAACTCAAGGAGAATTAGGAAAAAAAATCTATTGTTAACCTGAAATAAAGGGGAAGAGAAGCGACGGTTGAGGCACCAATCTTTTATGGGGGTTCTTGAAATTCATAAGAGAAAAACTATTTCCGAAGGTGAAACGGATGAGACTGTAGATTAAGCACTGCCACAAAGTCATTCTTCTTTCCTTTGGCAAGTTGAAATAAGAACTTGTGCGTAGAGCTAAGAGAAATGCTTTTCAAGGTGCCCAACGCCTTGTTAGAGAAGTTTTTACTTGTTTGCCTTTCCTAATGCTAAGTTTTTTAGGTAACTTCCTGATCTGATTATCTCTTTCAATTAGAGGTGGAAGGTTTTAGCACAACCCATTTCAGCTGGTACCAAGACTAAGGTGTGGAATAAAATACTTGCTTTCTCACACTAAATTATTAAATGTTTTACCAAGATACCTTGAAACCTTTAAGAGAAGCCTTAAAGGCTGACAGATCTCATTAACCCATTGCAGTCTAGCAAGCAGTAACAAAATTAATCTACAAAGCCTCTTCCTTCTGTATAGTGGCAGATGGGCAAAAACGAGGTTAAATGAAAACTGCCTTTTCTGTGAACCTGAGAGTTGCACCATCCTTTTTCACGTTTGTCACAGACAGGATTCAGGCTGGAACTGCTCTACGTTCAAAGAAATGTTCATCTCATTAAGATGAGAGGCTTCAAAGATATTTAGTATTAATATAATGATGATTAAAAAGTCTTCAGCTGACCTCACTTGCTATTTCAGGCACTATGAACACTTCCAACATGAGATACTCCCCACCCCAAAAGCTCTCATCCAAAACAGAAAATTACATATAGCATGGAAGAGAAGTTATATTTTCAAAGAAGAGAAATGAAGTATAGAAAAAGTAAATGGCTTCTTCAGAACTGTGGCAACTTATTCTGAATTCTGATTTGATTTCAGTGTCTTTACTTCAAGCTCCTTCTAAAATATTGTCAACTCTTTTGGATTTTATTCAATTCTCCTAAGACTGGGTCATTCTTTGCATACAGACTAGAGAGCTGAGGAAGATAAATTGCATCAGTCTGAACTCTATTCCTTCTCTTTTATATATATTTTTTTATTATCCACTTCTATTTCTGCTGTTTTGATATCACTTTCTTATGTTTTTTTTTCTCATTATAACTGAAAGTTACAAAAAATATTATCACATGAATTAATTTATACCCTTATGGATAATGTTAATGCTGAGCATCAGAAAGACATCACAGCTCCACCACAGTAGTATCTAAAGGCCCCCAAAATGATTCGGACTAGGAACAGCTAAGGCAACAATCTATACTAATTTGCTACATTTGCAGTTTTAATTTATTGATGTGTTTCTTGAATAATTGTTTTAAGCAATAATAAAAAAAATCAATTTGTGTTGTTTTGACAGAATTCAAAGTTAATAGGGCTTGACTGGAATCTCAAGCCATAACTAATTATGTTACCAGAATGCCCTGCAAGTCCCTCTAGGAGAAACTAAGAATTTAACGGAGAGACATCACTTTGGTGTCCAAGTCTCCCCCTACACAGAAACATTTAAGTTAGCAAGATAAATTCTTTATTTTTTAAACTCTTTTTCAGAACTGGATGAATTGACCTACTAAATATTAAAATTACAAAGAATGCCAAAAGGCAGCATCAGTCAATGAGAACTGCGGAGATTTCAGAGGAGCCCAAACATGATACACCCTCTCTTTCTAATCAACAGCAGATGAGCCAAGTCCTATGAAACAAACCACGAAATTCCTTAAACCAATTAGTAACCAAGAATTCTTTTAGAAAATAAAGGCATCTTGAAATAAATCAAGAAGCTGAGGCCACCAAACCGTAATTCTCTTCAGACATAAATATAAGCAGAACAAATATACAATAGTAATAATAAATTCTCTCCCTTATAAAAATGCTTCCCAAACAGGATTTTCACTTTTGACATCCAAAATGCAAGATGCAATCACTCAGATGTCATGCCCTCAAAATGCTAAACTATATCCTACTCAAACCTCTGCGCAGAGCTCTTGCACTGCTGTCTGATCCATCCTGCTACTCCAGTAGGGAATTTATTTCTCACAAACATCAAGAATTGAGCAGCTGGCAAGAGGCAGGCTAGATAGATAGCACAGCACCCGTGCCTCTGACAAAACCAGCTTTCCAGACAAGAACCTGAGGTCAAGATTTCATTTGTGTTACTGTTTTATTCACATTGATATGTACCACTACTGGAAGACATTAGCAGAGTATGTTTGAACACCCAAATCTTATTAAGGAGAGCCAAACTCCATCTATGACAGAATACTTGACCATATTTTAACATCTTCAAAAATTGATTGTATATACAGCTTACCTGAAAGATGACGCTGCACTAATAACATTCATAAGTGAAAAATTGCAACAAAAATAGCTTAAAATGGTAATTAAATGACAATTTGTAGTTTTCAAAATTAGTTGAAGGTTTTATCTGCAAGCTTGACACACAGCCCATGTTTGATTTCCTTCTTGTGTCATTTTGAAACTTTATCATTGTTTTCTTTTCTCCATTCAGAAATATCTCTCTCTTCCTTTTAAGTGATTTTAAAAAGCCAAAGCCAAAATCTCAAAGGTTTGTTAGTATTTTCATTCCAAGTAAGAGAATGCTGGCTCCCTCCTACCCTCATCCACCCCCTGCCAGCTGCTCTGCCACTTCTGATGTAATTTATGTTAACTGCAACTTCCTGTGGCAGTTGCAGATGATCACAGGATGTCATCAGTGCATCTGGCCTGTGTCAGGTCATGGTGAAGCTTACACTGACCGTCCAAATGCTACAACCTCACTTTAGGAGTTTTAAATGCTCCAGCTTCCTGAATTTTACATCCCAATTCAGCAGACAGGCTACAATCCTCTCTAAACATTCACAATCCCCTTCTCATTTTATTCTACCACTCCAGTTCACCAGAATATTTTCAGGTGTTATCTATCCTCATGTTAACTGAGACAAATAGTTACCTACACTAACACAGAATTTCTGTGATCTTTTCTTTGGATAGCCCTTGTATTTCTCAGAATTTGGCATTTCCAGATTTCTGGTCACTTGGCCTTCAGTCACTAGCTCATTCTAGTCCAGGAAGTTTTTCTACCTTCCCCAAGCCTGCTAAATTTTTGATAAAATTCAGATGTTGTTCTTGGAGTCTCCCAATATTAATCAGCACAGCAAAGTGACACCAGTCACACACTTCTCTATCTTATTTGGAAGAGCAATTCTAAGCCATTTGCTTCACATGAAAATTCAAATTAAAGTTATTTTATTCAATTCAACAATAGGGATAGGACCTGCAGGAATGGTGTCAAGCTGCAGCAGGAGAGGTTCAGGCTGGACCTCAGAAAGAGGTTCTTCACGGAGAGGGTTGTTGCACACTGGAACAGGCTCCCCAGGGAAGTAGGCACTGCACCAAGCCTGTCGGAGTTTAAGAAGTGCTTGGACTGTGCACTTAGTCACATGGTCTGAATTTTTGGGTAGACCTGTGTGGTGCCAGGAGTTGGACTCGATGATCCTTGTGGGTCCCTTCCAACTCGAGATATTCTATGATTCTATGATTTTACAGCCATGATAGGACAAAATGTCCTATATATTCAGGAGATACAATATTAAAAAATGATTAAGAAGTTAGGCACATCAGAGAAACATGATTTCATATTTCTGAATTTTTAAGCTAAGGAATGAAATCTGTTACTTTCCAGTAACCTTTTAGAATAATAACAACAACAACACTATCAATAATAATAATAATAGTAATAATAATGTCCTGTATCAGCTCCCCATGACAAGTCCTCTCAGGAAGAACTACCAATTTACCTATCCCCTTCAATCAAACCAGTTATTGGACTGCAAAAAGGTACATACACAGTCCTGTTCTCCATCATGCTACTGAGGATACGTGACAAAAAAATAAACTTGTACTAAATTAAAAGTTTTATGTTTTACAGAGTCAAAGTTTAGTTGGAGTTAAAAGAAACGTGTGGAGATCATCTAGTCCAAACCACTGCTCAAAGCAGGGTCAGCTACAACAGGCTGCTCAGGAACACATTCGGTTTTGAGTATCTCTGGAGACTGCAGTCTCTCTGGCTAACTGTTGAAGTGTTCAACTACCCTAATAATAAGCATTTTTTCCATACATTTAAATTGAGTTTTCTTCAATTTGTGTCCATTGCCTCCTCTCCTGTCACTAGGCACCATTCAGAAGACTCCAGCTCCATCTTCTCTGTAATTCTCTTCTAGTACAAGACATACTCCAAGTCTTTAATCATCCTTGTGGCACTTCATTGGTCTTGCCTCCAGTACACACATGTCCCTCTTGAACCAAAAGCCCAGAATAAGACTTTTAATACCAGAACAATTTAGCAGTTCCAAACACTGCTGCTAAGGCATATATCAGCCTTAGGTCAATTATTCCTACAGCAGTTCTATTCAATTAGCATACCTCAGGAACCATAGTACAGCAGATGAGTACTTACCCTTTGAGCTTTCTCTTTTAACTCTTGATCTTGGGCTAAGAAAGCTTGCATCCTCTTTTGGATGTCTGTAAGCTTATCAGGATTGATTCTAATTAAAAAAAAAAAAAAGTTAGCTTTAATTATTAGAACATGCACAAATAAGCACCTATTAAATTCTCAGGAGTATCTTCAAATTTTCTGCATTGCTTTAATATGCATAAAACTATCTCCACTCTGAACAAGCTTACAGAGGAACCACATTACACACACTCCTCAAAAGAGTAACACAGAACAGAGAAATGGAAGCTCAGACTTTTTATCCAAATAGAGTTTCTGGTGAAGGAGATTAAACTTGTCCCAAAGCAAAGCCAAAATCAGCATTAAAATAATTCTCAAATTTATAAAAATGATGAGAAAAAAATACAACTACAATGTACCACAGTACTACTTTATTTTGAGGCAGCAGTCTTCCTAAGGAAATTCTCAGTGTTTTTGAAAGCTTAAATAAGATCCAGTGTATTGAAATACTGAAATTAACTCTTCTGTTATAACCAATGAGCAAAAATAAAGGACATTGAGATTAAACAGATTTAAGAGCTCCTCTAGATATCAGGCAGATGGAGAACAGCTACAATATTACAAGAAATGCCATTAAACCTGGTAAGAAGTTAAGCAAGTCCTCTCCCAACCTCTGGATTTTTTACACTTATTGCAGTGATATTTACACTATGCTAGGCTTATTTGCCAAGATCCTTACTCACCTATTTCTTGTTTTGGCCTGCTAATGCCACCCCAGTATATCAAAAAAGCTACCAAACACAGTAGGAGTGGACCCCTCAAGCAGAGGTCAAAAGAGATGCTCTACCACAACTACTAGATTTCTCACACTGGATCTTGCTGCTGTGTCATGCCGTCCCATACTGTACAACAAAACATGGCTTTTGTTTAAGAAAACCAAGAAAAAAAAAAAAAGGAATCAAAATCCATGTATCTTCACATAACACTGAGTCAGTCTAAGAAACATGACTGATTGAAATACTAGGCAAGAAATGTTTCACAGTAATTTTCTGTAATGTAAACCATTATGATCATCTATTTCTCTTAGCAAACAAGAAAGCACCATTAAGCAAAGGGTTGTGGGTTGTTACCAAGCAGTGAAGGCATGAAAGCTTTATTCCCTCACCATTTCAATGTTGTATGTCTGTCAGGTACAGTCAGTGGAAGACTGTAGTGCACACAAGCTGTTTGGTGACAGTTTCAGTGAAAGATCAAATAGCTGAGTTCCAGTTTCAAGACAGCATATAATTTGCTCTGAACGTGTAAAAATGTAAGACAGAAGTCAAGAGGCATGAAAAATTCAGTGGGACACAAACCGACCAAGTTGTTGAAATGCAGTGCAGAACAGAGTGCACGTAAGGTACCAAAGACGGAAAAAGTAAATTGAGAGTAAGCTCTTCTAGATTTTGTTCTACCAAACAAGATTAAGAAGGTAACAGCAAAAATATTTATGATCCTAACACAGGAAACACAGTAGAATAGCAAAATAAAAGCAGCAGCTTCAGGAATACTGAATTGTATTAGAAGGTACAAACACAAAATATACGACCTCACTGCAGAGGAAATATAGGAAGAAGAGTAAAAAAGCTAGCTAGACAAAACCAAGGTTTACAATGACCTGAAACTCCAAAGAAACCTTAAAGTAGAACTGAATACAAGTATAAAAACCAGCACAAATACACTGAAATAAAGAAATATAAGCACAAAATTTATATGGGTATACAGATAGGAAGGGATAGTAAAAATTACAAAAAAAATAATACTGATAGTAAGACATCCCAGAAAAGTGTTGGATTCCTATTAAGTTAGGGGAAAGTTACTAACAAACGACATGCACTTAAATTAGCCTGTGTCTTTTCCCCCTCCCTTGTCTTCACTCAAGTGGCCGCTGACAACAGTTACAGCACAGTCCAAGCTCACACCAGAACTGGAAAGCCTGGGTTAAGAGGTACTGTTACCGTACCGGTTAACAGCTGGGTCAAAAGAATCTTATGCCTGATCTAGAGAGAAAGCGCGCTTTGGGACATAGTCATATTTATTTGTGCAAACTCATCTGAGATAGATAAAAATCTAAGAAACAGGGCAGATAAACATAGTGCTCATCTTCAAAGATGGCAAGAAAAGAAGTTAAACAATCATTTCTTCTTCACTTGGTACAGAAAAAACAACTTGTAAGTACCTGAAGAAAATAAGCAAACATGTAATTAATTGCCAATACAGCTTAGTCAATAGGAAAGGAACAGCAGGTGTTGTATCTTGATGTCAACAAAGCATCTGGCAGTCTCATATCCTCAATAAGCTAGGGAAACACGGTCTATGTGAAAGCTCCGAGTAAAGGAAAAACCAGCTGTGGAGCTGTCATAGTTATGACTAACTCACCAAAGTCCAAACGCATACCAAGTTCCAGTTCTCGCCCAGGCCTGCTATTAGGTCCTTCACAATGAACAATAGTCTTAGACAAGTCGTAAAAAAATCAAATTTATGTGCAGTCAACAAATTGTAAATAATTTAGAAAACGTTATACTCCATAGCTAAAAGCAAGGCAAGATATTGTAGTGTAAATCTAAGTTTTGAGTTTTCAACTTGTGTTCTTGTTTCAAAGGTTTTACAGCATAAACTCACTGATAACATGTCCCCTTTAGACAACATGAGAAGCAGATAAATTGCACAATGTCACTACATCGGAAACTGATCAACACATTCAGGAAACACAACATGGGGACACACTGAGAGTCAGGGGAATTCTTGAGAAAACGGGCAGGGATGTTTCATTTCACCAGCATGCAGTACATCTAAGGGGAAGGCTACTAGTTAAAAAATATGACATGAGAAAAACTTTAATAATGCTCTAAACTTGTGAGACTGTACAAAGTCAGAAGTAGTTCCAACACTTTTTTTTCTCTCCTCATGATTTATTTATTTCAACTTTATGGACTACCAAAAACAGATGGGTGTTTAGATGGCAATTCATCCAACACAGGATCTTCAGGAGCGAATTTACACATGAAGCCAACTCTAAGACAACCAGTACAGGCCATATTGCTATTTTGTTAGAAAAGCATTACTTGCGGTTTTTAAACTTAAAATCACTCTTTTTTCCATCATAAAGTTTCATTATTCCACCTGACTGCCAAGGAGCAGCAATTTTTGCTCTATGCTGGGGGTATTGGTCAATATTCAGCTGAATAGTCAGCTGAAAATGAGCCAGCAGTGTGCTCAGGTGGCCAAGAAGGGCAACAGCATCCTGGCTTGTATCAGGAATAGCGTGGCCAGCAGGACCAGGGAAGTGATTGTCCCTCTGTACTTGGCTCTGGTGAGGCTGCACCAAAAGTACTGTGTGCAGTTTGGGGCCCCTCACTACAAGAAGGGCACGGAGGTGCTCGAGTGTGTCCAAAGAAGGGCAATGAAGCTGGTGAAGAGTCTAGAGAACAAGTCTTATGAGGAGAGGCTGAGAGAGCTGGGGTTGCTTAGTCTGGAGAAAAGGAGGCTCAGGGGAAACGATACTGCTCTCTACAACTACCTGAAAGGAGGTTGTAGTGAGGCGGTCTCTTCTCCCAATCAACAAGTGATAGGACAAAAGCAAATGGCCTCAAGTTGAGCCAGGGGAGGTTTAAGATGGATATTAGGAAAAAAAATCTTCACTGAAAGGGTTGTAAAGCATTTTAACAGGCTGCCCAGGGAAGTGGTTGCAGCACCATCCCTGGAGGTATTAAAAAGACATGCAGACGTGGCTTACTGGAAAATTTGAAAGTGCTAGGTTAATGGTTGGATTCGATGATCTTAGAGGTCTTCTCCAACCTAAGTGATTCTGTGATTCTGATTCAGTGATTCTGATTCTCTATTTGTACTTCTTTTGGTAAAATTTTCTAGAGAGAAAAATATTTGTTATGATAACCCCTTCAGAAGCAGCTTTGATCTTGTTACTCATCAAAATTAGATGCAATGAAGAAATCTCAAGGTATTATCAAAAATATTTTCAGTTTACAGTTTGCATCTAAAACTTTGAAGTTCTAGACTAATAAATATGCCTATAACATTTAATAACTTCAGAGTAGTTTTTGCTATATCTGAATACTCTACAGTACTGTATTTATTATTGCATATTTTAGTTTATCTTGCTCTGCTTGAGCAACAAAAAATGACACATCATTAAAAGCACTAACTGTAAATTTGCAGCTTGTGCTGATTAGAAAAGAATGGTACACTGTAGCAAGCTCTACAGGGAGCTTCGATATAGAATTGCAAGTCAAGAAAACAAAACAAACCCTAGCCTTTTATTTTCCTAAATACGTGTTCAAAAATTCTTTCCCCTGCATCCTTCAAATTATGTAACTTTTAAAAGCCCTACATAAACGAAGTAAAGAAATGTTAACAGCTGTTTGTAGAAGAAATGCAAAAAAAGAAAGTAACAAAACTGGTTCCTATGATACTTATGCAGGATAAAATGCTAACAAAAACAGCAAAATTCTATGAGTCTATGATGTTTTAGAAATAAAAAGCTTTCAAAATGAATTTCAGAAGGTTGAAGAGTTAAACCCTCTTTGCAGAAAGCAATGCTCATAAACATCTAACTCACCATGTAGAACAATTCTTGAGAATCTATAATTGTATGAATATGTACACGCAACACAAGAAAACTTCAGCAAGAGACCTGCAATGTCATCCATGAGCTGATGGAACTTCTTCAGCAATTTATCAACTGACAAAACACTCCAGGGTTGCAGTAATTGGAAAATTGGTTAGAAGTAAACAACCTGACAAGAATTGTCATTAATAGCTTTTAGGATGAGGGCTGTTTGAAATCTAGAAGTAATTACAAAATTTATTTTCCTTTTTTTTTTTTTAAAAAAAAAAAAAAAGAACTTCAGTAATCCTCTTAGAAGTACAGTGATAAACAAAACACACTAAGTAGACTATTCTAATTAAAAGCAGTACCCTTGATTACAACGTTGCAAATATTAATAAGGTGTCCCTTGCAAATTGGGAAACTCAAGCATAGGGGGCAGGCTGTTAAAGAGTATTATTTATGGAAAGCCTTGACTGGTTCCATAACCTATTCAAACAACTAACTATATTATCCATGAAGTTAAAAGCTTAGCTGCCAAAGATGAAATATTTATACTGCACATGAGAACAGACATTTATTTAGAGAAAACCAAATTGAGATTAATGATTTGATTAAGTATCATTTTAAGAAGACTAAAGATGTCTGGAAAGAAAGACATTTTGCTTAGACTGTGGTGGTTATACAACTGATTCTTTTAAGGTGCTATGATGCTTAAAGGAAAAGAAAATACCAGAGATAGTAAAAGAAAACTTCACGAACAATTAGACTTTTAGTAGCTATTTGACTTCAGTTTTGCTGTCTTAGCAAAAGGTATCTTTTGTTTGAAGTTCATGCACGTTCTATACAGAATTGTTACCTGTATTTGCCAAGAAGAAGTGTATTTACTTCACTGGCTGCTGTTTAGAAGTCTGTTAGAAGCTACATTCACAAGCACAGTTTGCAAGTACAACCACTCAAATTTTTAAAAATTCGCTAAACCTTAAATCTGGAAAGTGCTATATGCATGTTCTTATACTCCGCAGAAATGACTTGTGTCCAGGCATTGCATGTTTGGAGTGATGATATTTAACTGTGACATTAAAAATGGAAATCATCAGCAAAAACAGTCAGAAAAGTCCTGCTCATAGGCTACTGCCTTGTGAAGCTGAATACTGGTGAACTCAAAGAGTAAAATTCAGTAGAAACTAACAGTATTCTGGGGTTATCATTCCTAGCTTTGGCTTACCACCACCACCACCACTGTAGTGGACCTCTTGAGCCTTACTTTCCACTTACAAAGAAAAAAACTTAAGAGTTTGTTAAAAGTCACTTTCACATCAAATTGCAGTTGAACACATTATCCTGGCTTACCTCAATGCATCCTATTATTTAATTTACAATAGAACAGGCTAAATTAAGTGAGAAAGCGTCATTCAAATCTAGTGAATGAGAAGTCATAAAGCATGTGTTCACTTGCATTTCTTAACAAACATGAATGGAAGTGTAAAAAAAAAAATGAGGTAATGATATAAATAGCAGTAATTTCTTACTTTTACTCATTAGAATTCAAAGAATATACTAAAAGCTATTTTTAAGCAGACCTGAAGGTTGAAGTGTTGAGGTAATAATAGCCACTTGAAGTTTCACCCTATTCTGTTTTATTCTCCAAAACAATTATTCCATCAACACTCTCTGCATACAGTCAGTTATCTTCTAGTCTTAGGTATCTTCACCTTCAAACCGTAACTTTTCAAAACAAAACGGTCCTAGCCTTGCTCTTACCAACTGGTAGAAATTAATTCCTACCTTGCAACATCATTTTCTGGATTTCTTCTAGCTCCACTCTATGACTGTTGACATGCAGTAACCTGAACCATGTGAGCATTCCAAACAGAGTCAAGCTCACAGTGTATTTCCTGACTTGCCTTCATGCTATTTTCCCCCCATATTTTTTTTTTTTTTTTTTTTTTTTTACAATTCTGTTTCTTCTATTGATTTAGCATTGGGCTGACAGCCTCAAAGAACACAGAAGTGGTAAGTAAGAAATCACCACTTATTTATTTTTAGTACTTTCTTTATTTATTGTTTTTAAAGCTAGGGCTTATTTCTTTCCTACAGGTACATTACTCTGCATTTAATAGATACTGAAAATATAAACCGGGCTGGGGAATGATTTAAAAAAAAAACATAGTATCATTATATACTTTTGTAACTCTTTCAAAGTCAGCTCTCATTGGTACAGAGAGCATAGATCCCTACTGGTGTCCATTAGTATATTCTCTCCAGTAAGAAAAATGACCATTCATTTTGTCATTTTTTTCTTTCCTGTTCTTCAACTAACCAATTCAGAAAGATCGTGATAAATTGGAGAAATAGTCTAGAACTAAAGAAAAGACAGGTAACAGAAACAAGAGTAGTGAAAGCTCTAAAAAACACTACAAGGAAAGATTAAAGAAATTGTAATTATTTATTCTGCAAATGAAAAGGGAAAGAGATAGGGTAATAATGCTCCATTACATAAAAAGGAGCTATAGAGTATGAGAATATCATTTGCCATAACTTCTTGGCACAGGATAAAAGAAATATTTCACTTAAATTATTGTAAGACTTATCAGACACTTGAGTAAAAAAAACTTAATGACAAGAACTGTTGAGTATAGATGAGATCACTTTGCAAAATTGTGGAAATATTCATTGGCAAATTAGACAAGCATTAAGTACAAGTAATTTGTACAGCCAACCCTGCCTTTAGGAAAAGAGATGGAATAGGTAACCTCTCAAGGTCTTTTCTTCTTCTTTAACAGCATCAAAAACAAACCATTTCCCTTGTTCGTCCAATTCCAGGCAATTAAAGCATTTGATTCCACCATGACTGTCATACTCGTAACACATTATTCCTGGGGAAAGGCTGGCAGACAAACCATCAGTCACTTACTTGATTTCATTGACAGGTACTTTCCTCTGCACCAGCTGTTGAACCATGCCTTTTTCTTCTGAGGGAAGCAGCACTAACAAAGCTTCACCACCTTCTTTGTATCTGATCCAAAGGAAAAAAAAAATGAAATAAATTAAACATGCAAAACATACAATTTTTTGTTGCACTCTTACTGCCTTCTCCACTTGTATCTGTCTTGCTTTTTCTATGCAGGTTAAACTTTTCAGCCACCTCAAATGTAACTGGCTTGTTTTCTGTATAGGAAGTTAACTACTTCCTCAACCTTTACTCCACTCAGTCTGTTTCTATGCCAATACCTCTCCCACTGTCCCTTATCCATTCATTTTCCCCTTGCCATTCAAATAATCTTTGGCTGCTTTTACTCCATCACATTTTCCTGCTGGGCCTTTATTCCAATTGCATTCATTCTTCTCCATCAGGAGAAACATCAAGGAAAGGATATTATACAAAATATATAAACTGTCAGCAGGAGGGCGGGAGATGTTACCAGTTTGTGTTCAGGTCAGAAACCACAGACAACAAAACTGACCCAAGGTAGGTGACATATGCCAAGAAACTTGGCAGCGATGGAAACAACCTTACAAGCTTGAGAAGTGGGCCCATGTGAACCTAACAAGAAGGACATGGACACATTAGAGTGAGTCCAGATGAGGGCCACAAGGATGATCGAGGGGTTGGAGCACCTCTCCTATGAAGACAGGTTGAGGGAGCTGGGGAAGTCCAGCCTGGACAGGAGAAGGCTCCAGGGAGACCTTACAGCAGCTTTCCAGTACAGAAAGGGGACCTACAGGAAAGCTGGGGCGGGACTCTTTGTCGAGGGGTGGAGTGACAGGACAAGGAGTGATGGCCTTAAACAAAGAGAGGGTAGGTTTAGACTGGATATAAGGAAAAAATTCTTTACTGTGAGGGTGCTGAGGCACCGGAACAGGCTGCCCAGAGAAGCTGTGAATGCCCCATCCCTGAAAGTGTTCAAGGCCAAGTTGGGTGGCTGGCATCCCTGCCCATGGCAGGGGGGGTGGATTTAGATGGCCTTTAAGGTCTTTTCCAACCCAAGCCATTCTGTGATTCCAGGAATCACCAGTCCAGTCTTTGCGCGACAGAAATGCTGTGAAAGGAAGCGCTGGAGTCAAGACTCTGGCCTCCAGTGAGTTATCTTCAGCCACGGAGAGTGCAAAGTAATCCTTCGGCACACCAAACACCAGTCACACCATTAACTGATAAAAATCACTTCAGATGGAATATAGAGAGCCCGTATTTCACCAAGTATAAACAGTTATCACTTGGCAAAAACAGAACTGCAAAACTGTTTGAAAACTATAAACACTATCTGTCACAGCATAGTAAGCAACACAAGCAGCAACAAAATCTGCAGTTAAAACAGTCTGACAGCTTTTATTACAGCTCTCTGCCTTCATTTGATGAATCTGAAAAATCACAACAAAATGTTCTGGAGTGCCTTTTTCTTTTTTGCTCGGTGCTGCTATGTATTACGGGTTTGGGGTCTGACTTTTAAAAATGATTTTAAAAATTATCCTGCCTTTAAAATTTTCACAAGACTTTCATCATTAAAATTTAACCCTTACATTCTGTATTTTGGCATTTCACATAGAAATCAAATTGATACAAGAGAAGAGCTTCTGCCATACACCAACACCATGAAAGTTCATAGTTTTTAAGTTGTTTGGTAAGAATATCAAACAGTAATACATTTGGAATTTGTCCCCAAAATAATACGGTTTGGGGGTGCGGGAGAGATACTGTAAATGTGTGTATATAATTGCATTATTTTAATCCATGTAATTAATAGACCTAAAATGTTCTTAATGCAGAAATATCAGCTTGTAGTCTTTTTTTCAGAAGAGTTCTAAATAAAAGCACTCTCAGTGTGTTTGGCTTAAGGCAAGTAACTGTCTTTACCAACAGCATAGCAGACCATAAGCCATTGCTGACAGAACATTCCATGATTTTTTCGGCTCTTTATATAATGATTAAGGTTGGGAATGACTTGCATGTATAGATCAAGTCCACTTTGTAAGAAAGCTCTATTTACTTTAACCCAACCAGATTCCGGGCTGTATCTTCTCCAAGTAGGTGCACGTCAGATGCTACCATTGTCTGAACAAGCAATGGATTCCTGGAAAGCCAATGAACCACAGAAGACTCTGCTCTTTCTGGCAAAAATTGATGATCACAGTCCCAAGGCAACTAATTATTCATCAAAAAGAACCTTCAGTACTGTAAAAAAAAACTCTTATCTACCCAAAGCTTCTATGAGACAGGAAGACAGAAATTATATTGCTGTCAGAAAAAATCTCACCAATTCATTACCCAGAGTAACACACACAGACCTGCTAGTCTCTTCAAAATAGATGCTATGACAGGAAAGGATTCAGAAAAGATCTATGATAATGACTAGATATCTGGAAAGAATACTTGTATCGTTTCTTAATAAGAATATTCCTCATTTATGAAGATGCCAAAAAAAAGTCTTAATTCTACTATGTATATATATATCATATCTACGAAGGATGGTCTCTGTAGATTCCTTAAAATTAGTCAAAGGTAGGAAATGGTTTGTACCGTTTTGTTGTTTCTGGCACTTATTTTCTTGGAACGCCCGATTTAACATTCTTAAGCTTCTGTTGCAATGTACTTCTTTTATTCGGTGTGCAACATACTGTGAAAGGCCAGTGCCATGCAACTCACATAAGAAATACCCATCATGGGTCAATAAATGCAGATACCCTCTCTGCAAGCCACAGATCCAAACTGTGTTATGATATAGTATGGGAAATGTCATTCTACATCAGTTTTGCTTTAGTAGCTTTTCCTCAGTACACCCAAGGTCACTCTCAGAACATCACGCAGGACCAGATAAAGCTTCAAGCTGACCCCCGAAAGGTGTTCTTGCATTGTTAGTGCTAAATACTTTATAAATACAGGTTCAGGAGATGTAATTCTGCAGGTACATGCCATACATAATTCACACGCACAAAAACCTACCACAACCTGTTATCTATGGACAACAATGTGTTCAGTGTTTAAGTCTTACAAAGCCTTTATATAGAGAAAATAGTACTATAGCTAAGTAGAGAATCTCCTGAAAATAGACAATGAATAGATAGAGGTTTCCAAATATCCATACTTTCTCATCTTTCGGCAATTAAATATATATATATATATATATATATTTCTCAGAGCTGATCCCTTCAAAGATTCAAAGCGACTGAAAGACATCTGGTAACTACTGATGCAGTATAAGCCTTTTCCTTACCTACTTTGGAAACATTCACTCTTTTAAATGTCAATATTTTAAACCTACTTAAGGAGTCTTTGCCCGTTTTTATACTGCAAGTGTGATTTAATTAATTAAAACAGATGGTTTAATATTAATGCTGCTCTTTCAGAGCTAAACATGAAAATGAAATTATTATAGAATTGAGTAAGCTGAAAAACAAATAATCTTAAGTACCATCTGGGAAGGTTTGTATCTGTTTAGTCTCTCCCATGGGTGTTTAGTTATAGAAAACAAAATCCAAGCCTATAAAAAATGAGTTTTGCTTGGGTAAAGTTTTCTCTTATTTCTTGAGAAGAAAAGAACAACTTACTAATGTGCTAGTAAGAATGTTATGGTCTTACAGATAACCTCCAAGACAGAGGTTGCAGAGGAAAGCTTCAATTTTCAGAAGTTTTTCTCTGTGTCCTTCATACCAAGAGCTTCTATATTAGCAAACTTATGAAAGCACAATCTACTAAAAACTGTCATAATAAAGAACACTGAAGTTTTCTGTTCAGCATTTGTTTCTATTACAATGCCTGAAATATAGGAGAAAAGAACGTCCTTCAGCCTCTTAAGGGAATAAAGTTCTCCACTAATGCCAACAAAAGAGAATTCCTGTAATTATTTTCAGTAGACACAGACAAAATCTGTGAGCCTTATAGATGACAAAGCAGCAAAGAGTCAACCTCAGTTACTGAAATTCTTTACTATGAGGACTACTTCTACAGAAAATATAACATTAGGAAAAGTTCTCCCCATTCCTGCTAACAGCAGCCTTCAAGTTGCCTGTTACCACTGAAGCCAAACATCCGTCTCAGTGAATAAGAAATCACTAGAATTAATTAAGTATGCACCTCAACTGTGCTGGAGAAAAGTAAGTTAACCTCAAAGTAATCACACTTTCTGGACTGTTTAGTAATTGATGATATTACTTATCCTGTCATATCCTCAAGGTGATCAGCAAACCAAAGCCGGGAGTCATCTCTGCATTGCAATTTTAACAGTCCCTTAGTATTCCAGATACTATTCATTCCCATTCTGCAGAAAATTGCATCTTACTTGCACGAAGTCTTTGAAAAAAGAGATTCATCTCTCTCCTATTTATTTATTAGCCTGCTAGCTTCAATACTTACCAAAAGGCAAGTAACTTCTCTGTAACTATCTTGACTTACAAGCAAAGAAGCAGTGACAAATCATAATTAGCACCATAAAGCAAATGGTAGGAATGATCAGTGTAGGTATTTACACTGATTGCAGATGAGAAGATAGTTTAAGGCTAGCACTAACTGATCAGCTACTTCGCCTCCATGAAAAGCATTTTTTCTCATCCTGTTGTCAATGAGTGGTTGCCATGCTATCAGTTCCTTCCTACTTGACACTTGCCAGCACCTCGAGGTGGTTTTTAGTTGAAGTATTTTATTCACCATGACAGAATCTATCTCTTGTTTTGATGAAGATGAAGGCAAACTACAAAGGCAAACTAACTTTAGATGAAGGCAAACTATGTGCCTGCAAGTAGGTAAATATTCATAAAATTAATGAAGGAGAAAAAAACAGAAAGATAAGTTTAACAATTAAAATTGTGCTGCATATTACACCATAAGGACCCGAGTGAAGCGTATCTCATATCATTAAGAAAATTGTGGTTATGATCCATATCTAATAAACTAAATTATTGCACTCAATGTGTATTTCAGTAATATTTCTGTTGTATTGCTGTGACATCTGGGGAAGGAAACTAGTACATATGGAAATTCTGAAATCCAAGAAACTTTATAAATAGTTTCTTGAGCTTACAGTTAGGTCCTTAGATAAGAAGCTTAATATTTGAAATCAGATTAACAGGATTGAAATTTTAAATTTGACTGACTTCAGAGAGATTCTCTAGCTGGGCTTTATAATCAGACAACACCTTATTAGTATTTATGTAAGGCTGAACAGCCTGGTAATAATCCGACGTTCAAACTCTAAAACTGATACCTTGAATTAATGTCTGTGTAGGACTAATCTCATTTATTAAGTAATTTAGTTCCGAAAATATATTTTGGTCAAACTCAAAGCCCAAGAACGATAACAGTAAAATTCGTGAGAGCAATGAAGCCAGCACATTTCAAGATTTGTGGATGATAACTGCAGTGTCCAGAGAACTTCTAGAAAGTCAAAAAGATTTCTGAAATATCCAAGAAACACACACACACACAATGTATTTCCAAAATAGACCACATGCATTACACAATATATAATTTGAAATGAGAGCACCCTAGGTCATCATTCCGTGTTTCCCAGACAGATTTCTATTAGTTGCAGATCTTCAAAATAGAAAACAAAACCAAGTATGATGCAGCATAAAGATTACATGAAATTTAAGTGTAAAATACTTGTTTCATTAATATCGTAACTGTAATACATGGCAAGTCATGCCAGTCATTATAACCACAAAACATCAAGGCTAAATAGCTGTTAACAGTCTAATAACATCAAAGCCAAGCCCACTAAGTTTGTTCACTTTTGCATGTCCATTACACAATCTAATCACATATTTCCACAGTTCTTCCATTGGACCCTTTGTTTATCATACATGGAGTCAAACTATTAGTATGAAGCTATTTAATAGTTAATTCCACCGTGATACCTAATTATCCGTCATGTAGAGCCATCATTTACTCACTGGACACAATTCAGACCCCTCCTGGAACACTTCCTCAACACTTGATTTTGCAAAAATAACATTCTTTAAACCTTTACACGCAGTTCCAGCTTTCATGAAGAAACTGGAACAAAACAATTCCATCACAACCAAAACTAAAAAATAAAAAATTAAAAAAAAAAATAAAAACTGTTTCTAAAGCAAAGATCTATAAAAGTCCTGTAAAGACAGAAAGAATAGATCCTCTTTTCCAATGGAAGTCTATCTATTTCTCAAACTACATATGACTGCATTTGAGATTTGTGGCTGAGGAAAAAAACAGTCATAGTATGTTTCTTCATATTTTATAAGAAGTACTTAAAAAGAGAGAATGGCTATCTGCATATGCAAATATACATCTAGCTTTCAGAAGCTAGGTAACAAACCGTGACCTCCCAGCCTATGTTTTCATTAAGTTAGCTAAAAACTTGATACACTTAACATAATAAGGACTAGAAAAACAGTGGAGTCAAGTTCTATTATTTCTACCATATAATTTTTAAATTATTTTCAGTTTCTTGACAAAATAGCTACAGCAGTGAAGGAAGAAGCATTTCACTGATGCACACATTTGTCTGCGCTGAACTCTTTTTATGTAAAGCGACAACATAAGACATCTAAAAAAATCCAAAAAATGTCCAAACAGAGAGGCTTTATTCTGAGAAGACCTATTTCAAACTGATACTCATATGAATAAATCTGTTCACCCACACATTACTCTTCAACAAAGAGGGACTAATATCCGTATCTATCCCTAAGGCCTTCCACAGAAATAAAGTAATTCATACTTTTGTTTTAAAATTCAACTATTAAATCTGATTATATAAACTACCATTTTAAAACATTTTTCTTAAACAAAGTAATAGCTTTAAGTCTCTCATATTGGGCTCAATTCAGGCAAAACTTTTTATACTACCTTCCAGGCCTTCTTCCACAAAGAGGATTGGTGAAATATAAGCTTTAGAACAATAAAACATTACTTCTCCAAAGCCCAGGAGCAAGAAGAATTTTATCTACTGTTTATCATGCCTTCTACACTGCTGGGTTTCTTTCCTATCGTGGTAATTTGTTATTCCATTTTTCTCAAGAGACAAAAAAGCACAGAAAACAAATGGATGAATATCAGAATTTCTGCCCTATCTACATGATCAATGGTCTCTTATTTGATAAAGAATATTCTTTAAAGCAAGCTTTAAAAAGAGTGTGCACCGCTATCCGAAACTGGTCTTTATCATCTACAGCATCTACACAGCCCAACAAAAAGCATAACAGACCAGAAAGTTTACTTGCCATATACAGCTGAGCAAACTCCGTAGACATCGTGTGCTCACTGATGGTTTCTAGCTTCAGTGAGAAGAGCTCTTTTTTGTTCCATGGGTTGCAAAAAAGATCCAGAGTTCCACAGAGCATTTAACTCAAATGCCCATCAAGAAAAACTAACCTGGCTTCACTCTTTGTTTCTTCTTTAGCTCACTTCTAATGCTTTGTCCTCTCTTAGTTCTTTGTTGCATGGAACTTAGTTCAGTATCCTAAAAAAATATCTATCAGCTATGAAGTTAGAGATTGCTTAGGGTTTTGTTCATTTCTTTGTTTTTCTCTGATCATTTCATAACCTTTTCTTTTTCTTGTCTGAACAGTAGCCTTTTTGTATCTACTAACAAGTTCTGAGAATCATGCGGCTCAGCTGTATTTATGCCACAAAGCCTTAATCCCCCTCATTTAGTCATGTATCGGTTACTTGTCATTGTTTGCCAGACAGGCAGAAGAAACAACGGACAAGAACAAGCAGCGGTTCACCATAAATTGATCTGAAAAGGCCTTTGGGAGGTTGTTGGTCCTCCAACCTGGATTGTAAGCAATCCATTTTCCACAGCAGCTGCGCCCACTCTACTGTGCTGAAACACAGGTGCTTGCTCACTTTTTTATTACAGCTCACAGGATAGCTTCATGTCAGCACGCAATAACCTTAGCCAATTAATTCCACAGTTTATTGAAACATTCCTGTCATTCCGCTGTAAAAAGAATTCCGATGGCAAATACAGAGGCAGGTAAATATGGCTGCAGCATCATAGGCCACTGTCGGGGATGTACCCAGGGTACAGTATTTAGAAAATTTAATAGTATGAATTGCAAGGTAAATATGTGGTGTCAACAATTTCTTGTGACCTTCAGTGGCAGTTATTTTTACTTAACTTGAGCTAGGATAATGATTTGACTGCAATATAATTTGAGATGGCCTAAATACTGTATTTATTTTTAAAGAAATATCAGTAAAAGTGCTTCACTAGGTCTCAAATAAGAAAAAAAAAAATCAAACGAGATGCCATCTTAATTATACCGTTTATTCTTGTCTGTCTCAGATTTACCAATGCAAAAAATCAAGTTTCCTCCATTGAAAAATAGTTCCATTGTGCCACCCACATTTTTAAATGATTTACTGTCACTTGGACATATTATTCTGAAGATATATTAATCTCATTTTCACACTTACGGTGCGCAATTACTTAAGGAGAGCCCCAATAAGCATGTTTCAAAGCAATTTATGTGATGACAGAGTAAGATCATTTCAAGACTACAGCTCTTCTGACTCTTTATTCACATTTCTTGGCTCTAATCATCATACCAGCCAGTACAAAATAGTAGGTTGTCCCAGTAATACAGGACCTCACTTTGGAAAGAAGGACTTTTACTACCCCATTTTCTGAATAGAGTTTGCCAAAAGGAAAAAAGCATACGTACAGCCAGACAGAATGTGCCTACTTATATTCATACGCACATTACATTTAGCAACCAAAAAAAAAAAAAAAACCTGTACTTCCCTAAGTCAGTTTAAGCACCTAACAAACCTAACCACCTAACTTGGATTAAACACAATTAGTATCAGAAATCTGAGCCGGAGTCAGACCTAAAGCCTATATAAACCTCTGGATTTAACAGAGAAAAACTGCAGAGCAAAAGTGTTATTCTGGTTTACATTTCACTGTCTCCTGACAGAGAGAATTATGGAAGGAGGAGTCTTTATAGTCTCCTCTGAAGGAAAAAACAGAGCTGAGGGAAGAATGTAATACTAGGAAAGAAAGCAATTAATTACTGAGACATGCCAGGATACGGGTACATCCAAAATACAAGATATTTACGCATGAATAGAAAGATAGAATAGACATTTTGATGTCTTTCCTACTCATCAATGCAATCACAACTGAAAGAAAAACATCGCAGTACATGTTGCTTTCATGCCACACAAGTTACAAATTATGTTTGGAAAAACAGTTTGGGGGAAAAAAAATTCTATCAGGGTGCTTCGGATACTATTATCTTCTGCTGTCCCCTAGTGGCTCTGCAACTTGTTTCACAGAACTTATCAAAGAACATTTTCAATTGTAGGCTTCATGGACTACAGAAAAGAAGGCATCAACAGAAATTAAAAGACAGAAGTAATGATCATTTGAAAAACTCTGTTCAAGTATCACTTATTTACTTAAAAATTTTTAAACTAAAACCCACAGGGAAACACTTTGATGTAGTATTTTAAATTACAGACTTCACTAAGAGACTGTATGATAAAAAATCTAGCCAAAAATATTTATGGGCATGGCCATGGTATTGTCAGCATTTTAGAAATTCTGTTACTGAACTAGTTAAAGACTTTAAATAAATATTTTAAAATGCAGCTAGGAGAAATAGCTTCCAGTTACTCCAATAATGGCACACCTTTCAAGGTAAAAAGAAGAGACGCTCTATATGCCAATTCCACTATAAACTAAAAGCATTACTGGACAACACCCAGATTTTCTTGATCTTACTTTACTATAAATCAGAAATGCAGAAGTTGCAATTTATGTTCTTCATAGGATGCAACACAAGTGAAATACTAGTTATGGAACATGGTGATCTTATCCACTTAAAAAAAATCAATCTTCAACTTCCATTTTAGATAAGGTTTTGCAAAACTGCTAAAATAGCGATGGGAACACATCCACAAGTGTTAGTCAAAGGTTTTTCAGCCCCCTCCCAAAAATGATTTATCTCATGACTTTCATATTTATTTTTGTATCACAAAATAATTTGATTTGAAAAGTAAACAGTATTTGGCATCCCAGTTTTAATTACAGCTTAACACAGTCTCCTAATTAGCCGAGATATTTAATTTAGCTTTCATTCCATGCAATTATACACTCGCATAACCCATGAAAATTTGCAATTAATTCTAACCTCATTAATGAGGACTACTAAACTGCAGTTCAGTTCATTTTTATCAAGTTTCTAGAAGAAACATGAGCTTCTCTCATACTAACTGCAGATACTGGAAACAAGTAAAGTTTCCTACTCAACATTCAGAGTTAACCAAGAAGCACATTCTCAGTTATCCACATTTTAAACTGCATTAGCATACTTACTTAGTGTACAATATTTACCTAGAGCTATTACACATATTCCGTATTTTATTTTCAGTGGTTTATTTCATGGTGTTAAGATCAACAAACAATCTGTTTCCGGGAATGCTTTACTTCAAGGTTGGGGAGCCTAACGGTTCTCCAAAATGAAAGCCCTGCGTAGGGAAGAACCTCCACTGATCTTTGTATGAGTTTACGAGAGAGAAAATAACCTGTGAAGCTTTCCCTACAGAAGGAATTTGCCTTCAGTCTTAGTCTCAGTTCTGCCAAATCCATTAACTCACTCAGAGATGCTCAGAATTTCAGTAAGGTCTGGCTACTGAAAAACTGATGTGAACACAAGTCTGAGTGACAGCTTGGTGAAGCAAGAAGCAAGCACCCTACATGGCTTGTGGCCTCTGGGCCAAACCCTCTATCCCAACAGCCTTCCCCAGTCTGTCCCAAGCCATCACAGGACTTTGTATTCAAGACGCCTCTGAAAATAGACCCTTAAGGCTGCATGGCTAACGTCTTAATTATGGTATTTTATGAGAAGCATTGTGGAAAATGGTTAGTTATTGAGCTTGATGTAGCTGTTTACCTGTTCACATCTCAACAAGCCTTCTGTACTTGTGTAAACTTCCAATTAAACAGTGCCAAATATAGAATCAGAGAGTCACAGAATCATTAAGGCTAGAAAAGACCTTCAAGATCATCTGGTCCAACCATCCCCCTACCACCAATGTCACCCACTAAACCATGTCTCTAAGCACTACGTCCAACATTTCCTTAAACACCCCCAGGGATGGTGATGACACAACCTACCTGGGCAACCTGTTCCAACGCCTGATTACTCTTTATGAGAAGAAATGTCTCCTAAATTCCATCTTGAACCTCCCCTGACACAACTTGAGGCCATTCCCCCTAGTCCTATCACTAGTTACCTGCGAAAAGAGGCCAACCCCCAGCTCCCCACAACCTCCTTTGAGGTAGTTTTAGAGAGCAATAAGGTCTCCCCTGAGCCTCCTCTTCCCCAAACACAACACGCCCAGTTCCCTCAGCCACTCCTCACAGGACTTGTGTTCCAGACCCTTCACCAGCTTCGTAGCCCTTCTCTGGGCATGCTCCAAGGCCTTGATGTCCTTCTCGTAGTGAGGGGCCCAAAACTGAACACAGTACTTGAGGTGTGGCCTCACCAGAGCAGAGTACAGGGGGACAATCACCTCCCTGGTCCTGATGGCTACACTATTCCTGATAGAAACCAGGATGCGGCTGGCCTTCTTGGCCACATGGACAAATGTCTGGCTCATATTCAAGTGAAAAATGAACATGATATATTGTTCACCTTTCCACAATGACGTTATGCAATAAAAGACAAAAGACATGTAATAAAGACAAAATTGCAAGCCTTCCATGGAATCATACAAGATTTAAACAAAACAAAAACCCATCATCCCACAGAACACTAAGCTTATATGTTTTTTCCTCAGTTTGGACCCATAAGAACAGCTAAATTCAAATCTACATGTAAATATTTACATGTTTTATCCATGTATTACCCAACATTCATTAATTTTGTTCACAGACAACATTTTTGCAAGAGCATTTAAAAGTGTATTATTCCATTCTATAATAAAAGGTCAATAGGAAAATAGAGTACATAGGAAGGAGCAGAGCAGAAATGTTAGCAATTACAATAAAAATTCTAGATTGTGAAAGAGTTCTGTAAGTAGAAAATTTAACGCTACCCGATCCAGAAACACAGACTTCAAACTTCTGTAGTGCTGAGTACTAAATTCTGTTCTAGAAAACTTCTGTCATTGTTTGATTCCAACTTACATTGCAACACACGTGATAAAAGCCTACCACAACCAAATTAAATTACGTACAAGATATAATGCTAGGTCTCACATTTCATCCTTCAGATAATAAAGTTTGTAACTGACTGAATTACACAATAAACTACCTGTGTTTCTCTCAAAAATTTACTTCAAAGACCAAGTTTTCATTAGTGTAACTAGGTAACTCCCTTCCTTCATGAAGACTTAGTCACAAATATTTTAGCTAAGGCTATGCCTAAGAATATAATTCTACAAAAGACTTAGTAAATTAAAAAATTGACCAGTAATTAACATTGTTTGATTCTTTCCTCCCTAAATTAAAATAGGGAAGAAAAATTTCAATTCTTTTGAAGAGTCTGCAATGACACAAAGAGATTGTATCCATACTCTCAAGCAGTTATTTATCTATACATAGAAGTGGCAAAACAAGTATTTCGACCCACAAATGCTCTCAACTCAGCCATTGAAGTAATCCTGCCAAGTGCAAAAGACAACTTTGACTTACTCACTATTAATCTGCCCTGATCAGACTAAACAATTAGACATGTTCTTTTCTCTCAGCTGTAAGGAGTCTCTGATGCTCACTATGAAAAGATTAAGTCAAACCATTACACAAATAATCACAACTGTCTTTTGGTGATAACAGCCCTTCTTTTCTTTCTATCTTGTGCCTTGATTTTTTCAAGTGAGTGTGCAGCCAATTATCTCTCCTGATAGCTACATAATTTTAAACAGTAAAATATTAATGAGAAGTGAATATGAACCTGGCTGTTCTTCCCACTCTGTGGATATACGTGTTTGCATCCTCCGGACAATCGAATTGAATGACCCAGTTTACTGCTGGAAAATCTGCATAAAGAAAGAAAACATCGAAATTTAAGCTCAGTGGACTCCCAGATCTCCTAATCAAGAGCAACATATTATTTTGGAGCATTAATTTCTGTAAGAACCATCATTTATGACAATTTATAGACCTCGAGTGTAACCTCCGAAATAAAAATAAAATTGCATGTATTAAGATATCATAAACAGCCATCCTCTTCATCAAAGAAAGCTAAAATTAATGGTGTCTTCGTTCTCTAAATTATGACAGCACACTGAATGGAACTTAATTTCACAACTGCTAAGAACAGACATGCTTTGTCTTACACAAATAACAAAACACCACTACATTTAATAATTAAATAACAAGATCTGACCCATTTCTGACCTAGAGTTTCAGTATTCTACACAGTTGGGGTTTGAAGTTAGCTGTGGTAAGACAGCACTACTTCAGCTATCCACGTACAGAAATGTCACACACCCTCTCAATGACAGGGAGGGATTGACCAAGCCTGCCAAAGAAGTCAACATTCAATGTGAATTACAGTATTTATGAGCACTTTCCAACTGCTGCCCTTTATCCACCAGCAGCAACATGCTTTGCATTGTAGCAAGTTAGTATTACCTCCTGGCAAGTCTAGTTATGCCATACTGCATGGGTATACCTACACTCTCAACCTAAACACAACTACATTAGTTCCTCACTAGTGAGACATCTGCAGAACAGAAGGTATGATAAGCCATTTGCACTTCTTTTCCATTTTCTGAGCACCTTCCTCTTACAACATACTGACAAAACCTTGCATTTTAGACAATGAAAGTTTGCTATCTAAAAGAAGAATGAGCACATTCCTAAAACAGGTCTTGTCATAACTAAAATTTTCAAAACACAAAAAAAAAGTTTGAAGTATCTACAGAAAATATAAAGAATGAAATCATAATTTAGCAAGTAATGACCAATGGAAAGAAACACAAGCCAAAACAGATCCTATAAAATATTTGTGCTTTTTATCTAATATTCTGCCTCTAAGAATAGAGTGCTTATAGTGCTATTCATAATTCAAACAGTAAAAGTTCTTCAGGTTTTCATCTCCACATACTGGCAGGTCAGTTGTTTTCCATATCTTTTGGAATAACCCACAGGATACAGGAATATCGGAAATATTTAAAGCTGCTGACATCTTGCTTTAAGGCATGTAGTAAACCAATACATCACTATTTCCATTTTCTCTCATTCTGGTTATTTGTCAAGTAAAATGGCTGGGAAAACTAGATTGTCTACAGACTGGGAAAAAAAAAAAAGATAACTTTCATTGACTATTTTAGTATTAAACGTTACAAGACAGTAACAATTTAGGTCTTTTTGGAACAAAAACAAACAGCAAAAGTGAAGTTGGCCTCTCCAGTAAAGAAACAACAGAACTAATTACGAAGCATCTCTTCTGAAATACCTTAATGAGCTCTTACGCAACCTACAGGTTCATTTCTTACAGATAAGGTTGGTCTTCAGAGCATACTGTCATTGAAAAAAGTCTCAATAGGATTAAATCCTAAATAATTTGTGAATAATTTCAGCTTTTGTGGGTACATACCCAGGCCACGAGCTGCAATATCTGTAGCAAAAAGTACTGCTGCCTTCTTCCGAACAAAACAAGTGTAGACTTCCATTCTCTTGAACTGTTGCTGTTTGCCATGCAGTGCCAGTACAGGAAGACCAGGTTGAAGCTTACAGAACACTCTGAATAAATACTGGACCTATCGAACAGGTCAGGAAAAAAAAAAAAAAAAAAGATTTAACATTGAACAGTAAAAATCACATCCAGTAAATCACAACAGACTTAGCACTTTAAGTGAAATATATTTTTTTCACATCAAACATCTGACATGGATTTCTGAGACTTTATCATGCACCCACGTACTATAAGAGGAAATGAACAGACACAAAAGCCTAGTATGCCTTTTGATATGCCTAATAGAAACCAGCACGAATGATTTAGGACATGACTAGTTAAGCTGTACACAACGGACCAAAGTATCAGAACTCTATCACAAGCACTGCCTTTAGACAACGCTGGAGAAGTACAATGTCTTCTGCTTGCACTCCAAGCAGTCTACATAGCCTATTTCAAGCTTCAACAGCTTCTTCTATACGGTCTGTTTACTATCATATACAGTACCATGATGTAGCTTATAGTAGACGTATCTAATAATTATTAAGAATAATTACAGAAACTGTGTATATGGCAGTAACAGCTGCAGCTCAGAGGACTTGTGTACAAATAAGCCCACAACCTCACCATCTTCAGTAGCCAACTGCAGAACAAAAATACTGTAACCTTGTGCAAGAGTGAGTGAACTCTAATATTTACCACATAATTGTATGTTGAAAATACACAGTTAAATATTTGATACATGCAGAAGTTATAAGAATAAATACTTATGCCATACAAACACGTAATTTAAACAGAACAGTACTAGGCCAGTAGATAACTGAAGGATTACTTCCTATATAACCATAAGGAAAATCCTTCGCTGCACAATTTCACAGTTATAATTTCTTATACAGCCATTTTTAAAAGTTTTTAAAGAAAGCAGGTACGACTATTAAATATTCTGCAACACAGCGAACTGCCTCACCAACAAAACTGCAATTGATAGCCCTTAGTGAGACAACTTTTAGGGGATTATTCCTTTATTTGTTTTTTAAAAAACAGCAGAGCACAGAAGTCACTGAATAGCCTGAGGTCTCCAGGACCTTCCTGCCCTGAGCTTGCTGACAGCCAGGCCCTGCCTGCATGACACACCTGTAAGCATAGGCAATGTTTAGCTCCTCCACAATTTCCTATTGCCAACTGGCCCAGAATGTCTCACCTCTGGTACCTTCACACCAACATGAATGTCTTAGGTCTTAGTTTTAATACAGTTTTAACGTGCTACAGAGGGGAGGAAAAAAAAAAAAAAAAGGATAGACATACCTCTTTACAGCTTGCAAAAAACACAATGGTCTTCTTTTTCAAGTGACTTCTCAGGAAAGAGTATAACATGTTTATTTTTTGTTGAAGCTCACAAACAACATAGTTCTGATCCAGAGTTGCTGGGGTACTTACAAAAAAAAAAAAGAAATAAAGAATTAGGTACCATAGTTCCCATGACATTAAAATGACAAAAAAAAAAAGGAAGGGAAAATACAAAATATGAATATATACTATCTACAGAGATGCCTGTCCATTCTTTTTAATCGAGTGTCTGACAAATATCCATGAAAAGGGGGGGAAAAATCAGTCCGGAAATTTCTCCCACTTTGAGGTACAAGTCTTAGCAGCTCCACTAGAAAGCTACTGTTGAATGTTGAAAGATGAATCAGTTTTTGTACTAAATGTCAGGGGGAAGAGGAAAGGCAGGGGGCAACTTTTGACATGACTTAATTTCATTTACCTTAGACTCCTTTACTAGCAGTGAGCCCAACTCTTTCCACATCTAAGCAGCGACATTCAAATTGCCTTGACTTAAAATGCAATTTTTGTCTATTTGTGCTATTAAAGCATCATTTGTGCTTAAGGCAATGTCAAAGCACAGTCTAATCATGCACACAAAAAAAGCATTCATGTATTTTCACTGATTACACCCTGACATGCAAAGTGACTTTGTAAAGCTCTGAATTGTCATCTTAACTCACCTTGCCATTATTTGTAAAATTAAAAAAAAAATAAAATAAAATTTAAAAATCATTATTTGGCATTATTGCCCTTGAAATACATCTAAATGTTCTTCTCACAGTCCCTCTGCTTCACCCAAGAATACCAAGGGTATTTAAAATCATTTTATTTAATCAGAGGTGCCACTTAGAGGATGAAATTACAAGACACTGCTCCAGATTTTATTCTGCTATTCAGTTTGAATTATGCCACAGTACTTTTTGCCTTGTAAGTCTTTCAGAGGCCACTGTTTCCATAACACAACAGTATGCTGTATATTAAGGATGTAAAGTCTAAAATAAATGAAAACATTCCTTTTTTTTTTTTTAATCAATTTATTACCTGACTCTACTTCCCCCAACACATCAAAAACTCAAAAGTACTTTAAAAAAAAAAAGATTTGTGAAACAGTCCTCAAACTGAAGCCCACATAACGAGCTCATACATGCTTTTCTGAAGAAATAGTCACATTTTTTTTTCTAGGAATCATATTTATTTAGGATACCAATTTAAAAAAGTAAATAAATAAAATAGTACTTTCAAAGACATTTACAGCACAATAAACAAAATCTAGCCAAATAGTTAAAACACTGCCTCAGGATTCAACCTCATTCTGCTGTTTGTTTTGCTGATGATTTCTCATTTGTTCTTGGGTGAGACATTTTTATCGGTGTGCTTCACCTTCCTCCACCTTCATTTACATATGGAAATATTTACATGCTCCATAGAACAGGAGAAAGTCATACATGTTTATAACCCAGTTGGCACTGAGATATCTGACGGTCTCCAGAAATGCAAATTTAAAATTGCATTCTTCACTTTTTTTTTTTCTTTCAAAATCTATGTGCCGGAAAACAACATGCATGTTTTGTCATTTAATGACAAATTAAATATTTTACGCTGGGCAGACCACATTCATCACGTCTGGGATGGGTCTCCCATTCTGATCCAAACTGTACAGCATGACAGATTTACTTCATGTGCACAGGGCTGGAATCCTGAACGTGCACCATAAACCCAGCATATCTGGAAGCCACAAGTCTTGCTGCAACACAGACAAACGCCAAATGCTTTCCTCTGCACACCTAATATCACGTACACAAACAAGACTGTCATTCTGCACATTCCCTGTACAGGAGCATTTTCTTGAAATGCCAGATTCATCAACAACACATGGATGAACCGTATTTGTGCAATAAATCTGCTGGTCCTGCACAGTAAGCATGCACACACAGAAGGAAAGGAAGCCAAATAACAAAATGCAGTAATTCAGAAGTGACTCCTGCCATGTCCAGGACACTACTCCATCCAGACTGCAGCCCACTCTGGAGCTTATTTCCAAAGAAAAAAACTTCCAGCCAGCGAAACTGCCTGAGGAGCCACAAGCAAAGTACTGGTTCAGTTTCCTGTAATGAAACAATCAGAACTAGTACCATCTTCCCTAGAAATTCCTTGTTTTCAAGATAGCACACAACAGGATCCGACACTGACAGAAGGAAAAAGACACAACTTCTGATTCAGGAAACTGACAGTCAGATAAGCAGTTAAGTATGATCACCATCTGTTTAACCACCCCCTGTTCCTCCTCCTCCATTCCCCCCCCCCAAAATATCCCAACATACCTGAATTTGGCTTTCTCATGAACCCAAACATATTCGGGATCTTTCAGACTCAGCCGCGCAAGATCCTTCACTGATTTTGTTTGTGTTGCAGAAAAAAGCAAGGTCTGGCGTTTCTTAGGCAGATTTTCTATGATTGCATTCATTGTATCAGCAAACCCCATATCTAGAATTCTGTCAGCTTCATCAAGAACTGAATTGAAAAAGATTTGAGAAAAACTAGTTTTAGCTTTACTCTATTAAAGACTTTAAATCCATGCCTACTTACACTGCAGAGATTAATTACCATATATGTCAGGATTTGGTTTATATATACTTGTATTCCAAAAACGTTTTTAAAAACTGCAATAAAGTCATAGCATTTCCCATATGGATTCTCTCAGACACACTCTAGCCCTCCATTTCACGTGCTGAACCATCGGAAGATCCGCATTTCAAGTAATTTGTTCAGCAATTCACAGACAGACTGAAAATTACAAACTCCCTGTCCTGCTGCAGAAACAAAAGCATGGAATATAAAACAGTGCTGTACTACTCTTGACAGAGCAAAACAGACTCTAAGTGCCTAAGCTCAATTTGCCATTCAAACATAGGGAATGAACAGAGTAGCACAGAGACAAAACCTTAAGAAAAGGGCATATATTTAATGCAATTCTTGTCTAACTGCCATGAATTGTACTCAGCATAGAAAGCTTAATTTTGCACTTTATCAGCTTCATTAGCTTGTTAATTGCTTCTAAGTTCCTCAAGCTATGCTAAAAATTATGCACAGTTCTTAGAGGAAGGCAAACCCTTCCATTAAACTGAGATTTGTATTCAGGTTGGAAGGATATAAAGAAGCAATGAACAGAGAAGTAATATGGCTTAAAATTCAAAAAGAAATGTCTTCTAGAGCTGGCATGAAATACATACACTGTAATGAATATTCCATACAGTTAATTATCATATCAGGAAAAACAAGAGAGCTATAGGCAGAAAAGGCCAGCTTTTAGCAAATACATACCTAAAGGATAATACGGCATACCACTTGTGGTTTTTGGTTCCTTACTTAACTCACCTATTTGCCTTTATCATCTTAAAGAAGGCACACTCAGTAATTGCTTTGTGAGAAAGTAGACACAAGAAAGGGGTTTTGTTGTTTTCTATTTTAATTTGTCCATATGCAAACTTAAATGCCCTTTCATCTACACACTAGGATAGTCAAACTTTTTAACAAAGGAAGTGCTCCACAGTTACAAACTACTAAAAATTATTTCTAAGTACTTTCAAGTACTTAAGAACTTACTCAACATTTGCAGATCAGATGCATAGAAATAGGAAGTTTCATCCATGTGCTGTAGAAGCCGTCCTGGAGTGCAAATCAGCATATTTATGTGGTGGATTCTCTCAGACTCTTCTTTCAGATCCTGAAATAAGTTAAACCAGCTGAGCTCTAGTTGTTCACACTAGAAGCCTGATGCTAGAGATCTCAGCCCTCCTTAACCTATTGATAGCTTTTTGAAAGAATCAACCCTTTCCTCTTTCTACACATATACCACGTCTTATCAGCACGCTCACACTTGTGGCTTGAGCAAATATATTTCAGAGCAATCTACTTTAACAGGACAGGAAGGGTTGGTAGTAAGTTCCATCCAGTCACATCACCTGGAAAGATGGTAAATATGCAAAAGCTTTAAAAGACACAGAGTACACAGACGGAAGAATGAGTGGGTTGCTGAGGGGTTCCCATTAGTTAATATCTTCTCTGACTTTCCCCTTTCAGGGTTTCCTTCCTAAACTAGTACTTATTACAGCACTCATCTATGCTCCCATACAGCAGGCTCCAGCAGAGGACACACCTTTCCTCCAATAATTAGGCCAGCTGAGAAGTCGTGATTCTTTCCCACTTTACGGAGAACCTTAAAAGTTTGAAATGCCAGTTCCCGGGTAGGCGATATTATCAAAACTCCCAATCCATCTGCGGATGTCCACTGAAGACGATATAGGAGTTCCAAAGCCTGAAAAAAGTTACCATATTTTCATTATATAAATCTCAGAAGGAAAATACATAACAAAAAGTGTAATAGAAAAGATGACGTAATACTAATTCAAATAATGACGAAAGATGAGCACACATTTCACAAGGTTTGATTACGTACGAATTCTAACTGATGTTACTGATACTTGTTGAAGCAAAGTTCCCCAGGACCGATCTACAACAAGCAATAATGGGTAGTAAACCATAAACATTTTACTGGACAACTAATCTTCCTCTGCTTCATTCTGGAAATTAAGTCTTAGTAATTTATACAAAAATGGAAATCAGACGTACAAACAGACAAGAAATTTCCCTGGTTTTAAAGGAATTTAAAGGAAGATTGACCAACTAGAAACAAGTCAATTAGTGCAACTTTGATTTGAGACCCTCAGGAGTAGCATACACACATGCTATGTAGGAGCATTCCACCTAACCTTATCATACATCGCCAGGATTACTCCTCCTCTTATGAATTTATACTGCAAAAATACAGTCTTGGCTAGTATTAATACAAAGACTTCATAGGTATAAATAACTGAGGCATTTTTGGAAAAAAAAAAAAATAAGAGAGTGCTGAACAGCCTTTAATATTTCACTCTTCATCTGACCAGCTCCCTTATCACTTGTTTTCCCTAAAACTGTTTTAAAATAAGGTTTGTTAAAAAATAAAAAAACAGCACTTCTGCTCCTAGATAAACTAATTCTGCAATCTCACTTGTGTTTCATTTCTCAAATCCACAAGACTATCTTTCAAAGACACCTACCACCTACATTTTTTCCTAGTCTTTACTAACAAAAATAATCAGCATGAAGCATAAATCTTCTCAACTAGAGTGGGTATTCAAAACGCATATGACTGTTACCACAGTTACTGACAGAAAAGGCTCCAATCTAACTTATATTTGCAAAAACACAGGTAATGTTGAAACAAACAAAAAAAAAAAAAACCTCCATAATCAAAATTACATTTCTTTTTCCCTTTATCCAATCATAACATGATGGAGTTTGTATCTATTTATATGTGCACATTGAACGAATAAGATTCTCAATTATATTTTCAATCTAAAGCAATTAAATATAGAGCATGATGTTTAGAGGAAAACAGTCAAATGTATTATTCACAATTGGAGTTTTCATCCTCTTTTCCTGCTTGTACCTGGAAGCAATTTCTAAGGTGTTCAAAACAGACAATCAAGACAACCAAGAAAAGGAAGCCTATTACCTCTAGGCTTCGGTTAGCTACAAAAGGTCCGAACATTCATATTATTTCATTCTTTTAATTTCAAAATCACACATCTAAAAAAGAAGAATGCTGAAATTTCTATGGTTTCTATTCCACAGATTTAGCTTTCAAATTTTAAAAGAATCAGACAACAAGATTTTCACACATTCATGAGAGAAAAACAAAGTACTTCCTAAATCACAGAGGGCCTACTGATGTAAGGATCAAAATGAGATTTCTAAGCACCAGAATACTCCTAGGGACAATAATATACTTCTTCCAGAACTTCAAGCAGCTTATTTAAATGAGACTGTCTTGGCTTTCTAGGAACATCTAGACCACTTGAATTACACCCTTTCTCTCAGGATCTATTAACCTAAACTGCTTATCATCCCCTACTCCCCAGGTAACTTCCCAGGCTTAAGGGCAAATGATGTAAATTACTTACCGGGACAATAAAAGCCAAGGTTTTGCCTGATCCAGTCTTTGCAGCTCCAAGCACGTCTTTACCTTGTAAAGCCAAGCCTATGGTTTGCCTCTGTATCTCAGTTACCATGCGGTACTGAGCTTCCTGCAGTCCTAGTATTTGACGTGTGGGAAGGGAAAAGGAAAAATACATATTTCTTTATTTTTCTTTGCCCAGGGCTGTATTTTTTCCATTTAGAAAACACTCCATATAGCAACATTCATGTAAAACTTAGTTTAAGACAAAAGATTATTTATATGCAAATAAATAATACGTTCACTTCTCATGTAATTACTTTCCAAATTAAACTTTATTTATACTCACCTTTTAGAGTTTTCTTTGACAATGGAAAATCTGAAAATCTCTGAATTTCATCTGCATTTATCTGAAACAAATTAAGCTTAATCAGTGCTAAAATCAGAAGTAACAGAGAAATTAAATAAGCTTTAAGTCACTGTTAATTTTCCTAGGAAAAATCCAGAGGAGTAATTTGTTTTTGCAGGCTACAGCAAGTGGAATAATGACAGTCACATGCCATAAAAAGGAACCCCAGGAGCTCCTGTATCTCCGCAAAAGAGAAGATCAAGTCTCTTCCAGCAGTTTTATGAGATCAGACATCCCAGGTAAATGTTTCCAGCCTGGACTGTACCTGGCCAACAGCACAGTACCACTGACAGCTGATGGCACCAAGACAACACCCACCACTGCCCTCCTGCCCCCTCCGCCCCCCATATAACTCTTACTGACAAGTCATCTCTGTCTAAACTGCAAGCAAGACAAACCTAAAGCAAAAGGAATTCATATTTACTATGTTTCTCCCCTTAACTCAAACAGCTCGTACACTTGCATCACAAAAATCCCTTAGTGATTCTAAGAACATTTTTCACATTGTTCATAAAAATGTTTACACTATTATATTAATTTTGTTTTAGTATGATCCTTATTTAAGTTCTTTAAAGTTCAACTTTCTAACAGTATATACAAATGACAAATTAATTTCATTTAGGTGGAAAAAACACACAACTCTAGGCCAAACAAAGAAGTTTTCTTATTAAAAAAGGCTTAAATCTGTTGTGAATGATGCCATAATGATGGCTTTACGAAATTTTTCATCTCTATACTGCTGTGGCATACCTGGTGCTCCCAGCATGGATTCAGAAATGGGAAGTCATGCTGACCTTGTGTGTGAAATGATTGGTCTGGTAGATGAGGGGAGAGCAAACTTCAGAAAGACATTCAATACTGTCTTCTCACAGAGAAGCTGCAATATGAGCTGGATGAACAGACAGTGCAGCAGACTGAAAACTGGCTGAACAGCCAAGTGCAAAGCCTCCTTGGAGGCCATCAGCTAGTGGAGTACCCCAGGAGGCAATACCAGGTCCAGTCCTGTTTAATATCTTCATTAATGATCTGGCCGAGGGGACAGAGCACGCCCTCAGCAACTTCACAGATGAGACAAAGCTGGGAGGAGCGTCTGACACACCAGAGGGGCTTGCTGCCATCCAGAGGGACCTGGACAGGCTGGAGAATCAGGCTGACAGGAATCCATTAAGTTCAACCACATTTTTCCATTTTGACTATACAGCAGTAACATTAAGGTTTGGGTTTTTCATATAAAAAAGAACTTTGTACAACCTCTTATGACGTGTTTTCAAGTCCACTGTAGGAATGTCAATGACATTATAGGCTGTTTAGGGGAAGGATCAAAGACAAAGAAAGGGAGGGATCAAGGTGGACTGGGGAAGAACAAGTGTAAGGAAATAAAGGGAACTAGAGATAAAGGGGCTGGTCAGTATGCTTGTCTGACTGAGCCCTGCACCTGATTACCACAGCCTCTCCTAGAGACTAACTACATACTGTTACGGAATAATTATTATTTACCAGTAATTACTCTTACTTTCCTTCTAACCATTCCCTGTATGGGTACATGCTCTGTTCTGAGCCCACACAAGAGACCACCAGCAGATGTCAAGCCAGAGCAGTCAGCAGCAGCAAGAGAGACAAGTGCCACAGCTGGAGCAGGACCACAAACTTCAGAGGCCTGAGGGTCCGGGTGCCAGCACCCGGGGAAACCAGGGGCTGAGGCCAGATCTTGGACAGGCTGAGCAGCTACAACCCATTTTCTATGTGTGCATATATATTTCACAAATAAATGTTAGTCCTGACCAGCAGGAGAAGAACATTACCTGCTCTCCATGTTTTTCACGTGTGTGTGGGTACTGAGTGTATTCATGTGTCTCTTACAAGGGTGCTGACAGAAGCACTGCCTTCTGTGTTCATCGGTGGCTGACCAGGTGTGCACACACTCACCCACAGGAATACACGCTCACCCTCACTGCAGGAGGCACCTCAGGACCCAGCACTGCCCCAGCCTTACACCTGCCTGACTGGGACAGGAGAACCCCCCTGGGTCCTGAAGCTCACCAGGTTCAGCAATCTCTAACACTTGGTGCACTTGATTTTCTTCAGCTGTCCTTCAGGGTACAAAACATACTAAAGAAGTAGCTCAGTGTCCTGACACCTACTAATTTACTTCTCTGTATACGTCCACCTCTAGAGCACACCTGAGAGGTGTTAATTCTATACACTCACACCAAGAGGAGGCGTTTGATTCCACAAGTTGGCTGAATGATTTACAAAAATGTTGAGGTGTCAAGTACAGATCTTAAGAAAAATGTAGTTCTTTCAAGTCTTCTCTAGTCAATAGGATATCATCAAAAGATGCAGACAGCTTCTGCTAGCAAAGTTAAAAATCAATAGCAGTAAGACAGCACA
>NC_048893.1:187768123-187841680 GCF_011077185.1 Oxyura jamaicensis
CAGCTTCTGCTAGCAAAGTTAAAAATCAATAGCAGTAAGACAGCACAGAAGTCAGAGAGAAAAGAGAAAAGAACAACCAGAAGTACAAAATAAAGAGACCACTGTATCTATAAAGCCCGAGCAGACTAACAGAAAGGTAGATGACAGCTCTGAATGCATACTGACTAGCAGCCACAGACAGATTTCCAGATGATGACCTCGGAGCTCCTTCAGCTCGTGCACTCCTAATGCGGACCACTTACCTCTAATGGGCTGTGGAGCAGAAACCTCCCAACAAAGGAGCCAACCAACATGGTCCTCAGACATTTATGACAACTTGTGATAGCACTTCTCGAGAAAGCCTCGAATGAAGAGTTTCTGAGCTATCAAATCAGGCTTGAAATACCAAACTTTCTGCCGGCCCTGCCTATTACAGAAAACTGTGAACTGTATTTTCTCTGAGGATCTATGTCTGTTTAAAGCATCCAGATCACAACACTACTCTCCTCAGCTGAGATCTCTCTCATAAAAACAAGGAAGTAATTTGATGTACGAATTTGGTCTTGAGATAGAAGGCAGTAACACATTTATTAAAACCCCTTTCTGAGATGTTCCAAGACAAAGCTCTTGCAAGACAGATTTCAAACTTTCACTGCATCCTAGCAGAGCAATTAAATCTTTACCAAACATTACTCAGAAATCCTCAAGGTGAATTATTTAACTTGTGCTCTGAGAAGCACAGACTTTAAGGTAGTACATTTCTGGGACAGGGAAAGAACTATCTGAAATCACTATTTTTAAAAAGTCTGACTGTCACCAATTGGATTTCAAATCAATATTTCCCAAATTCAGTTGATAATTGTGCAGATATTGTATGGCACACAATATTGCATATTGTGCTAATTCCCAATCTTATTACTTTGCATGCTAAAGGATAACAACTCCCTGATGTACAGAGGTTCAATTTCATTTCAACCCAAGAGATTGTTCACATTGGAAAGCAGTATGCCTAGAGGAAAGACTATTTTACTAACACTATTTTATTATTTCACTAAGAAGAATTAAAGCAGTCCACTATGTGCAAATAAAGGAATAAAATTAATAGGTTTTGACACAGAACAGACTACCATAACAATGTGAAACTGTTTAAATAATTAGAACTGCTTGAAGTATTTCAGTGGACAATTTATTACTGGGTCACGTAGAGTTAAAAAGAAGAGATATATTAATCACAGCAAAGGTTAATACTATTTTGCTTTTCTACTTAAACTTCAAAAAGTCAATTTAAAAGTCATAGCATGCATAAGTCAAGCTCTTTCAAGACTTCCAAGAAGGAGAAAAGGTGAGAAAAATATTAAACGAGTGAGCACAAGAATGTTAGGAAAGGCCACATCACCAAAGCTTCCCATGTTACTTCTCTGCCCTACAAAGAATCATCATCTAGCTACGCTAAAACTCCAAAGATACTGGCTTATTTTCAAATAAAGTCAGGATGGCAGAAGTAAAAGGAATTTATGCTAAAGAGGTATATCTGCTAATAGAGCTTCATTTCCATAACTGCATGCACTGGTAGAAAACAAGACCGGCTTCAGCTACTTCATTTATTTCCCTATCAGAAGTTATTACCTCCTTTAATCTGCTGGAAATCTGTCCACATGAGCTCCCTCTAATCTGTCCCAGGTGAGAAGATTCAGCTCATTTCAAATACCTCAGATGGCAGCCTGATCTGACCTGACTAATGTGACATAAAGCAGACTAGAAAGAGTTCATCCAAGCATCTTCCCAGCAACTTACTTAGGCTGTTAATGCTTTTCATTAGCACAACTGAACGGAGAAGATAACATTCATCAACAGCTTCATACAGTTAGGCAGCAAATTCACTGTTTCAACAGACAACAGATCGCCTACAAACACATAATACAGATAACGGTCCCAAGATTCGGCCACTGAAATTTTCACATTTTCTGTCTATGCTGCCAGACATTCTCCATCAGGTGACAACAGATGACAAAATTAAATAAATAAATAAATAAATAAAAATCCAGTAACAAAGTATCTTACAAAGTATCTTGGTTATCTCTTTAGTTTTGTTTAATTTTGTCTTGTAATACCCATCAAAGGGGTTCTAAAACCAAGAGCTAGAGACAATATACTCTAAGAGGGAGGACAAGGTGGATACTTGTGCATCCAACAGCACTGCTACCCCTATTCCATGATTCCATGCCACATCCAAGAGCATCTTAAGCATGGATCTGTCTCCTGCAGAACTCACTGGAGACCCCTAAAAATCCAAGCACGTTGCCCTCCTTCAGTCCTCATTCACGCTATAACCAGATTCAGGGAAATAAGGAAGAAATGAAGACCAATTGAAAATCCTTGTCAGGGACCAGAAAAGGAGACATGAAGGTCTGAAGATAGGAAGCAAAGCAATCACCCACCATATGTTCACCAAAAGGAGACTCCTGGAGCAAAAGAGCAGCAAAAACCCAGAAGAGTTGAGGCCAGCAACCTCTATAAACACACACCAAGAAAACCACCCAGCACCCACTCCTTGCCTCTGCTCCTCCCAGCTCCAAAGAGTGACACAGAATGACTACTCATCTCCCAGAAGTAAATGCACAGGCAGATATGCACACCGGTGACAGAGCCTGGCATCCATATGTGTTCACATAACTATGTGTACAGCAAATTAACTCAAATATTTGTGGAATTAATTGACAGACATGCCTACAAGGTCATTATAAAGAAATCTATGTACAATGGCTAGAAATTAAACACAAGTACCAAATGTATATAAAGTGTGTTTCAGGGGGAAATGACAGCATTTAAATATTACACAAAATATTTAAGTCTAGGAGTAGCTGAACAAACTACTGTAAAAATATATTAAAAAAAAAAAACTATTAAAATGTATGCGAGTGAGAAAGGAATACTGACCTCACTATAGAATGGAGGGGTGGAAACTGTTAAAGAACACAATTTCATTGACTGTTTGCATGTGTTCCTTTCAAACCTTTCTTCTGCCTACATACGTCTGTGAGCAGCACAGCCATACCCTGCTACCTGCCGTGGACGCATTCCTGTAAAGCACAGTGGTATGACATAGCAAAGCATTTCTTCCCCCTAAGAAGTAACGTAATGGACAGGGATACAGGGGGATTTAAGGCATGCATATAACTTAAATGTAGCGAACTGTATATGGGGAACAGACATTGTATGTACGTGGAGAAACAAAGAGGCAAAGGCAGCATAGCTTCAAGAGGAAGAGATGTCCGCTTCCCAGAGCAGATCAGTTATCAAAAGACTTCAGACGCTTCATCTGTGTTCGGTTTTGGGCCCCTCGCTCCAAGGACACTGAGGTGCTAGAGTGAGTCCAGAGAAGGGCAATGAAGCTGGTGAGGGGTCTGGAGAACAAGTCTTACGAGGAGCGGCTGAGGGAGCTGGGATTGTTCAGCCTGGAGAAGAAAAGACTCAGGGGTGACCTTATTGCACTCTACAGGTACCTCAAGGGAGGCTGTAGCGAGGTGGCGGTTGGTCTATTCTCCCACATGCCTGGTGACAGGACGATGGGGAATGGGCTAAAGTTGCGCCAGGGGAGGTTTAGGTTGGATATTTGGAAGAACTTCTTTACTGAACGGGTTGTTAGGCATTGGAATGGGCTGCCCAGGGAAGTGGTTGAGTCACCATCCCTGGAGGTCTTTAAAAGACGTTTAGATGTAGAGCTTAGGGATATGGTTTAGTGGAGGACTTGTTAGTGTTAGGTCAGAGGTTGGACTCTGTGATCTTGGAGGTCTCTTCCAACCTAGATGATTCAGTGATCTCTGAGGCTTGAGAGAAATCTTTTAGTTCAAGCATTGCTTGCTACCTCCTTCTAAACAATTACATTTTTTCATTACCGTATTTCTCAAAAGAATTAAGCTAAACTACAGGCAAATGACAGATGAATGGAGGTCACATTTTGCCATTCAGTCTCACAGATGAAAAGGCCATAATCCACTCCAAAAGGCAGCATCTCCTCCAGTTGAGGATTCTGGTCATCCTGTTCTTGCCTCTTGAGAGTCCCACACTGTATGCATATAATTTCAGCACATAGGAGCACTGTACTACTTAAACTTCTGCAAATATCAATGTATTACTTTAGAGAAAAAAGAGGAAAGGAGGAAACAGAGGAAAGGGGGAAAACTATCAACTGAACTAAGCTACTTTATGAGATTGATGGCAGTTGGCTGCTTGGAGTATTAAATGACCAGTGATGCACCTCCAAAACAAGAGGCTGAAAAGAAAGAATAGCTAAATATTGCTATAGTACCTTAAAAGTAATGCAGAAGCCTAATTTGTGTATGACATTACCAAGTAAATACAAACTACTGTCATATGTAGAAACAATTAGGGCCTGACAATACTCAACGTTAACTTCACACTACACATATCCACTCCTATCCATGTTTGAATACACAGAAATTTAAAAAGCAATCTATTATAGAAATACCGCAGTTAGGTATATAAACAGCAAGGCCACGACTTGGGGGCCTGGGCAGAGTCTGCAAACTCTGTACCCGGCCTGTGTTGAGCTGCTTTAACTCAGTTTCCCCCTTGTACACAGACACACACACCTTCCAGAGACCACACAGAGCCAGCTGCGTAAGCCAAAGTGCCACAGTACTGCGACTGAGTGCAGGTTTTTCATTCCTCAAAGGGCACATACCTGATAGTGGTCGTCCCCCTCAGAAATAATACAAGCTTCTAGCAGTGCAAGTAGTATTCAGCACCTACATCTTCTATTTCTACAGTCAGTACAAAAATATTGCTGAAACAAGCCAAGACTCAAAATTAATCCACGATATGTATTCATCATTTATATAGGTACCACCTTTACTTTTTATCATGAAAACAACACAGGGCACAAGCAATAAGCCCATTTTTTTCCCTGAGAAATAATCTATGATTCAAAACAGTAGTTTGACAATTTTTGAAATATACTGTTTGCTTTCAAAACAGTAAAACCAACAACAATGTGAAGCTGGATCTTAACCAAGGAACCATCTCGACCTCTGTGTGGTGACAGACATGTTCCTCCCATACCTACTCTCATTACCTTCTGCTCAGTCAAAATCCATCAAAAAGTCTCTATTACCAGCAATGCTGAGTGCTGCATAGCCAAGTACAACTGCCACATTCCTCCCTGATGGCAGCTGCAAATTCAGCAAATGTTGGCAGGACGCGTGCTTGGCGTGTACTGCTGCCCTGAGTCGTTATCCATAATTACAGTATTTTCCGCTACATGGCTTAAAAGATGGCCATCTCCCAGAAGAGTGTAAGGGAATCTGTGTGACAATACCAACACTGCCAACCCTGGCACAAGTATTCAGTTATGTGTTTCCTGACCCCCTGATAACCAACATGAAAAGGTGATGTTTGCCTGTGCACCATCTTCTATGGAGACAGACATGTCCCATCTCCAACAGTCAGGCATCCATGCTGCCTGGTCAGAAGGGACACGTGCCACTCTTGACAACCATCCCCACCGTCTGCTTCGGCCTCCTCCTCCTCCTCAGTGTGCTGTGGACCACTCACTGCCCCCGACCACCCCGCGGCACTGCACTACCACCCTCTCCTCCTCTGCCTGGGGGGAGGAATGGAGGCGCCTAATGGAGGCGAAGAGTCCTTCTGTCTGCACAGAGCACTATCACACACTGCCCTGACACCATCAGCCACATAAAGCTCCCACTCCCTGGCCAAGGGGGTGCTCCCTACTCCTCCTCCTCCTCGCAGAAGGCTCCCTCTCCCCTCGCAACCCTTCCTTGCGTCAGGACAAAGCCCCCCGGCCCCGCTGTACCTGCGGGTATTGCTGCACCAGGCGGCTGATGCCCTCCCTCTCCACCTGCCACTCGGGCCGCTCCCTCTCCTTGCGTTGCAGCCGCAGCCGCTTCGTGCGCCGGGTGTATTTCTTCTTCCAGCGCTCGAAGCTGCGCACCGGGTCCAACACCGCCGGCCCCCCGCCGCCATCCCCACCACCACTACCAGCCCGTCCCATGCTCCCCACTGCCCCGCGTGGGCTGCGCACAGCTGCCGAGTCGGAGACCGTCGCCTTCGGAGCGCGTCAGCGGCCGCGCCGCCGGGGGTGTGCCCGGGCAGGCCCCGCCTAACGCGGCCAGGCTCGGCCGCCAGGGGCGCGGCGCGGCGCCTTTGGTCTTTCCCCGTCGCTCCGGGCCAGACCAGGGCCCGGCGGCGCACGGCTCGCAGGCGTGGAGTTAGACCGAGGCACCGTCCCAGGTGTGGGGTGCCCTCACTTGGATGCGAAAAGCTTGTAGTACTGCAGCTGCTTCTGCGGAAGGGTTTCAAAGGGTTAAATAAGAAACACGCTTTGTGGAGTACAGCCGAAAAAGCGCACTTGCAGTGTAACCAATGAAATGCACCTCGTGTGGTATAACCAAACCGTGCTGCTTGGTGTGGCATGCAGAATAAATGCTCTGTAATGGAGACTATTTAAAACAGGGAAATATATATATATATATATTAATTGAAGTTAATAGGAAAGCAGCATGTGCTTTGTACAGTCATAAACGTCCCCTGCAACACCGTGCTATGGAGGGAACAAGTAAAAGAATTCTGTGATAAAGCCTGTTAATGGTTTACTCACTGCTGAGAAAAATCTGTCAAATTCGGAAAAATCAAAAAGCAATTGGTCAAGGGGCCAGCATATGGTAGGCCTTGTGTTTAAGACGGTGGATTTAAGCTGCTCTTTTGACCCTTCACAATATCATTGCAGTTACTCTCACTGACCATAGCTAAAAGAATTGAAACATGCAAATTGTTGGCGGAGTATCACTGGGAAAACTACAAAAAATGCAAATGAGTTTTACACAGTGCAGTGGAGGGGGACTCTTTACAATGCGCAGATCTGTAAAATTAACTAGATGTAATCAACCTGCAAATGTACTTTATGTGTGCAGATTCTTAACATCTTCCTAGAGGGAAGGTCTGCATCATATCTGGTTGTTCTGCAGTCACAACCGATGTGCTGAGTCAAGTTTTAGCACCACATCAGCACATAGGATTAAAAACAAAAACAGGCTACGGAGTCAGCAGGCCACATCAGGAAGAGAAAATTACAATGCACTGTCATAAGAAGGAAGTAAACACTTCAATTAGGGGAACAGTGAAAGACTCCCAAAATAATTAGGTCTCTGATGAGGGTTTGGAACTTCAGGAAGCCAAGGGAAAAGGGAGTGTCTGTTAATTAACTCCACTTTTGCCATAAATATGTCGAGTGTATCACTAAGGGTGTTTTCCCTCCTCCCCAGGATCATGGAAACCTGTGATTATAAAAATGTTTGTTTTCCCTTTAAAATACATTACATTTCTAATTTCAGGAACAGATGGAAAAATCTCCATTAAATACGCCTTGATTAGATCTCTCCTCCTAGATCCAGCTTTGAATGCGATGGTTTTCTCTAGGGGTTTATTTGCTGTAAGGAATGATACTGAAGTTTTTATTCTTAAATATGTTTGCACTTCATGAAACAAATGTTTGTAGGAGGTGCTGTTCCACCCCTAAGGATATTCTGCTGTGGCCTGGCACATCTTTCCCATGATTACAGCTCTGGACCTTGACGGTCCCAGCAAGGGGGCAAGGTCCCAGTCTAACATAGTCAGACTGTTGCAGAACTTAAGTGTCACTCTAAATTTTTCTATTTGTTTGCCTATAATAGCAAAGCAAACAAACAAAAAACCTCCTGTATATTTTTTTTTTCTGCTGTTGCAGCAGTAAAAATTTAAAGTATTTATAAGTAAATGTACGCATAAGTGTTTTGTTTGAACATGCCATCTTTGCTCACCGTTGTCTATGTTTTGCCTACAGGTTCATTTCTCTAATAGCAGAACAGCACGAGCGGTCTGATTCACTACAGACATAAATCCTCAGTGAGAAAAAAAAAAAAAAAAAAAAAAAAAAAAAAAAGTTATATGGAAAATTGTATCTAGCAGTTGTATTTCTGAAACAAGGCTGTATGCTGCTATATGAAGAACACTTCTAACTATGCCTGAATGCTTCCAGTGCTTTTAAATATTTTGTTTTTTAGGCAAGAGTCCAGATATCAGAAAAGGAAGAACAAAAAGCCAAAATCTGCGTGTTCCAGATCCCACAAGGGAAGGTAAAATTCAGGAGAGCCTCACCAGCCCTTGTATGGGAGGTCTGGGGTCCAAAAAGGCCCTTGAGTTACCTTTCTGTTTAGTCTGTTTTTTCTGCTCTCCTCCCAGACTGAGGGGCTTGCACCTCTGAGAGAGGTTTGTAGAAGTTTGCCTTCTATGCAGGAAAAAATGTTACTGTATGAAATTTATGTATTTATAAGGTACAAGATTTCTGCAGTTGTTTTGTGTAATGTTATCCCTAAAACTATGACAAAATCAGAGACCTTTCTGATTAAGAGAGAGGGAAAGAGACAGAGAGAAAAAAAAGCAAAGAAAAATTTGCCTCTACATGCAATTTGGGGGAGTGAAGGAAGGGAGTATGGATATTGCAATAAATGTAGCAAGGCTCCATGCAAGATCATATTGTAAAAGGCATTTTCTTATTAAGGAAAAAAAATGTAAATTATGGTTACACTATCATCTGCATACACATTTGCTCTCTCTTTCAGACTCCCTCTTTCATATTCATTCTTTTATACTCTAAAGCAGAAATACATATGTGTCTGGCCAAGGTTATCTGTGGTGACAAGGGGCGCTGTGTCTCAAGGTCAGAGCCATGAGGTCACTCAGAGGCTTTAATGGCCCTCATCAGCTTCACCTGGGGCCCTTCCCACACACCCTGCCCTCAGGCCCAGGAGCCCTGTTTTGGCTCAATCGCTGCCTGAGTTATGTCACAGGAGTGCTGGTCTCCAGCTCAGCCACAGCGGTGCCCATTCTTAGCCACAGAGTTAATTGATGGGCACTTTGAGACCGACTTTCTGGCTTGACCTTGGACCTACTTGGGCACTATGGACCTGCTTGGTCATCAAAGGGCTATGTCTAACCCTGGTTTTTGCCATAGGCCATAATCATGGCTCTAACCCAGCAATTGATTTCCCAGCTTGACCTTGGACCTGCCCTATCACCACAGACTTGTCTGAGCTGAATTCTTGATTGACCCTGGTTGCCACCCATGGTCTTATCCTACTCCTTCAATTGAGGGCAGTGGAATAGATCCTGGCCCTTGCCTTGCTGGCCACATTATCATGCTTTGCTCCCAGCTCTAAGGGAGCAGTCACCTTCAGTGTGCCCTGACAGTCAAGCCCTCATCACTTCTTCCACGTCCATCTTGAATGGTGACAATGGTGTATGACCTTTGGCATCCTTATATGCTCACTACACAAAACCTCAGGGCCAAATTGAGTTGTATCGTACTACTGTTGCTCCAGATCTGTATTGTGAGGCCTTCTCCATGGCACAGCCTTAGTACAGATGGCCTTACACCCAAGTTCTGTCAATTCCATTATTCTCACCTATATTCTTTCTTGCAGTGTATGGCTGTTTGTAGTCTCTTGGCTTGCTGTGCATGCATCACTCCCTGTACTACTGCTGTGCCATTTCCTCTGGTGCCTCATGCTACTACATAGCACTCTCATTCACGTTCCATGTATCCCAGTTTAGCATTCCATTTGCAAATCTCATCAGGAATTTAATATAACTAGGGCTTGATTTCATTTTACAAAAATGTAAAATTGTGTATGTTTAAGTTAAAGTTTGGGATTTCCATTAAATCGTATTCTTTTGTACTAACCTCTTTTATTTCAAATTTTCCAAATAATCTTTATCACTTATCTGAAGAAGTAATTAGGAACCAGAGAAATTGCTCCCAGAAGCGCAATGTGTCCACAAAATACCACTAAAGACTTTCTCAATGAAACAGCCAAGTACTAGGACAATTTCCTTATATGAGATACTACGGACATTCCACTCCTTTTCTTCTGAGGCTTACTTGCTGTGCTTCAGGAGGTCTGAAATAAAGCATGTAAGAGTTTGCATCTGAAGATTGTGCTCCAGTGTCTTTGAATGAAATGGAAGCCTGACAACTCCCACAACAAAAAGATGGATCTGCAGTGCAATATTTGCAGTACTAAGATGTAGCTTCAGACTGGTTTTTGTTTGTTTGTTTGTTTGTTTTTTTAAAGAAAAGGAAAGAAAATGGCATTCAGATTTATGAATGTTCGTTTTAATAAAAGTAATGTTCCTATAAGAATTTATTATGAAATTTTATCTGGCTAAAGGCTGTACATTATGAGACAAAAAAGTGGTACTCCTACTTAAAAAAAAATAAAAATAAAAAAATAAAAAAATCACTTGGCATTAGTAGGTACGGAGGTACGGTCACCAGAACTGTTCAGGGAAGAGGTGGGTGTCAGGTCCCTGAGGGCACTATTGGATGTTGATGTCTTGATGTCTGGCCAGTCTCCCCTGGGACCTCCCTGACCCATGCCCATAGGCCAGGACCCCCCTTCAGCTCAGCCTCTGGCAAAAGTATTACTCTGCTCACTGCAAACTGAAAAAATCAATGCTGTCAGTACAAAACAGAGATTAGAGCACTCTTATGCAGATCCAGGTTAAACAGCTGCAGGAAGGAAGCACGGCAAGTGTCTATAATGAAGAACAACAACAACAAAAAAGACAGAGAGTAGAAGAAAAAAAAAAAATTCAAAGAAAAGTGACTTTTCCTATATTGGGGATCCCTCTAATAAAAGTTCTATCACCTGGATTTTTAAAAACACAGCTTTTAAACTGGATTTTCAAAAACACATTAGAAACATTTAAAAGTCATTCCTGGTATGAGTAAATGGGCAAACTGTGATTGGGTAAATGGTGTCAGTTACAGCCAGGGTTATTGTGTGGTGTAATTCAGTGTCTGTCCTTTCCTCCTAGTAATGAGCTGCTGTTTCCCAACAACAAAATAAATACAATTTTGTGTATAACATTATGGTCTCTTCCTGTGGAAGTGATAGAATGAAAAATCTTTTACCAACCATATACAATTGCAGGAATTTGGTTTTATGTAGACACACCAAAACATATTCTGGTCTGAAAAAAAAAAAAAAAAAAAAAAAAAAGTAGTTAAGCCATTACTCTAAACATGATTGCATGATCCAGCTTAAAAACTCAGAACAAACTACTGACTGCATCTCTGGCAACACAGATAGATATACATAGACAACACAGAGTTAATTCTAGAAGATTTCTCACAGGTACGTGGATTGAAATGTTTCTACCATAGAAAATTTTAGAATTGTCTTTTCCTTCCACATGGGTGAATAGTTTTGTATTCTGGAAAAAAAAAAAAAAAAAAAAAAAAAAAAAAAAAAAAAAAGAGCTATCATATATAAATTAATATTCAAAAGTAGCTGCTTCTTGTTTGAGCCTGAGCTTACTAGAGGACAAATCATGTCTTCATGAGAAGAATATGGCTGTCTTCAATGAGTTCTTCACTCATTCTCCTTGGCTCTGGACAATTTATGAGCCACTACTGCAGAAATGGCCCTAGGTTCTTTAAAATGCCCTTCAACAAGTTGCCAAATTCAGATTCTTTTAGGAGATACTGGTTATACGCCTCTTAAAACATGGAAAAAGTGGGGGAGGAGAGGGCACTTATGTGTTATTGTTCTCTTGATTACTGGGATTTTGACTAAACACCAACCAATCACGTTGATCAGAATGACAGCAACCAATTTACTAATTGTTTAAATGAAAGCCACCCTCCAAAGGACAGTTTTAAGGTAACACAACAACATAAAACTTTGTGCCACAATGTTTCAAAAATATGCAATGTATGTGAAAAACGGGGCTGGGGAGGAATTAGCCATGTTTCTTCAAAATTGGAAGTAAAACAGGCTTGCCAAGTCTATATAAATGCCAAAGAATATTGATGGAAGTGTTGGATGATATTAGAGAATGTTTTAGGGAAAAGAGCTGAAGAGCTATTTGATAGGATATCATACACACATGTCTTCTGGGAAAGATAAAAGACTTTTTTTTTCTAGGGGTCTGCTGTTGGTGATTCTGTTATTCATGATTTAGTCTGCAGGGCATTCCAGATGAACATTTTTCCAGTGAAAGCCTACCTGAATGTTAGGAAAGTTGTGATGAAAGCCATGGACAAAGAGAACATTTATATAGTTAAAGAAAAAGCTTTTCTCAGACTGTTGGACAACAATGTGACCATTTATAAAATGGAAAAAATATATATATACTTACTATGTCACACTCTCAGTCTTCTAATAAAACCATCTGCTGCTTCAAATGTTACCATATGTAGATGCCTTTTTAAAAAAGGCTCAGAATGGAGATTAAAACCTACAGATACAAAATCAAAACATTTTCCCTTAAAGCTAACAAAGGCATTATTATTGAAAATTATAAGCATGATGAATCTTGCAGGCAGCATGTGACGCAGGTTGCCAAAACACGTTTTCCCCCGCAGAAATGTCACACACACCCAGTGTCTCTGCAAGCCCTATCACTTCACTGCTTCCTGCAGCTTGCCCCATAGTTCTTGGCGCTTAGAGCTTTTGGCACAAGGACCGACATCATGTTTATGTATATCTAAGCCACTAGGGGCCGTAACAGAACTGTAGAAATAAAAATGACTAATAAACTGTGATCATAATAGATACGTGCGTAAAAGACCCGTGAAATAATCAGGCCTGCCTTTACATGCTGGTCAGGGTCTGTATGCAGTCCAATGACATGGGCTGCAATTCCAGTCCAGGGAACTCCGTAAATACCTGCTGAATTTTGAACATCTTTGACAGTTCTTTTGCAAACGGAGCTGATTTCCTGACTCAGAGGTAGAGTTGACAAATCGAATTACGAAAGATTAGTTAATCTTTCAGACAATCACACATTTAGGAAGAACACCATTTCTGAAACAGAACAGTATACACTATGTTGCTACTGGGGCTTAATACAAAAACGACACACTTACTTGCTGTCCTCTAATTAGTGAAGAATTTTATGGATTAAAAAAAAAAATAAAAAATAATAATAATAAAAAAAGGACTTGCACTTAGCACAGTTCTTGAGCTATTTGTATTTCAGAGTCATTTAAGGAGACAGTTAATGTATTGTTTTTCCCAGCCCATTAACATGGTAAAATATATTTAGCTCGTCAGATATGCAAAAAAATGGCGCTGTGCTAATGCAGCAGGCACTTACTCCTTATTATCCTTATGTGTGTATGCTTGATTATTCTTACATTTGGAGAAAGAGTCCTAATTTATTATTTTGATTCTGTAGTTTATTCACTAGGCATATTGCTCAGCTCTGAAATGCATATTTCTCTCCTGTTTATAATGACTTAAAAACACCTCTTTGTGTGGCTGTGAAGTGTAATCCACCCAACCAGTCCTATTTATCTGCATATTTCTGGCTGTAGCAATTAAATTTGGTTTAAATGTTCATGCTCATTAGAGCTATATTTGATAGTAATGGGTCATTAGACTAGTTCTAGAGAGGAGATGTAGGCTGGGAGTTAATCACAGAAAGACAATGTGGGAAGGCAAAAGGAAACTGAAGCTAAACTACCTCAGTAGTACCTGTTAATGCTGATAGAGGTGAGGCCAGACCGATGCCTCTCGATACACCTCAACCATTCCTACTAACAATCCCTGTACTTGTCTTCTGGTAGGAACCTAGCCTGGGCCAATATGAAAAACAGCGTGGTGATGAAGCTGTGCAGATTTTTCTACTGTTCCCTTCTGAAGTATTAGACCAGTCCTGTGATGGTTAATGTAGAGCCATGTACATGAACAGTTGGATTTCTGAAGCTAACAAGTACAAAATTTCTGTACTACTGCTGGCTTTAAGAAAACAGGGGAAAAAAATGAAAATAGAAGCATTATTAAGAAAATCAATTCTTTTTTTTTTTTTTTTTGGGGGGGGGGAGGGAGGGGGGGCACTCTGGATACTTTTGTTAGACAAACCAACACAATGATTTAACATTTTTTGACAATCTGATCCCAGGGGTGGCATTCAGCTCCATGCTGTATGCATGTAAATGTAGGTACCCAAACAGAGGGGCTCACACATGTGTGTCTGTTACCATCTGAGCTAGGCATCCTGCCTGAGCCCCAGTGGCTTTTCCTGCAGGGCGCAGATCTCCCATCTGCCCTGTCACATCTGGCAGCCTTGTGCATATGCTTATCTACCCTAGGGCAATAGATGCTTAGGTGTAAGCCCACTGGAAACTGTAGAGCTCTTTGACTAATTCTGAAAGAGACATCTCATTTAGTAATCTGTATCCCACTCTAGAGTCCATTAGCTGTATTGACTAGATCTCCACTGACTATAATGGGAGCATGACATGCAGACATGACATTTAAGTGCCTATAAGCTGGAACTTATGGTCTGTCACCCCTCCCCAAAGAATTTAATGTTCACCAAATGTAAGGACACAAAGTCAGAGGCTTGTGAATACACAGGATCATAGAATCATAGAATGGTTTGGACTGAAAGGGACTTAAAGATCATCTAGTCCAAGCCCCCTGCCACAGGCAGGGACTCCTTACACTAGGTCAGGTTGCCCGAAGCCCCATTCTGCCTAGCTTTGAACACCTCCAGGAATGAGGAACGAACCTTAAAAGCTTCACTGAGCCTCTCAGCAGATTAGCGTTCCAGTTTCACTTCATTTAGCAATCCTGTAAATCATTTTAGCATCAACAAGACTATTCAAGAAAGCGGTTGTTTCAGTAAATGAGGTTGGTTCACGGGCAAAGTTAAAGCCTAAACAAATCTTTTTATTAAATTTAGTGGCTATTTTTTTTTGATCCAGCTCACAAAATGTTCAGTACTCTTTAATCAAGTTAGGATCTCCATTTCAGATTTAAGTTGCACATGTTTAACAACTCATGAAACAAACTAAACTAAACTAAACTAAACTAAATAAAATAAAATAAAATAAAATAAAAATCTCTACCCAGTGCTACAGAGCATTAGTTCCTACCAAATTCAGCCAGTCTAAGCTAGCTGGCTCTGCCTCTCAGCAGAGTTTGGCACCACACTAATCAGATTAATGGCTTCCAGACAGGATGTGGATAACCATGCACCACACAACTGTCTGCACTCATCAGTGCTGATTTTACTGTTCAGTGCTGTTTTACTCCTGTTCTGCTGAGAATAACAATATAATATTGTTAGCTGTAAAACAGGGGTCAAATATGCCTGAACAATATTTTAGCTATACTTACATGTGCCTCTGGTGTAAGTATTTTGAAGAGTAAAGAGAGATTACCAATGGCAATCTGTAGGGTCTTTTCTAGGCTGTGACTTTCAACATATGGAGAAGTGATCCAAGAAAGGGGTAAGGAGGCAAAGCCTGCTAGTGGAGTGCCTTACTTCCTGCCTGGTCCTTGTCTGAGCTATGTTGAAAGAATGCCCATGCCTGGCCTGGCACCTGACTATTCTGGACCTGGACCCCGATGTGCTGAGCTGACTCCCTGGCTTGACCTTGTGCCACCACAGACGTGTCCGTCCACCAGTCACTGGAAGGAGGCTGAGCTGGGTTACCACCCTGGGACCTGCTCGCCCTGCTCAGGTGCTGCGGACTGTGCCTCACCAGTGAGGACACTGCTCCTGCCTGCCTTGTGGTCGCTCACCTTCCCTTACAGCACAGCCTTGCTGCTCCCGACATCACGTTATCTAATGTCATAAAGGATTTCCTGTGAAGGCTGTAGAATAATTTACCAGGTAACAATACAGCAACTAAAATTCAATTTAAATAAAGGTGAAATTATGTACATAGAGGGGAAAAAATAAAAAAAAAAAAAATGTCCTGACTTTGTAAATACCAGTGTTGAGCTCCAAGTTGATAGTCACCACCCATAACATTTTGGAGTTATGAAGAGACTGTTTCTATTATAAGGTTCCTACTTAGGCATTCACTATCTATATTTAAGATAACAATTATCCTGTAAAGTACAAACTAAAAGTAAAAGCAACAGAAAACCCCAGTGCTATCGCTGTATGCCATTATGTTGTATATGTGAATGTTGTCCAGCTGGATGGTCACGTGCAGGGCTTTAACAGCAATGATACTCAGCTTTCAAGCCCAGATTGTAAACAGTCTGTGAAGAATTTATACTGTTATGTATTCAGTGAAGTGCAAGGAGAAGGTGGCCAGGCTATGGCTTTCCTCATCCAGCACAGGAGAAAACTGCATGCATGCATTCACAGCGATCACTATCCATCACTTTGGATTCTCCATACCATCCTGGCCCTCAGTAGCTGTCTGACATCTGGAAACAGTAATACCTAAACTGCACTGAAAGGGCAAATAAAGTAACTTAACTTTCCTTAGAAGAGGATCCTGAAAACTTGCTTCCCTTTAAACACAGCAATTCAAATATTGCTAAGACTTGAAATCCAGTCCTCACTGGAGTTGTGCTATAGCAGAGCCACAAGGCCTAGGTTTCACCCTGTTTGTGGTACTTCAAACATGGTAAATTAAAAATGAAGAAGACTTTAAGAATCTGTAAGAAGCACAGGTAATCATGCAGAGAGTTCGCAGAAGTGCCCCATGGCAAGAAAGTGTCACACCGTCAAGCATTCCCTCTGTACTTAGGATAGTATCCACAGGATCAGGGGAAAATAAATGTGAATTTGAATTTGGGGTGAAAAAAACTTCTGTTCTTCCTGCAGTTTCCTGTAAATCTATGTTTACTATGTTTATTGTGGCATAAAAATTGGCATAATACATAGCAGCATAATATGGCAAAATTTACAAAAATACAAAGCCAAAAAAAAAAATAATAAAAGAGACATCTTCAGTGAAAAAACATGTGCTTGAAAAGGAACTAAAGAACAGAGGAGAAAATCCAGGATACACAGTGAGATCTTTTATTTTAAACTTAAGAAAAAGGAAAAGGTATTTGAGTTGCTACTTATATTCAAAGAGTCATAGAAGATAATAAAAAGATTTATTTTCTCCACTGTGGAATTGCTTTAGATAATACAGTACCAGTGAACATAGTGAACTGGGGAATCCAGCTTTAAGTTACAACCATTTCTCTGTGTGTTTTGTTTTGCTTTTCCTTCTGTCACCTTTCAAAGCAGTAAAAACCAAAGCCACCTATGCAACACCACCTGTTTCATCCTCGCTCATGATAGCAGTTATTTTGCATCTTCGTTCAAATCACTCCACCCCATTCCTTGCAGTAATATTAACAACTAAACTTCCTGTTTGGGGATGCACTTCCACAACGAAGCCAATTACTGCGGCTCCAGGGAGGGGCTCAATGGGCAACAAATGCAACCAGGAGGACAGATTAGTGTCACACGGATTTTTAAAAGCTGTTCGCTAGGTCCTCAGCGTTGTGAGGCAGGCAAGACAACTGCTATAGCTTGGAATAGATAACAGCATTTTTAGCCTCCCCAAAATCCTTGTGAAGGTGAATTGATTCTGTGCCAGTTCTTGGCCAGTGTGGACTGGAAAGTTGTGATTCGTGAAATAAAGGCTTTGGAGATAAGCTGTCATTCATGAAGGACGTGAGCATCGATTCAAAGTTCAAAAAATGTAATGAAAAACAAGCTGTTGAAAAAGTGGGCTCTTTCAAGAAAGAAAAGGTTATATAAATGCTGTGATAGACATAGATAATTGTATCTTTAAAAGGAATTACAAGCTAGCCATACCATGAATTATCAAATCGTATCTCTATTATGCAAGGCATTCATCTGAGAAGTTCAGGCAAATGGTTCTATGCACTCCCTGGTCTCAAACCCCAGCTTGCCAAAACAACAATAGGATGCTAAATTCAATGTATTTCATTGATTCTTCAACAGCTTGACACCATGCTGCAGCGGAGCGTGGAGGAGCAGGGAATTCACAGCAACACTTCTGTGCTTCTAGCAGCTGCCAGGAAGAGGCTACACTCGCAGTATGGAAACTCTTCCAAAGCTTCTGATGACCTGTGGATTTTTAAGGGCCCCCACTGTGAATTTATCACTGTTTCCATCATGCTTAGCAGCTTAGATGTGCAAGAAACTTTCACTATGTGTTACTTTTGAAGTACCTGAATGGTCTCTGTTGACATTCTGGCATTCAATTAACTTTTACTGGATGGAGTAAAGATAAAATGCTGCTACCAAAAATTATCAAGATATCAGCACTAAATTAGTTTCTTATGTGGAATTCAAGATGTAGTTTTTCATTGCAGAGTGCAGACACAGAAGTTGTGCTTGTCAATTTATACCATACATAGGTGCATGCCTTTAGAGACCTTTCTTCTGACTCAAGACCTGATTTGGAGATATCTGAGCAGATGAGAACTTGTGACAAAGGTTCCCCTCTTCTCTTGAGTTCCAAAATGAACAAAACCAAGTTTTGTTTTCCTAGGAAACAGATCCTTCAAAAACAGTGGCATATGCTGATTTGTTTTTAAATATTTTTTAAAACTACATATGTATTTATTTATTTATTTTTCATTTAGGTCTTCCAGGAGCTTCCAATTAGATCAATAAAGTTACAGTAAAATTTGTGAGTTACAACTGTATTTTATTGCCTTGTTGATCAGGCTATTTATAATGTGCATTGCATAGCTACATGCTAGGATATGTAAATTGTTATATCTACGTATCTACAGCTCTACAGCTGTTGAAGTGACATCATTCTCAAGTGTTTAAATGGGTACCTTCATTGATACCACATTTAGTGAGATCAACCGATTTCATTAATCTTCTGCAAAGGCTTCTACATGTAACAGGGTCAGAGAAATAAATTCTTCCCACAAAGAAACAAAACCAGGCAATATTGGATGAAAAAAAAAAAAAGAAACAAAACCAAAACCTCAGTTTGACTGAAGGATTACTCACTAAAGAGATTCAGATCATCTAGAAATGTAATGCTACAGCAAAGACATATGTAACTGCACCTGAAATACTGGATTTATCTTTTTATCAGGAAGATGATTTAGGAGGAGTAGGTGGAAAATAACAGTAATATTTTGAGTACTGAAAAATAGAAGATAAGAAAAATCTTCAGTGGCTCCACTGCCTTGAACTTTGAACAATTGCTTACATTATCACCTAATGAACATAATATGCTAGCATTTTCATCAACAATGCCTCCAATTTATAGTCACTTTGCATTGAAGGAAGATCTTATTTCATGAAGTTACCAACAAATTGTATTAGGTGTATGGTTAAGTGGGTCCCCATTTAACAAGGTTACTTAGCCAGTTTGCAAATAACTCAGTACATATAAACTGTGTTTACCCTTAAGCCAAGCAGCTAGGCAGTATGCAGGACTATTTGGTTGAGATCATTTTCACTGGAAGAAAAAATACCCATTACCTCACTGCATATCCTGGTTTGCTCATCATCTATCCAAAGTCCTGTCTCCTAAGAAGAGTAACAATGCACCAGCAGGAAGATAGCGTCCACATCCAGAAGCCAAGCTCTATTTCCAGATAGGTCTGAAAATTTCTGGTCCATATAGAATTACAGGTGACAAATTTTACTGTTTGTTTTATTCCTGAAGTGGAATACAGGAATAAACACAAATGTGATATTTGCTATTTTATATTGAATGAGAACTATATAATTCTATCACAGTGATAATAGAGAATTATATGTCATTAAATAATGTGAATTTAAAATCTAATGGAAAATTTGAGGAAGGCTGTAAGTCAGTGACTGAGAAATACTTCTTCCTTTGGGTCCCCCTTCAAGCCATGCTACTAGTGCTCTCCAATGCTCTCTCTAACCTCCCAGTTGCTTTCAGACACGCTCACACAGTCTGATTCTCATGCAGCCAAATCAGCATCCTTCTTCCCCATTCTCCGAGTCACTCTGGTTTGACCATCCACTAAGGTGGAGTTGGTGCCTCCTACAACTAGGTCAGCGATACTTTACCTTGATGACACAAGCCAGTGACCTAGTCAGAAGCATTCTGCCAGCTGCAAGTTATTCCAAATATGTTGCTGGGTCAACTATGCACTAGCAGACTTTGCCACAACAAGCATTGCTTCTATGTGCAAGTGATCCACTAGACTCTCCACAGCTGTCTCACCATCTTTTTCACCAGTTCCTCCTTGCTTCCTCCTAGTCATTTATGCTGGACATTGTCAGGTGTGGATGCTGCAGGTTTCAGTCTGGCATTTTTTCTTCAGGCTCTCACCTCAGTCAAACGTTTCCTGATTTTTCACTCAATCTGTCCATTGAACATTTGCCTTCCTCAGAGCCTGTCTTGTTTACCCCTCTCCCCTTGCATCTAGTGCACCAGCACAGTATAGCCCACACCATATAGAGCAAAATTTGGATTTCCCAGGTAAGAAGGTCACTTGGCAGGTCCTTTCCTGTTTTGCTTTTTATCACTTGCTGGGCACAGAGCCAAGAGCAGGGCACTTTGCCAGCACACAGGCTACTCTCACCCCACCCTGGACCTCGTGTCTTCGTGCCTACCTCACTTCTGGAGCAGTGCCTGGGGCCGCACCCCTCGCTACACCCCTGCAGCGGAGCCACTCCTGGCCCTGGCGCTGGCCCCAGCTCCTCTGCCTCTGCCCCACCTGGGAAGCCGTGCCCCGGGCTGGGCTCCTCCCTGCATCCTTGGCCTTGTGCTTCCCGGCCACCTTCCTCCACACATGCAGCCAGGGCTGGTTCCACTGCCTGGGGTCTCTGTGGTGCTCGACAGCTTGCACGGGGAATGCAGACAAGGCATGTGCATAGACAGAATGGTAATTTATTCCACCTGAGAATGATAATTTATTCCACCTGAAAAAAAAGGAGAGAACGCTGGCTGTAACAATGCTTGTCTCCCAGATAAGCATCAATCAGACATTTAACATATTACGTATTTTTAATTGATCTGTAGGTTGATGTGGTGATATAGCATCCTCAGACACTTCCCCAGAGACAATAGGCTCCTCTCCAGGTAGCTCTTCCAGTGCTGCTGTTCCCTTTCTCCTGGGATGACTTTTGCTTCAGCAGCAGCAGAACATAATTGGCACTTGTCTGGCTGGGATGGAGCTCACAGGATCACAGCATCACAGAATGGATGAGGTTTGAAGGGATGTCTGGAGGTTTTCTGGTCCAACCCCTGCTCAAGCAAGGCCACCTAGAGCTGCTCTGCCACCCCAGCAAGGAGGCTGAGGGTACACATAGCTGTGTACAGCCTAACCAAAGGGATATCCCATATCATATGACAAGTCCAGCAATAAAAAGCTAAGATAAAGGAGGGAGGGGGAGTTTTGTGGTTTTGTCATTTGTATTTCCAAGTAACCATTACATGTGCAGAGGCCCTACTTCTCTAAAAGCAGCTGGACATCTGCCTGCTGATGGGAAGTAGTGAATTTATTTTGCTTTGCTTGCACATGCAGCTTTGCTTTACCTATTAAAATGTCCTTATTTCAACCCATGACTTTCCAACTCTTGCCCTTCCGAGTGTCTCCATGCAGTGGGTTTACGTGGCAAGGTTTTGGTAGCAGGGGGCCATAGGGGTGGCTTCTGTGAGAAGGATCTAGAAGCTGCCCCATGTTTGGTAAGGGCCCCACTGCTGACCAGAGCTGAGCCAATAAGTGATGTTGTTTTGTGCCTCTGTGAGAGCAGATTTAAGACAGGAAAAAAAAAACACTGTGCCACACAGCAGCTGGGAGAGTGAGAGGAGTGAGGAACAGCCTTGCAGGCACCAAGGTCAGTGAAGAAGGAGGGGGAGAGGTGCTCCAGGCGCCAGAGCAGAAGTCCCCTGCGGCCTGTGGTGAGGGCCATGGTGAAGCAGGATGTCCCCCTGCAGCCCATGGAGTACCACGGTGGAGCAGGGTTCCACGCTGCAGCCCATGGAGGAGACCACGGTGGAGCAGGTGAACCTGCACCGATGGAGACTGTGGCCTGTGGAAGACCCCTGCCGGAGCAGATTCGGGGCCGGACATGTAGGCTGTGGAGAGGAGCCCATGCAGGAGCAGGTGACCTGGCAGGAGCTGCTGCCTGTGGGGGACCAAGGTTGGAGCAGTTTGCTCCTGAGGGATGGACCCCGTGGTATGGACCCAGATCTGGAGCAGTTCTTGAAGAGCTGCTGCCTGTGGGCAGCCTACGCCGGATCAGTTCAGCAAGGACTGCATCCCGTGGGAGGGACCCCACAGCACAGAGGATGAGAGTGACCGAGAAGGAGCGGCAGCAAAGAAGCGCTATAGACTGACCATAACCCCCATTCCTCCATTCCCCTGCGCCACTCGGGGGGAGGAGGTGGAAGAGGGTGGATGGGGGAGGGAGGGGGGAAGGTGCTTTTGGTTTCTTTCCTTTGTTTCTCGCTTCTCTAGCTCATTAGTAATAGGCAATAAATCTTACTATCTCCCTATGCTGAGTCTGTTTTGCCCGTCACAATAATTACTGTGTGATCTCCCTGTCCTTATCTAAACCCTTGAGCCCTTTTCATCATATTTTCTATTTTCTCCCCATTCCTCTTTGAGGAGGGGGAGTGAGAGAGCGGTTGTGGTGGAGCTCGGCCGCCCACCTGAGTAAAACCACCACACGCCCCCATCCTTCTTGTGGGGGCAGTGGGCAAGCAGCTGGGTGAGCATTTAGCTGCTGTCTGGGCCAGCTCACCACAGCACTCGAACTGCCTTGGGCTTGGCTGACAGAGCATTTTCATTGTCTTGAATTAACACAAATCTGTTCTTTGCTACCAGGGCTGACTGAAAATGGGTACTAGCATCACAGTCGGGGCATGGATGAAGAACTGGTTTTGCTCCTGATCTTAAATGAGGATGTGTTTGAAGGAAATAGTATTTTTGCTACTCTGACCTTAATAATGATCATCTATGACAAGGGTTAATTGCAAAGGCACATAATTATTGTTGGCTCTTCTTTGAGCATCTCCTGGCTTGGCCTCACACTGGCCTCACAGTGCCAAGGACATTAAGGAGAGAGGGAAAAACCTTGCTGCTCTGAGTAGCTACTCCTTAGAAATACATGACTGTTTATTCCTTATTATTCTTCCTTTACCCATCCACAGGACAGCATGTCCAGCTGCTAACAATGTGTTTTTGTTGTTGTTTGTTTGTTTTGTTTTGTCTTGTTTTTTTTAAGATCATACAAAAAGTAACAGTCATCACTAGAGCTCACTGGGAGAGGAGCTAAGGGTGCTAGGCAGCTCCTGACTCCCTCCAGATTAATTATTTGTCCTGCTGGGAGTCATACTGGTACAGGCATCTTCTACCAGTGCTGAGTAACAGTGTGTCACCCAGGTAATTCTTTTCAAAGTGCTGAAACACTTAGGTAGTCAATTCTACCAGATTAAGGCAGTCAATCCTACCAAGTGCCATTTCCTATTTCCTGAGCAGCAACTCATCTCAAAAACAGGCTGTTAGGTATTCCAGTGTCATATAAGAACCCCTTTAACGCAACAGGATTGACATCAAAGGACCTGCAGGGCAGACAAGTCCTTGCACATCAGCCTTGTGATAATAGACTGAATACCCATGCTGCATATGGCACAAAAACATCATGGTGCAATTCTATTAATTTGGTAATGCCTGTTACTATTCTGATCACGTGGCAGCATTTTCACCGCCAAATCCAGCACAGAAGATGAACACGACTGTTCTATGAACATACTAATCTTACATAAATCCCCCTGCCTTTAAAGCATGGGTATTACTAAGGTTTTTCCTTCTTGATTTTTCAGTTGCTTTTAAGAAGGAGCCTATTATACAGTTCCTGTGAGCTGGTAAATAAAATGAAGGTAAAACTGAAGTTATTTTGAAAACTTGTGTGCCATCCAAGAGCTTTTACTAGCATTTTTGTGCTAGCAATGAAGAAATTGAAACTCCTCCTGTTCTTACAGCATTACAAAACCAGTGAGTAATTCTTTCTTTCTCCTGATGAAATACACCTGTATAATACAGAGTTTATGGCTGGTGTTAAAAGAAAATGAGATCATATGTAAATTCTTCAGCATATCACCATTACCCAAATGGTTACCCCAAAATGTTGCAGTTATATGGAATTAATACACATGCAGCCTTTCACGCCTCCCTGTAGATTATTGATAACATTTCTCTGTTGTTTTTCTTTCATTATTTCTCACCAAAAAAAAAAAAAAAAAAAAAGTAATGGATGGATGGCAACGGTCCATTTCCATTTTTAATGTGCACAAATGTCATCTTCTTTCTTACAGTATGAAATACAAAGTCTGCAAGGTTAATTAACAAAATGATAATTTGCAGGAAAACTACAAATGTAACTAATTTAATTGGAACAGGAAAGACTTCTTAATTCTGTATCCCTTCAGGACCCAGAGTTTTGGTAAGTCTGTACCAAATTTTCTTAAGTACAGGTTGACACAATTAGAACAATTCCAGCACAGATTTTCCAGGAAGCAGAGCACCAAAGGTGCTGAAGTTACCCTGGTGGTCATTATCTTCAGTTCTCGTCATTAAAGAACTCTGCAGAGCACGCAGTTCTCCCTCACATGCCTAGAGCATCTGGGACATTGGGTGGATGAAAGCTAGCAATGGCACAGCAAACAGAGCTAATCTACAGAACTGCTTGTTCAACAAAAATCCCTTTCCACAAGAATGGGGTCGTTGGTTTCTTTCCTGCTTGTATTTTTCCACCTAGATAAATTGTCATCTTTTACGTCCAGGTGCACTGGCGAGTCCCTCACCTTCAACCACTCCCAAACTGATCCAGTTCTTTTAATTTAATTTAATCCTGTTATTAATATGTAGAGTTGCTACTTTGATTCTTAATGTGCTTAAAAAATCCTTCCAAGTTGACCTCTTTTGCTTTTGCACTGGGGTTGTCAAACGGGGTGGCTGTGCAACCTGTTATCCACAATTCTCAGCTCCTTGCCCTTGACAGAATTCCCTCTCCCCTTTTTCAAGACCTCTGTGCTAGGTGCACAGGCAAATCAGTTAACTGTGAAGCCAGATTGGTATTTAGGATGAATCCAGCAAGGAGGAATCAGCATGAATCACTTGGCTTTCCCTCACATTAGAGCTAGCAAAGGCTCTGGAGTTACATGCCATGGTCATAGTCATGCAAGTCCATGACCCTTGGTTCTTCAGTTCCTCTCACTGAGATCAGGACTGGATTACACCTGAGCTACACATTAAATCTTCATTTAGATAGAGATTCATTTTCATCACCTAGACTAGGTCCCTAATGTTTTTATCAGACTTTCCAACCAAGCCTCTGTTGTACTGCCTACTTTTTATCATCTGGGGTCCATCCCTGAGGATCTCTGCAAAACTGACAGTGCAAAGCAAGTTCCAAAGCCATCACTTAAATAAGACAGCAACATCCTGCTGGGCTTTTTTAATGTATTACACATATTAATTAAAGGGCAAATCATCCTGTGTAAGGAAAATAAACATCTGTACTTCCTGGTGTTATTTGAATTAGAATTATTAAGTGCATGTATCACTAGGGATTTATCAATATTGCTTATATATGTAATTTAAAACTTGGAAGAAAGAAAAACCCTGTTTGAAAACAATCCTATTCAAAGTATAAACACATTTATAAAATATCCTTTCTCATTAAGCATTGGATATCCATTTCTAATTGAATTTAGTTAAATATCCTTGATGAGAGAGTAAACAAAGCTAAGTGACAAGCCTCATTAAATTCCTCTCAAAACATACAGCTATTGACTTCAATGGGAGTTGAATCTAACCCTAAATTAAGAGCTGAATTGCTCAAGATTAAAACAACTTGTTTTAAAGCCTGGGGACAGTTTGTTCATTTTTCATTTTTATACTATATTGGTATTCTTCTTTTATTATGTGTACAAACAGGTGGGATGGGATTCCTCTCACCTAACTTCAGACATTTGCAGTGTACACTTCTGAGCCAGTCATGCCAGACTCGCTTTATATTCAATGCAGAGAAACAGCCTCTTTTAAGGCATGATTCATCTGACCCATTTTAGATGTCTACTTCAGAATGAGATAAATTGTGTGCTAGAAGTATTTGGTTTTCTTCATTGAAAATAAAGGTAATTAGGCAAACTAACTTAAAGAGAGCTGTCTATATTACAAGTGTTTACATTTGGCAAAATGAATATTTCCTCTGGCAGCTGAAGCCATTTAGACTTTTTGTCAATGTATATAGAAGAGAACTAGCTAGTGAGTTCAACTGAAGCCTAAATGTGTCTTTTACCTGATCTTGCAGGTGGAACTTGCTTGCTATAAAAAAAGCAAGGGTAAAAAAAAAATTTAAAGAATGCTTGACATACTGTATGACCAACATCAGTAGCACTGATATTTAAGGATGTGAATGGGCTACACCTCCAACTTCCACTGTTAAGGGTATTTATGCAAAGCCAGTAGAATAAGAACTAGATTCTGATAGAACTTCCCTATACAAAGAATCACAGAATCATAGAATGGCTTCGGTTGGAAGGGACCTTAGAGATCATCTAATTAAAACACCCTGCCAGGGGCAGGGATGCCACCTACTAGACCAGGTTGCTCAAAGCCCCATCCAATCTGGCTTTGAATACCTCCAGCATGAGGCATCCACAGCTTCTTTTCAAATATGATGGAGAGAGGCTTGGTAACCCCATCAGCCAATTCCCTCAGGGCCCTGGGGCACATGGCATCAGGCCCCATAGACTTGTACATATTCATTTTCATCAGGTGGTCTCAAACCTGCTATTCACTTACAGTGGGAGGGACTTTGTTCCCTTAGTCCCTGCCTAGAGTTTCAGGGACTTGAGAGATGTGGGAAGCCTGACTGGCAGTGATGATTGAGGTAAAGAACTTGTTGAGTACCTCAGACTTCTCCAGGTCTGTTGTTACCAGTTCTTCCTTCTCATTTATCAGAGGAGGTACGTTCTATGAGGACTTCCTTTTCTGGCCAAGGTACCTAGAGAATCCCTTCTTGTTATTCTTTGCATCCTTTGCCAAGTTCTGTTCCATCTGTGCTTTGGCTTTCCTGATCCCAAAGCACAGAATTCTGCTTTATGTTAGTAATCCTCCTGCATTAAAAGCACCCTTGGAGTTATGCACTCATGAAGATCAGAGAATTATCTGTGATATAATTAAGCTATAGACAATCTGCTTCTTAGCTGGAATGGAAGGCATTTCCACTCAACAATTTATATTAATTTTCCCTGGTATATTCTCAGAGGCATTTTGATTTCACTATACCACATTTGGTGTATCTTGTCCTTCAAAAAGAGGATTTGAATAAAAGTTTTTTGGATATGCAACTTTATTTTAGATGGTGACATTTTTATTACATTTTACTTATTTTAACTTTCTTTATTAAATTAAAATTAAATTATTATTTTTATAAGATTCATCACCTTTCTTCTTCACCAAGTACTGCATATTGTGAGATTCTAAGGAAACCAATCAAAGTTGCTGATAGTTAATATCTCTGTTGATCTGATTATTATTCCATAATAAAAGATGAACTTACATATAATATGAAAAAAACTTCCTCACAATGGGTTACATTTATATCTTGCAGTCACTACACAGAAGCTGTACGTGTATCTGCAAATCTCTGTTTTGAAGACTTAACTGTCACTTAGAGTGACAACACAACTTAAAATCACAGAATCATAGAATAAGTTAGATAGACTTTGAGAAGTCATCAGTTTGAATCCCGTGGTCAAAGCTAGGCTAACTTCAACATTAGACACACAGAGCCTTCAAGTTTTGCCCATCTACAATCTCCTTGGATAACTTGTTCCAGAGTTTTATCAACCTTTTTTTTTTTTTTTTTCATAATAGTATGGTTTTGTTGTTGCTGTTGTTTTTTGGTGGTGGTGGTGGTTTTATTTATTTATTTATTTATTTTAAAATGCCATTTATGTCCATTTTCCCTTTTCCTTTTGTGGTAGACCTCCAAGAAGATCCTGGTTCTGCTCTCTCTGTAATCACCCACTAGAAGGCTATATCCAGCAATTAGATCCACTTACGCTTTTCTTCAGGCTGAACAAACCCATTTCTCTCAGCCTCTGCTCAGGTGTCACATGCTGCAACCTCCTCCTCAGCTCTGTGCTCCTCCAGTGGTCTTGCTCCAGTTTGCTAACGTTTCCTGCAATTGGGAGTCCAAAACCAGACACAACATTCCAGGTGCAGTTTCTTGAGTGTCATGGAGAGGGGAACAACCAATTCCCCCAGCATGCTGATTACACTTAGTAATGCAGCCCAGTATACAGTTAGCCTTTTTTTTTGCAAGGGCACATTGCTAGCTCACATTCAGCTTGTTCACCATGACCCCTGGGTCCCTGAAAGACCACTTTCTAACCTACCAGTTCCCAATTTGTACTGTTGCATAGGATTTTTCATGCCTAAATAAAAGGCTTTACTTGCTTTTTTTAAATCGACTTTTTATTTTTTATTGCTGTTTTGAACTTTGAGAAGTTTCTGCCAGGCTCTTTCTCTAGTTTGTTGAGGCTATTGACTGTCTCTCTGAATTGCTGCCGTGCCATCCAACACACCTTCCACTCCCCTCAATTTACTGTCATCTGCTATTGTAGTGAAGATGCATTCCATCTCATCATTCACGTTGTTAGTGAAGATCTCATGGCAGCTGGTCAAGACCACATTTGCAAAACAGCTGAACAGAAGGCAGACAGGAAAAGAAAACCTCAGGAATTTGTTTATAAGATGGGGAGTCTTCTGCAGCCACATAAAACACATGCTCTTGACCACAGTTATGGATCTAGCTGTGTGGCAAGTGAGATCCCAGGAACAAATCACTAACACCAAGGCATTACTGCTACGGAATGCTTAAGTAAGGCTCCACAGCTGGTCCACATCCCATCCAGAAGTGACAGTACCCTGCCATGAGCCCACCTTCCCAGATTTCACATATATGCTTTTCTGGCTATGGCCATTAGAATATGCAAATGCTTGTATTGGTTCAGACCACCACTCCATCTAGCTGAGTATACTCTCAACACTAGTGGCCATAAGCAAACACCTAAGGAACAAGAACATGAAAGGCATATATGAAGCTCTCTCAAAATCTGACTATTCTCAGCTCAGGCATTTTCCTGAGTGCCTCATTTATTAAATAATCTTGAATGAATCTGTCCCTTAAATACTTTTGCCATCTCCTCTTGAAGCCATATAAACTTTTGTATCCATAAAATCCTTTGGCAAGGACTTGTGCAAGTTCTCCTTTTGTTTGGATTGAAATCAGCTCCTATTAGCTCCATTTGATGGCCTCTCATTCTTGTGTTTGAATAAATCCCAGAGTCAATCCCTTTCTACTCTTTCTATTCCATATAGAAATGCAGAATTTATAGAATTCTGTATTCTAATTCTATATTTAACATATAGGATTACATATTCCTTAACAACCTTAACAGCATATGAGTATGTAATATATCCTCTATATAAAGAATATATATGAAAATGTATTCATTATATAGTCATAGTATATATTGACTAAATATTTATATGTGAGCATATTTCTATTTATATGAATATATTTCTATTTATATTAATATATAATATATGCTACATTCCATGCAGAATTCCATATTCATATACAAATTGTAGATGAACCATAGGTATATTTTTCTGTCCTAATAAATTTAATATTTGGTTTTCTTTTTTGATATTTCCACAAGTTATGCATGACATAAAAACTTCACTTCCAAATGGTAATAGTCAGCTCAGAGTCTATTGCTTACATGTGAAAGCTTGCTTATATGTGAAGCTGGGATTTTTTTCCACACATACCAATATTTCAAGAAGTTAAATTTTACCTACCTTTTAATTTCTTAGTCACTCAGTCTTACAAAGGCTTCCTGTGGTCCCTCACAGTCTGTGTTTGTCCTTTCTATCCTGAGTACCTTCATATCACCAGCAAACTTTCTCACCTCACTGCTCATTTATTTTGCAGGTCACTTCAAAATGTAATGAACAACACAAATCCCAGCACAGAGTTCTGGGAAACTCCAATGGTGACCTTCCTCCAGTGTAATAACTAACCATCTTCTTACCATCTGTTTCCTAACTCATAACCAGCTATTCATGCATAAAATGATCTTGTCTTTAATTTCATGAGCACTAAATTTCCTTGAAGACTCATGTTCACAGTCCTGTCAAAAGTCTTCAAAAGTTCAAGCAGATGGTATAAACTTTGCTGTCTTTATCCAAATAGTTGCTGATACCCTTCTAAAATCTCCAAGAAGACTGCAAAGTAGGACTTCCCTTTTTTAGAAACCACATTAACTCTTCTGAGGTAATGTATTAACCCAGGTAACTACTCATTCTGTCCTTTATTACCATTTCCTCAAATTTACCCAGATGTCTGATGCATAATCCTGTAGTTCCCTCAATTCTCTCTGAAAACTATTTTACAGCTGGTATTTGTCCCACTCCAATCCTCAGGTATCAAGGACTACAGTAACTCTAGTTGGAACCATTGGATGAAATAACTTCTGGTACTGGTGATCTCTTAATGTTTGCATTGCTAATTCGTCACATAATCAATTTTACAGTCACTTTGGTTTCAGTCTGATCCTCTTCTGGGAAAGGATTCTGGCACAGTGAACACCAATTTATTCTCTGAAAAGGTCTTCTGCTCTCTGCAGTATTCCTTTCATTGATCAGGCCCTACAGATTCTCTGATGAGCTTCTTGATCTGTCTAAAAAGAAGGATTTGATGCTGGTTGCCCCTCTTTTTGAACTTTTCTAGTTACTTCATTTGGATATGACTTTAGCATTCTGAAGGTTACTTTCTTGATTCTAATAACAGCTCGTCTTTATTGCTTAGTCATGTCTGATTTCTGTTACTTTTACTTAAGTCTGTCTTAATAGGTTGCATGCACTGGCATATAACCTTAATATATTAAATGCTTAATTCTGCTGTGTCCCAGGTACTGGCCTCTGGTGATTATGTTTATGTGCATATTATTTAAGGAGGAAGAGAAGGTTACATAGTTTCTGCCAAGAGAATAGATGTTATACACAGTACTAGCCAACCTATGGCTCTGTCAGTCTGGACACCAGACATGGAAGTACCCCCTGATGAAGCAGAAATCCTGCATCATTTCAACAAAATATATTCCTTCTGCCATCCCAAGCAGTGCCGTTATGCTCCTGCACAGAGACGTACAGGTGAGCACCTTCTTCGTTCTTCATATACCTCTCCAGGCCACAGTCCTCTATAGCAACCCCCTAAAATCACAACCTGTCTTGCCCTGTGAGGGATACTGTTCACAATCTTGCCTCTAGCCCAGAGAAAGTGCAGTCCTGAAGGGTACTCACAGTGGAACTAGTCATTATCTGAATCCTAGAAGTAAGGGAGGAAGGACAGACATCCATGCACAAGGAAAAAGCAAACAGAAGGGATGTCATGCTGTCATTGTCCAAAGCAGCACCAAATACAAGGGAAGCAGTGTCACACAGTACAAGCATAAGACTCCATGTCTTAAGTCTGTAAATCCATGTGACTGTTTCAGACATCTCATAACCAATTATCCTTGCTGGCATGCAGTGCTAACATGTATTATTAAGATGAGAGGAAACAAAAGCAGTGAGTAGTTGAACGGTGCAGAAAGCCAACATGTCAGCAGACCAGATTCTAAAACTGGGAGAAAGAGAGGCCCATACTCAAGTGACTGGGAGGAAAAGCAAAGAAGGTGAGTGATAGACTCAGAGAGAGGAAATGCTTGAGGAAATTGTGAAATGGAGCAGTCTGCAGCCATGCAGGCTGCAAGATTTGACTTGTGATTGGGGTGTACCTCGAAGATTGACTTTCCTTGTAGGAGCAGGCCTGTGGTGCCTGTGGCGGTTTCAGGGTGGACAAATTGGCCTATGCTCTGCAACCTGCTCAGCCCAGTCCTGGCTCCTGGCTTGCCTCACAAGAGGTTGTATAGTGCACAAACAGCTATAATAACACAAGAAGCATTTGGATGTTGACATCCTGGCATTCTTCAAAGTGCAGCACTTCACAGTTAAAATGCCTAAATGAAAGTCTTAAGATCTTTTGAAGTGGTAGCTGAGGGCCCAGTTAAGGATCCTGCAGGACACTGTTGAGTGCAAATGTCTACATGTGGCAGTGGGAACCACACACTGCAACCCACTGTGTCCCGTGAAACTCAGCAGGACAATTAGTTAACTTAATGCAATAACTCAATCACCACTATTACAGTCAACTGAGATATAAATGATGGGCTTATTAAACACAGTGAGAGGCACAGCTTTTGTTTTTGAGAGTACTTTCAATCAAACTATTTTTGACCTAGGTTAGTGTTCGAAATATTTATTTCGAACACAATGAGCAGATTTAATACATTTAAAATGAAGGATGCTTCATATTTATTCTTTGCATTGCCATGAAGGCTTTTTCACTTAACGCAAGGAGTTAATTAAACTAGCCTTCACTAATCTGCGTGACAATTTACACAGTAATTAGTCCAACAGGATCAGACAAGACCTTACAGTTCTTCCAAGGCTCAAGGCCAATTGCTATAAGATGCAACCAACCCTACTGCACATTCCCCTCTATTCTGCAGCTACAGATCAGCTTATAGAAACAGACCCTCTGGCTTTCTGGAGCTCTACAGTTTGAAATCCTCCACTGAGAGTAAGTGGAATTAACACCACCCATTAGGACAACAGTATTTGTAAATTGTAGTTTTTGAAGGATTTGCCCTGTAATTAAGGAATGTGTCAGCATCCTCTTTAGAGGCATTGGCAATTAACATTACTAATAGACATGTCTCATGTCTGCAGCATCTCATATGTTATATTGGCCCTCTGTTTCAGGTTGCTAAACAGAAGAAATGCTGCATATTTACAAGAAAACACTTCTGTAGCTTCCTGGAACTAGCTTTCCTTAGCTAAAATCATGGAAAAAGTTTTAGAGCCTGTATCCTGTCTTGAGTTTACACAACAGAAATTAAAGCACATGAGGTGCTAGAGACTCTAAGTACTGGAATACAGGTGGTGTTTTCTTACCATCACGATCTGTATATGAAAAAGACATCATCTTTAAACTGAGAGGGAGTAATGAAGAGATATAGAAAAGTGGTTGTTTTCCACAAAATAAGAATGTGACAAATGACTCCATAGACAGGACCCATTTTGTTATAACATACATGTTTTGTAGTGGTGATATAACATGCTAAAGAAGCTGTGTAAAATGAGGGTCTTTTTATCAGATGAGATGTTTATGACCAAATCTCTAAAAATTCTGGATTTAGAGTGCATGAAGTAATAATAGTAATAGTGATAGATGTAGATATAGTAATAATGATGTGTGGCAGAATCTTTCTGGAGGCCTAGTGTACCTACTCAACACCCTACTAAATAATCCCATCACTTAGTAGAGAATGAAAAACTTATTTCTTTCTCATTATTACCTGAAAGACTACACATTGCTTATATACAAAATGAGCATCTTCTCCCTGCTCCCTTTTGCACTAACATACGACTTAGTGATTAAAAAAAAAAAAAAAAAAAAAAAAAAAAAAATTTATAATAATAAAAAAAAAAAAAAAGAGTTACTGAAACCTAAAAATATGGATTTCATTCTTTAATTTATTGTGGGATAGTTACAATTAAAAAGTAATCAAATTTATGGGGGATGTGACCCTTTATGAAAACTGTAGTGTATTACTTCCTTGGTAAACCCATAAGAACACCCATGTACTTTGTATGTACTCTGTATGTATGTATTTTAGAGGTTTGCATAAGAAGTAAAAAAATAACATATATATATAAAACATGGCTTTTAAGGCAACAGGGGGCATTGATGAGGCCCTGACTTGTGGTCCTGAAAAAATGCTCACACTAGTAACAGACATCTTTTCAGACAATTAGCTGAAATCTTATTTTGAAACTGCCAGATTTGAATCAAGTTCATTGCAGTGGGTCTAGAGAAAAGTTATCATGGCCCTTCTCAGCTCTGCCGGTGTAATGCAGAAGCACCATGAACAATTGCTTCCCATACCCTGTAGGTGCCAGGTAGAAAGGGAGAGTGATGTCTAATCCTCTGACTGGGAGACTCACAGGGAGAATGCCATGCACTCAGCTTCTTCTGCTGGAACGTAGCCATGAAGGACACATGACAAAAAAAGTCTGCAACCTGATATTCCTTTTCGTAGTTTGTTTCCAGCCCATAGGGAACTTATGAAAGCAGAAAAGAAAATGCCAAATCGCAGGTATGATGGCTGAGTATGTAATGAAACAGTCACTCCACTATGCTCAACACAACAGAACAGGGAGGACGGGATGTTTACCCAAAGAGAGAAGATCTGTAAACTGCTAATGCAGCAGTGATGACTGTGGCTCTTGCATCTTTTGAAATAACAGGTTTGGACTTTACCCAGAAGCGTGTCCTATATCCTACTAAAAATCCTCTGTGTCGTTTTTTCTGTGGGAGACACCTCCTCCCAACATCTTCTAAGCAGCAGAATCCTTCATGCTTTCATTACATTCTTCCTCAGTTGTCTCATAGCCTTGTTTCTGTTGTTTCATTACCAGGAATCGGTAAATTCCTCTTTGGGCCAGACGAGTGATGCCAGAAGCTACACCAAAATAAGGAGCCTCCTGGAACCTGTTATTCCCGCCGTGCTCTAAGGTCCTTATTTCCACATGCACAACACGACTTCCTAGTGGGGAAGCATTCTTCGGCGGCCCCACGTCAGCCTGCTGCGGGGTGAGAAGGTGTCAGCACGCAGCTCGGCCCTGCTCCCGCTGCATACCGCAGTGCCCTATCCACCTCCTCAATTTTCCATAGCAAAAATTGTGTCTGCTTTTCTTGCAGCTGTGATCACATCTGCAGTTCGATCCCAAATAAAGCCCTTCTTTCACTAACATATATCAAAGGGCAGTTTAGTATTAATATAATGGGTTTCGGTGGCCAGAGGTGGTAGAGGGGGACTGAGGGGGTGGGCTCTGTGAGCAGAGCCAGGTCAGATCAGAGCCAGCTCCAGACGGCTCCAAAAGGGACCAGAGCCGAGCCAGGAGAGATGCTGGTTGGGGCTCTGGGAGAGCAGATTGAAGGAAGAGAAAATCTGCTGTGCTACAGCAGCTGGGAGAGAGGGGTGTGCTTCTTCGCCACTTCTCCTCGCAAACTTCCAGGGAGGGCGAACACAAAAAACCCGGCCGGACCCGCGGCGCTCCAGCCGCTGCCTGGCGGAGCGGGGTTACAGGATCAGGGGAGGCCCCGGCCGATCGGCTCCGTCCCCGGGGCCGCCTCCCCACCTCTCCCCGCCCTGCTCCGCCTCCAGAGGGAACCGGGGGCGGCCTCCGGAGGGAAGCGGCTGCGGCGGGCGGCGGCCGGGCGCTGTGGTGGCCCGGCTCGGCCATGCCGATGTGGCGCCGCGCTGCCAGGGGGCCGGCGCTGCCCCCCTGCCGGGGATGAGCGGAGCCATGAGCGCCGCTTGCCGGGGGCCCGATCTCAGTTTTTTAAGCGAGGACGAAGCCAGGACGATTTTCCAGGTGCTGCAGAGGGACTCGGAGCTCCGGCGGGCGGAGAAGGACAGGGTCAGGTACAGCAGGCTGGGACGGAGCTGCGCTGCCCGGGGAGGGGGGCAGCGGGAGCGGTCCCTGCGGGGCCGGGCTGGGCTCGTAGAGGCGGCTCTGAGCCACCCCTGCTGCTCCCCGGGGCTTCTTGGCAGGGGTCGAGGCCAGTATGGGCTTTTACTCCGTCGCTACTGCGGGTAGGGAGGTGCGGGCTGAACGGCGGTGGCTGGGCAGGGGGAGCTGTGCGGGGCCGGGCGGGCTGCGGGGCTGGGCGCGGGGGGACCCAGCCGTCGCCTGAGTGACCTGCGGCGCACGGGACCCTCACGAGTGCCTGAATTAATTCCCTTCTTCTGCACGTGTCCGTACGTGAGCCTTAGGAAGAAATAGAACAAGTCACCAAAGCTGTGTTGACGGTGATAACAAAAGGTCAACGACTCGGTGAAAAAACTGTGTTGGAAAATGAGTTACTTACCATCAGAGGTTACCATTTCCTTGAGGTACCTTGTGGGCAGCTTGCAAGGGGGAGGCAGTGTCCCCTCAGATTCACGTGGGCACTTGTAAGAAATCATTCTTGTTAGATATAGAAGGAATGTTAATGAGTAACGTTTCTGTCAAGTGGATTTTTTGCACTGTGTGCTTTTTAGCTGTTCTTAGGCTTGTGAAGCAATAGCCTGCTCTCGAATTAAAGGCTTTCACCCGCCACCAGCTTTGTTCATCCGTGTACTTCTGACTTAGTTGGCAAAAAAATAAATGAATAAGCAGTCTCTCTTCATGCAAAGGCTGTCAAAATAAGCTTATGGTATAAGAGAACGTTTCTGGTGATGCTTTACTGAGTATACTTTAAATCTCAGTTGAAGAGATATTCAGAAGTTGGGAGAGGATAGGTGAAGTGTTTACCATCAAGGAGCCATGCTGAAATCTAGGTTAAACTCCTGGATCTGTCAAAGGCTTTGTATGTGTCCTTGGGCAAGTTTCTTAATCTCTTGAGCCTAATAAAAGTGCTTTCTTTCTCACTCCACTTGTCTACCTGGTCTTATTTAGACTGTAAACTCTTCAGGCCAGGGGAGTCCCATCATGAGCAGACAGGTGGCAGCTCTGTGGTGTTGCTCTGTGCTACTGTAATCTAAGTAATAACAGTGATAACCCTGGAGGGCCAAATCCTGCTGTTCTTATATGACCACAGTGAGCTTCAGAGGCTCTGAATAAAATTACATTTGCTTCTCTTGGTCCCATATGACTTTATGACTTAGAGTCAAGAAGGTAGGCATTCTTATTACTATTTTGATAATTAATTTTGTATGTATTTTTTTTCAGTTCAAAGCTTTTAAAATAATGCCTGTGATAATAAAGCCCACCCCTGCGTTGCTTTCTGAGTGTGGTTTTGCAGATGTTTGATTTATGCCATGAATCCAGTGAGGTGTACTGGAGATGATGTGCGATGGAAGGAGCAGTTTCGTCAATACTACTTTCGTGCATGAAGTCACTGAAGGGAGTTGTGCCCTCAACTTCTCTTGGGCATGGTTGGAGCTGACCAGAGCCAGGGAGCAAGTTAATGATGACCAGCGGGCCCACTGGTCAAGTTTGTCCAGTGGCCATCTTTGCTTACAGGATAGCATGTCCCTGTGTAGACCAAGCTGGTCCAGTCTGATGGAGAGAATGAAAGAGTTTGGTTGCAGACCACAAGTCAAGTTCTAATGACTGCGTATACGTGCTGTTTGGTGTCTGATGAGTGAGCACATAACTTTTCAGAGTTTTGAAGACAGCTCAATTAAAAACTGAATTCCAGTCTCAGATACAACTCACTGTGGAAGCAATAAATAAATAAAACACGATAGGCTTTTCTCTTTATACAGGCTACATTTGATGCTATGTAAGCAAATGTTAACACTTTTAATTTTGAAAGACAAACATTAGAAATAAGTTTTAGGGTCAAAAGACAGAGGCTGACATCCTGAATGGTTTATCTTGTCAAGCAAATGACAATTGTGATTCAGGGAAGTTGATTTTAACATACATACAAATGTATTGCAGTGCAGTGTGAAGTACCTACCAATTCCTCCTCAGGTGCATGGAGTTTTCAGCTAAATAACTGAGGTATCCAGATGGATATCTACGTATATACCATACATTTCTTACTGCTTACCTACACTGAAAGTTTGATAGGGCCACTGGATGTCTTTTATCAAGATAGTCCAAGTCTCTGAAATGAGATGTTTACTGGGGGCATGCTTTGGAAAAAGCTAGTCACTTTGTTCAGCCCTGTCCTCTCTTTCTCTTTTGTAGCCTTTGTATGGAACATGAACGTGGTCTTGCCAGTCACTTGTGTGCATTTGTCTAGCTGTGGGCTCAGCCACAGAGCCCCACTTCATGCTCTCTGTCCCCATTCCATTTGACGCATCCTTAGCTCATCCTTTGGGTACCTCCAGCCCTTTCTCTGCTCCTTGGTGCTTGGCAGGCTTCACACCTTGGCGCCGGCAGGACCTCTCAGTTTTGCTTTTCCTTTTATAGAGAACTGGCCTGTGACCTGTGGGACCTTCATTTGTTCTTGTTACTGACGGCAAGCAGAGCTCATGCCGTTGGTTTTTGGCCTATTTTCTCTTTTCGAGTGCCCTCCCGTGGCCATGCTGAGCAATGCCTTTGAATTCAAGCCTTCGATTGCCTTTGAACAGCAAACAAACGTACCTGGGCTCCTTCTCCCACGAAACAGGTTCAGAGAAGCTGCAACAGTCAGCTTTGGTGCAACTCACATGACTGTACACTGCCATATACACTGAAAATAATGCAGACAATAATTAGTAAGTACGTATTTCATAATTAAAAAAATGCACATTAGTTTTGGACTTAGTTAACACCCAACTTCAGTATTCTTTGTTGTTCATCAAATCCAGTCTCATACATAATGCCCACTTGGAGAAAAATTAATTTATCATAAGTGTGCGAGAAAAAAATGGAATATATGGTCTAAAAAACTTCTACAGGAAGTTCCAGCTGAGTATGAGAGGGCGCTTCTTTGCCATGAAGGTAACAGAACACTGGAACACGTTGTACAGAGAGGTTGTGGAGTCTCTTTCTCTGGAGATATTCAAAACTCACCTGGATGCCATCCTGTACAATTTGCTGTAGGTGGTCCTGCTCGGCAGGGAGGTCAGCCTAAATGGTCTTCAGAGGTCCCTTCCAATCTTGGCCATTCTGTGATTCTGTAATTATAGTACTAAAAACAGAAGTCTAACTCAGTCACAAAATACTATTTTAATTAACTTGATTAGTGAAATTGATGACTTTGCAGATGCCTCTGAAAGCAGGTACCTTCTCCCAGATATTCCAATCACAATTGGATGCCTAGGGGAAGACAGGCATCCAACTTGTTCAGAGGACAGTGTCATGTTCAGATGGGTCCCTAACAATTCAATTTCCGTAAAGACACAATGCTTGCTTTAGGTACAGGTAATGATACCACAGGTCAGCTTTCAACACACAGTAAATTAGTCCTGAAAATCATGACATAAAAACACTCCAGATCTTATTTGATTTCTGGTTTCAAGGCTTCGGGGTACACCCTGATCAGGTTCTCAGGCTTTCTTCTACAGCTGCTGGGGACAGAAATTAAAAAACATTTGACAGCTGATATTTGCATGCAAAGCCCCAGTTCCCAGAGGCTTAACAAATCTGTAAGTGCTTCTCTTTTCTGTCCTTTCTCCAAGAAGCCGATGGGCAGGGTAACCAGGGAGGCTGCTTCCAGTTTCTTCAGGACAACACTTCAGAGCCTGGCAGGTTGGAGAGGGACTGGCAGACGGTACAGGAAGGCTCAGGAGCAGTGGGGCATGAAGCTACAGTATTCAGAGGTGTGGCTGCTGCCTTTTATCTCCGAGGCAGCTCCTCCCTCTGCAGCGTGTGGAGAGGCAGGCAGTGCCGAAGCAGGTGTCCTTTCAGTTGGCTGTGGGGCTCCTGGTGATCCCTCCGACTGCTGAGACTCAAGCTTGGTGTGGAGATGCTTCTCCCGTGCTGAAAGAGGGCAGGAAATCAAGAGAAGAACAGCTGAGACAAGAGGAGCAAGGAGACATGGAGCCAGCTACTTAAAAGACGCAGCAGGTAGGGGGGCAGTGGCATGGGGAGAGCTGGCTGGTACATTTGCAAGAGATCGAAAAAATGAATAGTTGGGAGTTACAGCACAAAAACTATGGGTAAATAGAAAGTGGATTTAGGTGGGCAGAAGAGCTCTGAGTTCTTCAATTACTAACTTTTATGAGATTCATCTGTTTTGTATAATGCCCCCTACTATGACTGCATACAATGGCCTTCTGCCATTTAAATTTTTTAATCACTGAGAAAAAGGAAAGTACTATTACTTAAAAATGAGAAAATAACACTGAAAATAACAGAGAATGAGTAAGTGAGCAGGGAATTCAACCTACTTCCCCGGTTAGCAGTTTACTAGCTAGATCATGTTTCTAGAAAAAACTATGCCTGCATTGTGTGAGGAATGTTGTTTGCTTGTTTTTTAGTAGGAAGAATGGAAAAAAAATACCAGCCCTAAAACATATCTTGAGCATCAGCCACTGTTCATGAATGGGAATTGAACAAAAAGAAAAAAAAAGAGAGAAAAAGGAAACCGAACTTTTGGGAGAAAAGGGCACTGATTCCTTTTGCTTTAATTTGTTTTGCTTATTTCCAGGTTGGCTTATGATTTTGCTTTTTTATTTGCATTTGCAGCAAAGGAGAGGTTTGTTTTCATTTTATCCTCCCATTTAAATATGAAAGTAAAATAAATTAACTGGGAGATACAGTCAGCACTACTCACCACTCCTCTCTTGGTGAACCATTAACAGCATATAAATCACGTGAATCCCCTCCTTGCTTTACTCTAGACAGTCTCTACAACAAATCACGTGGACATAGTTATTTTTTTACAGGAACACAACTGTTCTCATTGCCTCACAGTAGATCATTTTCTGAGTTCATCCTTTGTTGCCATTAATTCTTCATTGTATCTGTTGGCTGACATTTACTCTCACAGATCTGACTATAGATGACAATAAAACACTGCATAGGAAAAAACACTGCATAGGAAATGTATTTTTCCACTTTCTTTTTTCCATACTTGTAGCCTCAGAATGCATTTGTTGTGAAGGTGCGGCCATACTCAGCCCTGTTTTGGTGCTTCCATTATTCTGACTTGCTTACATTTTCAGAGGTCTGACAGTACATTCTTTAACCCCCGAAGTAATTTTGGCTTATGCACAGATGTCGATCTGTTGACTCTCTTGCAGCATCATGGAGACTAAGAATAACTTCTTGTATGTTAGAGACTTAGATTAGGGGCCCAACTCCTTAGAATTAGAATGAATTCTTAGAATGAACCCCAAAGCACTTGTAACCAGCGTGGGTGAGGAGAGCAAGATACCAGGACACCAGCATTTGGGTATATTGCGGTTTCATTGGCGCACCCTCTGTGAACAAAGCATTAATAAAGAAATTCTTTCATAAGAGATACTCCACCCGGTATGTTTCAGGGCAGGATTGCCCTATTGTGTCTTGTTGCGAAGGAGATGCTATTATTATTTACTCCTGATACTGTACCACTGGCATGCTTAGTGGTTTGTAAACATTTATAAAAGCAGGTCCTTGAAGCCCTGAAGTGCTAACATGCTAAGTAAGTACAAATAGAAGTAAAATGTCAGGAAAGACTGTGATTTAAAAGCCTCTTCTTGGTTTGGTAAACAATTACATGTCATAAATAGTCCCACCTTTGGACTCCCCTTGTCTGAGCGCAGGTTGCTTACCATAACTGGAGGCAAATAGTTAATTTGCTTATCAAGATACCACCACAGTTGTTCTCACAGCTATTTTTGAATAATAAGCCCTTATTATTCAAGCCCTTCACAGAGGGGCTTGAAGTAGAGGACAATGACTTCATGTGAGCTGAGGAAGGTCAGGTTGCTCTGGGGTTGTTTCGGTTTTAGCCACGTTGATCTGTTCAAGGTAACCTGATGTCTGTTAATATGTTTTACATTTACAGAGCAGGATCCACATAGCATTGCTGTCAGATCTCTGGTCTTGTCTGTTCGTAGTGAACTTATTTCAGTGTTAGGACAGATTTCAGTGTTAACAACAGCTGTGCATTTTTTTGTGTGTGTTTGAGGGCCAGGGTTTTCTACGGCATATGTGGTGGCATTTGGTCCCAGGAAGGCTTTTAACAGCATGTTGCATTTGAAGGAGCCTGTCTGGTCCAGCACTTGTCAGCGTCTGCCTTCCTAATGCTGTCCGGGCACTACTCCCAGGGAGCTGGGGCAGCAGGAGCCGTGGGTCTCCCCACAGGGCCATCAGGGCAGGAGAGGTCCTCACCACTGGGGCCCTTCGCACCCCACAGTGTGGGGCAGCCTCAGCATCATTGCCAGACAAGGCTGTCATGACACGGCAGGACTTAGACCAGGCTGTGAAGTTGCAGCAGGGTCAGGATGAGGCCCAGTGATGCTGACTGGGGTCAGCTGTGGCCCCATGATGCCAGGCAGGCCAATGGTGACATGGCTGGGCTGAGGCCAGGCAGGGGCATCAGCCAGGGGTCTGGACCCAGAGCAGCAGGGCCGTGGCCATGCACAGACGCAGCTGTGACACATCTGGGCTGTGGCTTGGGCATGGTGCTGTGGGACAGCTTCTGCTTAAAAGCAGCTCCCAGGGGAAGGAGAGATACAGTCCTTGCTGAGGCCTCTGGCTTGCTTCACAAGAGCTTTCTCCAAGGCCACCAGCGCTGCTTTTTCCAAGCTCGCCCAGTGCGCGGGCAGTCAAACCCACAGGAGTGGCAAGGACACACACGCTCAGGGCTTTTCCACTCTGGTGCCAGAGTTCAAACTAAAGTACACACTTTGAAGTGACAAAAAGTTGAAAAAAATACAATTAAATTGATAATGATTATTATTTAGACTACTTGCTGATGTCACTAGGGGTGCAAAAAAGAAGATACTTGTTGAAATGAATGAGATTTAAGTCCAGAGTTACCTTTAAGCTTGTGGGTAGATAATTTCTAAGTCCAAGCGTAATTAAGAAAGTAAAATTATTTTGGTTTTGTCTACATAGATAAATTAAGCCAGGCTACGATAAGAATGGATCGGGTCAGTTATAGCAGTGCATGCTAGAGCCAAACAGTCTGATCTTGTTAGTGATTTGTTTTGCTGGTTTTCTTCAGTGGAGTTGTGGCCCAGTTAAGGACTCATGCACCTTGTAGGAAGTCTGTGCACTTCCCAGGTTTGAGCTTTCTAGTAGTAATGTTTCTGTGTCCTCGGCACCCTCTGTCTCCTCCACAATTCAGGTCACCAATACTATGAAAAGTAGAGCTGGTGAAGTGTAACCTGCACTGCCTGTCATGGCCATAAAGAAGGGGATGAATATTGGTCTGCAGTGAGCAGTCTTGGAAGGAACTCAAAATTGTTTTCAGGTGCTGACAGCTTCTACATGCTGTGTCCCAAGAGTTTCAGGTCCTTGCACATATTTCAGGAATATTAAATTGGTAGTGCCAGGAAATGAGAACTGTTGCAGAGGTGCAGTGCTGATACGTGTTCATAGTGGCTGGATATCTCCCCTGGTATTGGCACAGCTGTGTTCCACTGGTGTTTTCAGGTTGCCTGTGTCCTGTAGTCTTGTGAAAGACTGCAGCGCGTGTTCGAGTCACACCTAAGCAAGGGTTTTGGTGGGATTGCGCTTTCTGTGGTAAAGCCTGAGGTGCCGTAGTTTGATAGTTTTGGTTCCTGAGCTACATAACGTGAAGTCTGTCGTGGGTCCATCTAGACATGCAGCATTTGAATCTCCTGTGGCCTTTGGAGAAACCTAATAGTTGGGAACAAAACTTACTGGACTGCATGTCAGTACTTCAGCTGACGTTCAGTGGCCTTCTATCAGGTTTTGATGATATTTGTAAAACGTTGAATGGATGCATCACCTTTTCCTTTTTGAAATTTGTTTTTTGTTAGCGGTTTATGTGTACTGTGTTTAATCATCCCTGAAAATCTTTTTGCTCTCTGAGTCTAATTTTCAAATCAAGTGGCATTTCACCAAATGGAGTTCTAAGCTTTCAGCACAGTGACCCCATTTTCTTCTGTGTTAAATAACTTTAATACCGGACTTTATAGTCTAAGGACCGATCTCAGTTCCAACTTCCCTATGCTTGTCTTAATCTAAAAAATAACTTCCTAGTGCTGACGGTCTGAAACTTTTCACAATACAGATTTCCTGTAAGAAATGTCAGACATAAAGTAGGGGAAAACTGGGAACTCTTCCTGAGGATTTCTAAATCTAAACATTCACATAAAATGTGTTCCTAATCCTTTGTAGCTGGGCTGTTATGTTAACACTGCTAAATGTAATAGCTCTGCTTAAGTGCCTGCATTTAAAATTCCTATGGAACTATACTCTTTTGATCAGTCCTACCTCAAAAATAACTAGGTACGTGTATTGGTATTATACTAACTGACCAAATGCATCAAAATCACAAAATAAAAGCTATGAGTAAATGAAAAGTGCAACCTATTTGTACTTTATTGCATACAAATTACACTGTTTAATTTGTGGTTGGAATAATCAACCAGTTGCAATATTTCTGCTTGCTGTATCTTTGGATTTCTAGGTAAAGGGGCCCGAGTGCGGAGATCTGCGGTCTGGCAGAGCTGCAGCAGCATGGCTGGTGGGCTCTGTGTTCTGTTCCTTCCTGTGTTGTGGACTTGAATGAACTTAAAATACATATTTATATCTCCATAAATATGTCTGTTAAAATTAGATACGTGTATATGAATTATAGTGTAATGCTACTTATGTTGTTATAACATTTTTATCTCCTGAAATGTAATAAATTCAGAGCCATGATAGCAGGGGCTGTGTAAGTATATAATATATATGTGTGTGTGTATTATATGTATATTTCCACATGAAAAACATCCACTGTGTCCACTTTCATTTTCCATCCGTTCTTCTGACTGCTTTCCTTAACTTAAAGCAATGTAAACAAGGCTTTTGTTGTGTTACAGTAACACACAGTGTGCATACACCGTGACCTTCTGTATTACATCAGTTGACCAGAATCTTGCTTCAGATGTGTGTGAGACTCTGCACAATTAACTGAGGTTTCTAAGGTGTATTTTGAGAGCCTTAGCCTTCTAGCTTAGCCCTGTGCCAACAGATGTCTAAGGCTATCTGGAGTCTCCAAGTTTTAGAGATCTGTCCCAGTCCTTTGGCCATCATACACAAGTCTGCTTGCAGCGGTGGGACCTTTGTCTTTATTCGAAACCAAGTTTCATTATTCAGCATTTTCTTCTCTCCTGTTTCTTTGCTTTATTTTCTCTTATATTGTTAACTAGGAAGTATTTTGCATACATGAAGTCATGCCAGCAATATGAGAGACAGAATCTACATTGTGTGTCTTTGTAAGGCAGTTAAATTTATGGCTGACCTGTAGATTACTTGCATAGATGGCTGTCTCTATGTATGCTATCAGTGTTTGTAAAAGGTCCCACAATAAACTAGCAGCACAACCCTGGAAGAGTAAATAGGTCCACTGTTAATCATTACCTTCAGATTTACTGGAAAACCTAAGAAGACCTGATTCTCAGCCTTGCAACCCATCTACCCTTCCTACCCCAGCACCATCTGTTGGAGCAAATTTGTCTCAGATTTCCAGACATCCATTCCAGACCAGCCTCGCTGGTCTGGCTGCGTGTGCTCACTACATTTGTTAATGTAGTCAAAATGTTCAAAGATGTAAAATTCATTGCAGATGTGGGACACCCCGTATACATCCATATTTCTGTGTAAGGCTTCTAGGACAGAAATTTAGGAGCCCAATATTTATTCCTGTCATACAATGTTTTTGGATTGAGACTACATTTAACCCTACAAACAAATCAGAAACTGCATGGAGGTTTATATCCATTGCACCAATTCGTGTCTATTAATGCTTATGGAAATTCCTGTTAATTAAGTCATCTGGTTAGAGATATTAATTACTACAATTCAGAAGCTATGTGACACACTTTAAAGAATGATAGGTAGCCTTCCTTTCTATTGCATCATGAATTTGTTTTGTTATTACCACATAATATTGGCAGGTAGCTTGTGAGTATTGACACCATAATAAAGTAACACCCTTTACCATGCCCATCTGATTTTGACAAGTCATTTACGGAGAGATCATAAATCATCTGTGAAACGCTCTTGGATTAGAGCTTCCTCCTATTTTGTATTCTATGTAGAGAAAATAGCAGAGAATCAGCCCAACCTGGAGACTTGCTGACAGCCGTGACATTATCAGTGGCTTTTGACCTCATTCACTCTTGGTGACCAAAGGACTAAAAGCTTTCCTATTCTAAATATTTATAAACTCAATGAAAAGTTGTATACTTACAGCCTCTTGTATTTCTTCCAGTAGGGCTAAAATAATATTTTTGCTGTAAACTCAGGACAGCTGCTTTAAATATATATATATATATTGTTAAAAGCAATGTTCTGAGCCTCTGTTAAAGCTTGAGACGGATGATTAATACACCCTCAGTTCCCATGATCTAGGTTCACAGTGCTCCGTGCTTTTAAAAGTGAGTGTTACGAAGACAGTTATTGAGCTCCAGATTTCTGAGCTTTAGCTGAGAACTTCTGTTTCTGATCTACCAGAGCAGAGGGAAGGTATGTGGTCAGCCCAAGAATGCCCGTCCTTGCCCCTACAACTGCCACTGGCAGCTCCTTACAAGATTGTGTAATTTTTTGCTCCAAAGGAAGGTGTCACTGTGCTCTAGCCCAGGGGACTCTTGCCCAGGGGACAAAAGCTTCAAGTGGAAATGGAGTGTTGGACTCAGTGAAGGCAAACAGCAACTAGAACAAGAAGCCTGCAGTGTATTCGTTGTGTGTAGTGTCATATAAGAAGTTAATGCTATGGGGAGAAAAAAAAAAAAAAAAAAAACACAGGTAACTTTTAGCCACTGTACATAGGGTGCTCAAGTTAAAGAATGTAGACGCAAAGGACATTGTGAATTACAGAGTGGAAAGAAGTGTTCAGCACACAGGGGGTGCCCAATTATAATGTTCCATGCATGCTGATAATCTCACTGTCTTTGTGGGTTGAGTGTAATCAATGTACACTTTGCCACTACATTAGGCTTATTTAGAGCAGGTGATCGGCTTTAATATAAGAAATAAAACCGCTGAATAGAGCACTGCTCTTTATTTGTTTTGTCCAACTGATATTCTGGCACTTAAATGATACGGGATGCTGCTCATTATTCCTTTATTGAGTGTTTTGAAACTTTGAGAAGTACCGCAGGACTTCTACAAATAGAGCAGTGAATTAAAGAAGATTCCTGGGTCACATTTCATGGTTTTTCCACTTTCTACTTAAAAAGAAGAGAAGTGGGAAGAACGTTCCTGTGAGCAGACAGGGTGGGACTTCAGTAAGGGCAGAAAAGGTATTTCTAGTCTGTATCCATGACACACATTGTTAGACTTAATGCGTGGCTCTATTGTCAATAATGTGTTCTGGGGACAAAACGACATGTGCTGTTCGCAGCTATCTGCGTAAGTTGACCCTACTTGTAGCTTGAAAAGGTACTGCTACAGGCTGGGTGTCAAAATTGCTGGCATGACTTTATGTAAAATTAAGTGGTATATTTGTGTCTATGGGGCTTCTGCTTCCTAAAATGTACAGTTTGGGAAGAAAAGCTAGAGAGAGATTATTTCCCTTTTCACTTTCTTCTCACTTCCTTCTGGTTTTGCACATTTTCAGAGTCTTAGTATTTAGGGATAATTCTGAGCTGTCAACTTGATACATTGGGGAAAGTGGGATTGAAAACATATCCCATCTAGTTCAATGTTGGGCTGTGAAAGATTTCCCCTGACCTTAAGGTGAACCTTTCCTGGCTCTTCCAGTTACTCCTCTCCATCCAGCAGTGTCACCACTAGGTGACTCTCCAGCAGCCTGTTGAACACGGTGAAAGTCAAGCCATTAGATTTGTTGGAATTTGGGGCATGGTTAGAAAGAGATGCCAGACCAACACACTCTTTGGTTTTCCTTGTTGTGGCATGTACCTTTGCCCTTGCTTATATTTAGTTTTACTTTATATGTTTTCTGAAGGCAACTTTGTGTGTTAATGGGCTTTACAAAATCAATACATAATTAAAAAATAGCAGCAGCAGTAATGTTAATAAAAACTATGAAGACTTAGTAAGAAAACAAGTATTGGGGAATAAGAGAAAATGCAATCTGGTTGATTTGCATTGACCTAGCAGGTTAGATTCCAGCATTATTGCCAATGCAACATTTTGTTAATCAAATTAGAGGAGGCCTTGGTTTTCCAGAGAAGGCTTAATTCTACAAAGGTCAAGGGAAAAACAAGTGGCTTTTCAGCTTGGACTCTTTCCACTGCCTTGTAGTGTGTGCAGCCAAAATATTGGAGTCAGTTTACCTCTCTGATTCATATAGCTGTGTATACTGTTTTACATATAATAATGAAGATGATTTGCTTTATTGACGTTAGCCAAATAGAAAACAGTAAGAAAGAAAAATAAACAAAAGATTGCTTTAACGTGAGTAAAAAAAATACCAGTTACAGAGAATGAATAATGCCTTAGAAAATGAGCCGACTGTCTGTCTGACATACTAGGAAAAAATATCTGAGCTCCCTATGCTTATTTCTCTGCCTGATAGGATTAACCTGATACAAAAGCTTCACTGGCACTGTGGAAATAAAAATATTGGTTTTTTGTTGTTGTTTGTTTGTTTGTTTGTTTCCTATTACATGTGATACAGTGGATAATAGTTTATTTATTTACTTCAGCTGTGGTGGTCTGACCTTGTCAGTAATACTTCTTTCTCTTTTTAAATAAGAGGTCAATCTGAAAGAATGCCTTTAAATGCCATTTTTGTCAAAGTGAAATATAAGAAAATATTCTTGCATATGCTTTATAGAACTATCCATTGCTGTGATAACATAGTTTTCCAGAAAATTCACTGGCCGTGTAAATGATAAAGATGCACAGTTCACCCTTGTGGCATAATGCACAAAGCAGTGGGAAGGTGGTCAAGTTGAAGCAAAATGTTGGAAAAGAACTGGTTCTTCAGGTACTGTTTTTCAGCATCCTAGCCTTTTCTAGCTGACAAAGTGAGGAATATAAACAAAGTAAAGACGTGAGCTTGTTTTAGGAGGCTGGTTTTGCAGATTAATTGCCCTGATGTAGTTGTTACCTAATGCTTTCGGCACGGGTTTTAGGTGCAGTCCTTTCAGCTTTGTCTTCCCAGACACTGAGAACTTTGATCTGATGAGCAAACCCCGCTCTGCTTACCGTCCGGCCTGGCGCAATTCCTCATGCTCAGTTCTCTCGTGAGGTGTCTGGTAAGAGCTGCTTAGTGCCAAATCCTGCTTCTACTGATACCAACAGCTTCTGCTTTGACAAAAGTGGGATTGAGTTCCCTGGTCCCTGCGAACAGCAGAAATGTCCCCAGATCTCCTATTTGGCAAACCAATTTGCCTTACACGTTTGTCTTCTGCTCTGTGTTCAATATGAAGATGACAGAGAAAATACTTTTCCTCTTACAGTAGCAATTAAAGCTCCTTATTATCCTAGCAGGAAGTGACACGGGGAGGGTGCAGATCTTTTGACAATATTTGTGATAACCCACATGAAAGTCTAATGCATACAACCATATAGGTTATGTTTTCCCTGGAGGAGTCTGTGTAAGAAATACTGGGACGTGCTTATGCCAAGAAGGAAGAGATGTTTTGAAAAACACCGCAAAGGAATTGCTCCCAAGTGATTCATTAGTTTAGATGTGTAGGATAATCGATGGGAAAAGTTAAAAAGGTACAGTCTGTGAGGCTATGCTGGATCACTGCCTGCCCTGGTTTGTGGCACAGGCTCCGTGTGTACCAGGAACAGAGCTGCCTTTAATCCTGCAGCAGCTGATGGTGGTTGTGCCAGGCACAGCAGGGCTGTCTCCTCCCAGGGAGAAGTGGCTCAGAGCCTCCAGGAAAGAAAGGAGGAAGAAGGATGGATGGAGCAGACAGGGAAGTAGGATTAATGTATTTGGTTTAGAGGGTATTTAGGTGTTTTGACACTCCTACGGAGCAGTGTCTCAATATATAATTTGCAATCCAAGTAACAATAGCACTGCCTCAAAGGCAAGTTCATTGCAACTCTGACTGCAGATACCATCTTCTGTTGTAATTGTTTCTCGAGACGGGCTTCCCTTGTAGTTCACAGCCATTGTTCGTTGGTACCGTGAGGGGGCATGCAGACGTGACAGAGCAGGTATATAGTGAAATGATGTGGTTTGGCTGGGAGCCATTGCAAATGAGAATATATTTAATAGTCGTACGATACTGCAGTTACAAACACATAAATATTATTCTATACTCAAGTAACTGTAAATATATAGGGTTCCATATGTGGGTGTGCATCTGCGTGTAAGTACAGATCCGCACAAGCAATTTAAAGGATTTAGTTCATGAGCTGGGGATGGCAACACAATTCAAACGCAGCACATGAACACATAATGAGTAGAGGTGATGCCAAGCATGTATCAGTAAAGATTTACAATGTTTAAATGTTAATGTCAGGGTTTGAGCTAAAATTTTTAATATGTTTTTCAGTTGTAGGCACGTTCATGCAATGAACGTTCATGCAATGCCTGATAAGGTACATGCTAGAGTAAGTGTTTTTTTTTACAAATTATTTTTTTCTATCCACAAGGCATACATTTAAAGCAAATAGATATTTGTATATAAATGATTTAGGAATTCCCCACAGTGAGTGCAGTACTGGAAGGTTATGCAGGGAACACGGGTGTGTTTTTGGCTGTTACCGTGAGGTGTCACCCTGCTAAACGCGATCGCACCCATCCGGCCTGCGCAGGGCTGGCTTCCTCCAACCAGCCAGATCCCACAGCTGTACGGACATACAAGCTGTCTGCCCTAAACTATTTCATTACTTCTTAGGTTGGCGAGTTAATTCATTAAACAGTTAATTTGGGTTGTTTTAAAGGGCTGCAAGAGGTGGGTTAGGTTGTAGGCACTCGTCTCCGCGTCCAAGGCTTCAGCAGCAAGGCTGTGCGCCCCTTCTGCAGGCAACGGCCCTGGCAGCAGCCACCCCACACACACCACAGGCCTGGCCCTCTGTGCTTTGCTCCTCCTCAGGCCTTGGGTCCCCTTTGCTAAGGCCATGTGAGTGAGGTCATGAAGTTGGCACACGAGAGCACTTTGTTCATCTCCTCCTCCGAGAGCACTTTGTTCATCTCCTCCTCCTGTTTTGTATTACTGCTAGGCTGTTTTCTGTGCTGCAGATGGCGTTCGTTGTGCTTAATCATTCCCACAGTGCGGTAATATCTGTGATGATTAACATTTTTGCCTCTGTAATAAGCTTATTTGAAATGTCAAGCGCTCGTGCACGTGTCTGTTGATCTTCTTCAAGAGAAATACTCATTTAGCAAAAATGTGTCTTTCCTGCCCTCCTATTCTTCAGAGGCCACCAGATGAACAGTAGGTGCTAGTGTGGACAGTACAGTCTGTATCAATTCCAGATGGACGTGCATTCATTTCCAGGCCAGACATTTAATTTTAAGTATATTTTGTGAAGTAATGTTGCCTCAAAGAGAGAACAGTAGTTTTTACTGAAGTTACTAACTGATACAATATATGTTCACTGAGAAAATCAACATCAAACCCTGGACATGGGTTTTACCACAGGTTAAGACAGAAGATTTACATGAGCGCCTCGGTAAAACATTGGTATTACATCTCCAGGCTGTGCACCAAGTCTTGCTGTGTTACCATCAGAGTAGGCTGGGGTGTGGGTTTGCCACATTTAAATTTGTACTTTAGGCACTTGTGTAATGTAATTTGAAGACAAATAAGTTGCGCTATCCAGACTTCTTTGCAAGTGTACATTATTCTTTTATGTCCACATAAACAGTACAGTCCTGTGACCTCTTGGTATAAAAACTGAACCTGCTACTAAGCAGCTTCTTCATTTGAAGCCACATGTGTGTACCTTGTTCAGTCCTCCCGTCTGCATGGTAGAACATCCATAATCATCGTTAGCTGCTTACATACATATTAAACACAGGCAAGATCACTATGCAGCAAGGAAAGAGGAAAATGTGATAAACTTGTTGGACATGTTGCGTGTATAGTTATTAGCTGAACACAGTATTTATTTTGTCTCTTTACAGAGAAATCGTGTGGTGGGCCCCAGTGAGCTTCCTTGTGAAAGTCGGAATAATCTCATTACTGCTACTGCTTAAATGAGTGGATAAATATTTTAAGAATTGCTTTGTTACAGTATTATTTATTTTAATTTGATTATTGCCTGAACCTAATCTTACTTTCAATTAGTTTTATAATGCTTATGAATTATTACCTCATTTTGCAAGGAAGAAGGATATGCTTTGAGGCAGAGAGTAATGCAAGCATATGAGTAGTCCAGTAAAGCTAGTCACACAATCTCATTGTTAACCTGGAGAGCTCTGCTCTCACAAGAGTCTTTGATGTGATTTCTCTGAATGTATCACGTCCCACTGTATTTTATTTTCTGATATACTATATGTAGAAATATACTTTAAAATAGTTAAACATAAAAACAAGAAGAGTACCTAGTAATATACCTGTAGTATCTCAAATGGCTTAAAAATAAATTGTATTCATTTTTTTTCTCTCCTTTCTAGAAAACTTCTGGAGAAAAAGAAGTCTGAAACAGGTCTGCAAGGGGTGACTGGAGAATGGTTTGAAGAAATACAAAGAAAAAAATTTCAGAATAACACTGATGTCAATACTATGCTAAAGCCACCATTAGAGCATCAGCTAAGGAACAGCAAAAAGACCAGTAAGTTGCATTTTCCAAGTTCCTTACCTATATGGTATGGTAATGGTTACCAAACCAGCATCTTAGAGCATTTCACAAATTAATGGTTAAGGAGTTTCTGACATGGCACTGAGTTTTTTCTTACATCAAAGTTTTGCCAAGAATACATTTTCAAAATGAGCATGTGTCTTTAAGCAGATTCTGTTAGAAGCAGAGCTGTGAGTCACAATAGAAAATCCCCAATATTCTCATTCCATAATTGCTTTTACTAAAGTGAATGTATTGGTGGTTTCCCAGTTGATTTTGTACAAAATCTGTTTCAGCCTTACCTGGTTTTCTTCAAGAAGCTAAAAGCACCTAAATGACATTTGGAATAAGTAGGTAATCTGGGTTTGGATGAGAGACTGTATGGGCAAACGACTTTTCCTGGTAGCACTGGGTAAAAGGCATACCAGTGCTGATTATCAGGGCAGGGTGCACAGCCTGGAAAGCTGGGCTGGCTGAGAAGCAATGGTTAGAGATCTCATTTCACAGGTGTTGTTGCTCATCCAAAATGAACACACACAAAAACCATGGTAACTCGACCAAACACAGTATCTGTGTTGTCTTTTTCATCTTGCCTCCATGTAGTTTTCATGCATGATATATGCTTTTATTCCATTCACATTTCTGCACATTTTTCACTGAGCTCTTCCTATCTGAGCCTTGTAGCAATTAGAAGCAGAACCATTTGAAAAGAACTGTATTTCAAAAGAAAAATGAAAGACTAAAAATTTTTGTGAAACTACAGCCCTCCACAGAACCTCTCTCTTTCCTTTCTCTCTAGATACCTCTCTCTTTCCTGCCTGTTTACACCCCAGCATCCCTGCTAGTCCACAGCTATCTATTATTTTTCTCTTTCAGAGGTGGTCTAATTGATGCATTAGTTAACTAAGCTCTGTGTGATTGTTCAATGGTATTTAACTTTGAAAGCTGCTCTTTTTATTTCAGATCTGAAGAAGGGGTTGTGTGCCTGAAAGGCTTCTCTGGTATTTCCAACTGTATGAGTTGGTTTAACAAAAGGTACTACTTCTACCCGCGAGTCTTGCTCTGCCTACATCCCTAGACCATCCTGGCTGTGGCAGAGCGCTGATAGGACTCTCCTGATGTCACCTGCATTGTCAAGTCAAATAATGACACCAAGAGATTAAGCTCTGAAAGGGGTAAAGGATGTAGCATTTCATAATACGTGGTGATTGTCACTGAAGTGAAAGCAATTACACACAGGATTTAAGTCATGTGACAGCATTTCATGTTGGACTAGATCCAAAATACTGCCTCATGCTGTTTTTATTGGCGACGCTTTGCTTCCATTTCTGTTTTTGTTTTCTCCTATGGTCATTGGATAAGCCATTTTCAGGCTGTTGTGCTGTTTCAGACATGATGTTTTAAATAGGAAAAGAAAATGCAGTGCCTTATACCTGAGTGAATCCTTGTTTCCTTATGTCCTTTAGTTTCCTGTGGCATAGTTTAGTAGCAGACCCTGCAGTTCCTTTCCCTAACCTGCGAGCAATTCCCAGTGATTGCCAGCTGCTTCTACAGGCAGCCTGGGTTTATTCCCAATGGCTTGTTACAGTTGAAGAAATCAAATCATAACCTTCCCAGAGAAATCATTCATGATATAGGGCATTTAAAATAGCAGTTCTGATAGGCAATTTACAGCAGAAGATGTACGCTGGTGCCTCGGAGTGGCCCAAGAAATCCCATCACAAGGAATTGCATGATACACAGTACTGAATTCCTGTTAGGTAGTTACACTGCAGTCCATTAAACCGTTGTATATTCAGGTTCTAATATTTATATTTCTTGTAAAAGCCGAAAGTGACTAATGATTGTGGTTGCCTCAATTTTCAAATGTTTACCTTCATTTTAAAATGTTTCTGGTTTTCAAATTGTTGAGTGCTGAATACTTTCTGAAAAGCAGCCTCCTTTATCTCACATGTGCCACCCAAAAACAAGAGTACTTTTTGAAAGTTTAGACCTGTTTATCTTTCTCTTAGCCTTCTAGTTAGTCATTAGAAAGCAGCATATCACATATTCTGTCCAAACTTGTCAGTAAAATTGGATTTTACTGGTATAAAAGGTAAGCAAAAAAGAACTGTGAAAGCATAATGTTTAATGTACACTTTAATACTGCTTTTAATAAGAATGTGAAGCAAATCAAATTTTTATAATATTTTTAGATCATAAAGAATTTAAAATGGCATCCCGCACAAATCCTCAAGCACAGAAGAACACTACAGCTTCCTTTCTGGGATTCAGATCACCTTTTGCTTGGCTTTTCTCCTTTAGAAAATCAAGGAAAAACCAGACACAGAAGCAACCACGGTGAGCTATGATAAGAATATACATTATTTCTAACTTTAAAAAGTCTGTGAATTGTTCTGTTTTGTTTAGAAAAATTAATTCAATTTAAAATTAATTTTCCAGTCTCTTGCCTTTCACCTTACCAGGAAGGTTGCCATTTTACTTGGTAACATAATGAGAGATTATCTGTTGTGTGTCAGAAGAATAAGGATTAAGTGGCAAGTAATAGCTAAAGTCTCTTGGCTGAATCTGTTTTGTGCAGGATTTGCATAGAGGTTTTAGGTGTATTACAGCCCCTAGACCTAGAGGTGGCTGCTTAATTCCTCTGCAAGAGGAGATGTGCGTGGGGATCGGGTGCCCTATAGCAGTGATATAACAGGGAAGCATTGGTTTCCCAGGCCGTGGCAAAGAGTATGGGCCGCAGGCAGCTCTACTGCAGCAGTTCCCACTGTTACTAGCCCAGAGGCAGCTTAGAGCTGGGCCTGGAGCTTAGCTGGAGCCAGCCAAACCGGGCGGTTCCCAATGCTTTTGTCTTTGGTGCTTCGTCAGGGCTTTGGTTCCAACTGGAGCGGTACCAAGGATGGGCTCATCGGCAGCACGGGAGCTGTGGTATTCAAAGAGCATCCTTCTTCTTCACTATCCACGGGGATAAACCTACTGCTGAGAGGATAGAGGGGCTGCACTCAGGCTTGATAGGCTGACTGTTATCCTAATTTTGTCCAGTGTGGTCCCTTTTTCTAGGTGCTGTCAACACCTGAATAAAATATTACTGTTTTTGTGTACAGCTTAGGGTAATGCTTCAGCTAGCAACCGTAGGAGAAGGGGCATTGTGCAGTAACATCAAAACTAAGTATGAAGCTGCAAGATCTTTGGCACAAAATGCTGCTTTTCACGCTGTTTGAGGGTGTTGGGCTGGTTTTCTGGTCCCTGCCTGGGGCTCCTGGGTGTCACTGAATGGCACTGAGACAAGGAACAGCTCCAGTGAACAAAGAAAGGGAGCGCAAGCCTCTGAAGAAATGATGATTAGTGGGATAACCAGGTTTTGTAGCACAACAGCTTGCAATTGCAGAGTGTTTGTATCAAAGCAAGAGATGTAAGGAGAGGTTCGAATAGAGGCAGCAAGTTTAACTTGGTGGCTGTTTGCTGGTAACAGTTCCTCTACATAGCAATGCAGCGTAGGGAAAACAAACAAACAAAGCACCATTTGCAAAGTTTTAACACTGACATCTGTCTGTGTGATCTGCTCCCTCCTTTGTCCTATGACAGCGTAATGCCCTGTATGCTGGGACATGGCACAAGGCTGCAGGCACGTAGGGCACCGGGCCAGCGAGTCCCTTGCCAAGGGGCACCTTGGTACTGGCGAGTCAGATCTGCAGGGCTCTTCATATTGGCGTGCTGCAAGGCAGCTGAAAAAGGTTTAGGCTTTGCTCTAGAGCCTAAGCACTGGAGTGATTTTTTACTTAAAAAAAAAAAAAATCATGCATGCTCATTTCATCAGCCATTGTAACAGGTATTTACCTCGCTTTTCTACAGAAAATCTACCCTTAGATTCCTATGCCTTTGTTTTTTCACAGCGCACAGCTTGAAAAATAAACAAGTCCGTCCTGACGTGTAACTGAGCTGATTGCCACATTTTCTAGTCACGCCTCTCTGTCGAAAACTTCCCCCACCCTCTTCTAGGTGTTGCCGTGGCATGTGGTTTGCTTGATGCATAGACAAAGCACTGAAATAATCTGCCTCTCACCAGGTAGAGTTATTCTGGAGAGTTAGTGAAGTACAATAGGAGGCAGCAGTGTAAATCCCGTAAGTCTGTCTACCTGGCAGAAGCTTTTAACTAGTTAGGCATCAATGGCTGTTTAGAGGGTCCTTTTTGTGCTGGAAAGACATTTTCATCAGCTGTGGTGGTGTTCTGCTGTGAGAATAAATTATGGATGCTGCAAAACAGAATATGCGTATGTGGAGATACAGGAGATGCTAATAAAAGGTTTGTAACCGTAGTTTGAAGGTAGCCAAAAGTTTGATTGTATTTGTTTCAGAGGTGATCGGTGTTCTTGAATTCGTTCTTACTCTTTTCTGATGTGCAAGTTTTATTCATTCTGGAAGAGAAGTGGTATTTATTTCTGTTTTCAGCATGTTGGTGTTACGTGTCTGTTGCTTAGCTGGCTTCTAAGGTAATACTGATAAGAACAGTATAGAAGAAAACGGATTGCAATCTGACATTAGACGACTTCACATGGCCTGGGGAAGACAGGTGTCACAGTGAAAATAGCAATTTGCAGCAGATTTCAGTTCATGGTTTTATATTATTATCAGTTGTGATAGTAGTAGAGTCGTACATACTTTTAATCTTACACTCTGTTGTTGCAAAATAGATACATATGTATATGTAAATGAAAATGTTTAACGAATAACCTCTTGCTTTTATGAAGTAAATAGTATTGTGTTTGTTTTTTTTTCCGATGGCAAATGTTTTTGAGCTTGAGTAGCAATTGAACTCCTTGGCTTTTTATAGATAATAGATAACGTTTTACATGTGTGTGTGCCTGTGTGTATGTGAACTAATGTAAACATAGCTTAAAATCCTTAATCAAAAGAGAAACTTTTCCTAAATGTTACAATGTTTCTCTGGAAGGAAACTTTAATTTTTGAAACGTTGAAAAATGTAGAGTGAAGAAAAAAAATGAGGCAGGTAAGGAGGTGGAGAGATTGGTATGGGGAAAAGATTAAAATAACCTTGTCTGTGTAAGTTGGCAGGGAGGAAAATAAATCAGGATACAATGACCAGTTGTTTCTCAAAGAAAAGGTGACAACAAAGACATGGAGGAATTTATAATAATGCCAGAGGTGAAAATGCAATTTTTAATTTTTGTCTAGACTATCAGAAGATGTTTCTCACTGAAGAGTCTGCTTCGTGTAAGCTTGATTGCATGGAGCAATTAACTCTACACCAAGCACAGCACCGAGCAGGGAGAACAGTAGGGAGCAGCTTTGCACACTAAAGCTGAAGAAGAGAGCTTCTAGCAAAGCTTTTGCATTTTTGTTATGCATATAATTAAAATTAAGATAACTCGCTAAAGCACAGGTTTTCATTGAACTTGGTTTGCAGGAAATCATCATAAAAATTCTGAAACACAAGTTTAATTCTTAATTTGTGTTAGAAGCATTAAATTATATTCAATGTCATTTTAGTTTAAAAGAAGAGTTGCATATACCTCTGAGTCCTGGTTCAGTAAACCTTATTCACAGGGAGCGGTAACCCTTTGAATTAATGGCTGTTCCTATTCGGTATTACAAAGAAAAACTAGGAATTTCAGATTCAGATAGCCTGACCTGATCCGAAGCCCACTGAGGTCACCAGGCTTGCTTCCATTGGTTTCAGTTGGACCCCATGGCAGAGAGGAATCTTGGTTTTAAAGTTCACAATTACAGAAGCAAAAACAAATTGCACCTTTCAACTGTTCTTCCCTGCCTGGAAGCACATTGCAAACAAATGACAAAGCACTTCAGGAGGAAAGGCTTGGCCACAAAGAACCTGCCAACAAGCCGGTTTCTACTTGCTGCTGAAGCACAATAAAATAGTCTACCTGAGCACAGGAAGGTTTTAAGAGCCTAAGAACAAGATCATTCAAAAAGACTGAGACAAACAGGAATGAGCAGAACCTTCTTTCCCTCCTCTTTCTCTTGAGAACTAACTTCCTGGGAAAAAGTGTTTCTGAGACAAGGAAGGACTGGCAGTAAGCACAGACTGAGCACGATTTCCTTCAGGGCTTTTGAAGGGTCTGGGTTTGCTTATCTGTAAAATAAGGATTTGTAGACTAGAATGGACTCAGTGAAGTTGAATATTGTTCTTGTTCCTCTAGTTTCTTTATATATTTATGTCTGCAAGTGACCCAGGAGAGCAGCATGCCTGTGATGTGCAGTGCTTCTTGGCTCACTCTGACAGCTGCATTACTCACAAACACTCCAGCCAAACCCTTGCAGTCCTGTGTAGCTTAGGAAAACAGACAGGCTTTCTATTCTGTGTTAAAAAATGATAAATAAAGGCTGTTTTGGATGGGTAGCAGCAAATTCCCAATTGAGACCAAAACCAGTCTGCTGTCTGTCTTACCTCCTTTGCAGGGATGGAGCACAGCTCTGCGTGTATGTAGGGAAATATGGAAGAGGAAGACAGTAGAGTTTCAGATTAAAAAAACTTTCCATTTATACATGGTTAACTCCAGGTATTTATAGTACCTACTACATTACTGTTCTTTGGAAAAGGAAGTTATAATATCCTATTGTAATGCTGGATTTAAACAATGACTTTATGGCTGTTGCAAGCATTAAGATATCAGTAGGTTGAGATCATACTTGGCTGTGCAGGTAAAATATTTGCAAATTGACAGGGCCAAACCAAATGGTAAATTTCTCCAACATTTTTGCATATTTTGGTTAGCAGGATTTTTTTTGGCGGGAGGGAGGGATTCATCATAGGGCAGTCTTGTTTTCAAATGCCTTTTGGTAGTTGTTAAAAAGAAACTGCTGGTTATTTACTACTGCATAAAATGATTCCATGTTCCGTTTCCTAGCCAACATTTAAGCCTTTCTCCTTACAGATATGACAATTCTTCTAGCACAGCTCCGAAACTGGAAGAAATGGCAACGGTAAGTGTTTTATCAACTTTATTTGCAACAATGTTTAAATCACAGTTTTTTTTCAAATACTAATCCCCTTAGTTTAGGCTGTTGATTATAATGCATTTTAAATAATATTCTTGCAACTCTTGTTATAAACAGTGAGTAAAATGTGTTGTGAACCTGTTGAAGGCAGTGAAATGAACTTGCCCTGTTAACTATACAAGTCAAAAACTTTTCTAGGTAATACTGAATCTAGCTCTGATCAGGTTTCAGTTCTCTCCTAATGATGAGACTACTGCATGAATAATGTCACAGACCAAACTCTTCACATCTTTTGGCAATTGTAACCAAAGTACAAACAGATCAAAACTCACTTTGAACAGTTTATTTACTTTTTTTTTTTTCTTCATTTGTACAAGAATGAAAAACAGTAGGTGACATGGGCAGGCAGTAAGCTAAAGCCTGCTCCTGCAACATTTCTATGCGCATAAGCTCAGTTCAAGCATGAAAAACAAATTTATATCTGATGTAATTTATGTGTACTCTGTTGAAATAAACAGATTTCCTCCAAGGATTATATTTGTTATTTTAATTACTTTATTGCCCTGTATTAGTAACATGTGTTTTGTCCTCTTCAATGGTATGGTATAACCACAGAGGGGACTAAGAAGGTATGCAGTATATAATCAAAGGTATAGAGGAGGTAAATTGGCCACCACCCTTCTCTCATACTTCAAAAACAAAGGGATAATCTTTATTAATATGTGACTGAGACAGAGATCTCATTAGGATTCACAGAATCCTGACTATTATACAAATACACTACTATAGCTGGGTGATTTTTATGGAAAACATGGGGAAGGGTCTCAGCCAAAATAAAGCAGCAGAGGCTGTGAACCTCTCCAGGCTGGCGCATAAGCTAAACTCAGACTGATGGGGAATAAGATGACATTTTTCCTGCTGCTGAAGGCATCACAGCCCCTCAAAGTGCTGGCTTAGCTGTAGTACTGAAATTGTCTAATAGATCAGATGTGGGAAGAGAAAATGCCACAATATGAAAATATGCACACAGAAAAAAATGCTTTGGAAAACTTAAATGAAGAGATACTATACAATACAGACGAATATGGAAAAAATAAGTAAACTACACCTGTTACTGTGAGGTTATTATAACCAATGTATCCAAAACATACTACAGCATAAGGACCAGATGAGCAAATCTACTTACAGAACTAAAATCACGTTGCCTTACTCTTTTTAACAGGCTGAAATGTGTAATTCCCCAATGTCAACTGATACAAGTGGTCATTCTTATGATGTAAAACAAGATGAAATGATGGAAAAAAGTACACAGGAGTGGAATGAACAGCTAGAGAAGGAGTTTTTCAGTGGTAAGTGCACGTGATTACTTTGTTCTGATGTTATAGTTGCCAGAAGTGACTGTGGTGAGTAGTTTCTTCTGCAAAAGCACAGGCTGCAAAGATATGGCTTATTTCTGGTGCAGTGGGTACTTTTTGCTAGCTTTGCCTATCTGCTCTGACATAGACGTTAGGATGTGTCGCCACTCGCTCTTAGAGCTCCTGTTTATCTCTTGCTGATCCAGTCCAGAAGAATCACATCTGAAAAGCGTGCATTTCCCTCTGCTTATTCTGGCAGGAGCCTATATTCTTTCTTTAGATCTAGACACATAGTTATGGGAGAAGTATTTCATAGCAGTTTTCTGCATGCATAATTTTGATAATGAATTACCAGGCCTGCTTTTATGAATTGCAAGGCCTCAAGCCACAGAAGCAGGAGGCATTATGGCCTTCAGTTACCTTTCTGGGAGCCCTCACAGAACCAGTCTTATGTTGCTGGTTCTTCTTTTCTGACTGCTGAGAAGCGAAGCAAGATCAGGCCCAGATTATGGGTGTGCTGCCACCCAAAATTACAAGAGGTTACAGCTGGGATTGAAAGCATGATCAGGAAGCAGTGGGTGAGTTGGCAGTGCTGGAAGCAGAGAGCACTGCATGGTCGACAGTGGTTCTTTGGAAACCCACATGCCCATCACCACTTTCGGGTATCTGTCATAACTATGCACATTTTCCTGCTGACAGAAAAACCTCTTCATAGGTTGGCTGTTGTCCACAAAACAGAAGACTCAGAAAAAAAAATCCTCTTTTTTCTTGTACTAATCTGACTTTCTCAAGACTCTTCTCTCTTCTGTGCTGAAGAGAAACTTAGAAAACCAGAACAATTTAGAATCTTTTATCACTTTTTATTCCACCCATACATACCTAACAATGTTTTCTTAGTGATCTGGTATGATCAGCCCAGATTTGTTTGGATTGATCAGTCAGTCTTTTTTTATTTAAGTGGGTTAGGAAATGCTGTAACAAAATTGCAAGATCCATTTGTGGTTCTGTCTTATGTATGCTATTTTCAAAATACAGAAAGAATACACTTAGCAAATGCAGAATTATTTTTTGCCAATAAAAATACTTTAAATACATTGATGTTACTTAGTTTTATGACTGAATATTCTGGTTAGCTGAGCTGCATAGTGTTTAATTCCAGTTCTTGAGAGTGTCTCTAACTACAGCTTTGTTGCTAGAATGAATCATACGTTAACTATTTTCTTACCCTTTTTTATCCAGAAAATGCCATTTTCAGTGTTGATTTTAGAATAATAAGCAACAATTTACTGAAGAACTTATTTTCCAAATGAAACAAACAGTGGACTTGCGAGACTACTGAATATGCTTGTTTGACGATTTGCAGAATTTTGTGTTTCCTTACAGTTAGATCATAACTCTATGTTGTGATCACACAGGCATCCATGTTTGCTTACAAGCATAGTGAATTCTTTTCAGGGATTTTTTGCTTACAGACTACATTTGGGAAGTTTGCCCTTTGCCTCTTCTTCTCCCCCCTCCCATGAGGAAGCTAGTGAGGAAGAATTCAGACTTCAAATTGTTTTGTTTTTCTTCTAAATAGCATAAAGACTGACATTTACATAAAAAGTATTTCTGAGATCAGTCATGGAGCAGTGCATTTTTTTTCCTTGTAGTCATAATGGGTGGCCACTGAAGGGTCCTGTGGATGAGGAATGTGTGGTTTGGAAGGGGTTTTGAATGTTGAGAAATTGCCTTCCTTCAATGCCAGTCCTAATTATTAATGTAGTACAGTTTTAACAAAAATAGTCAGAAGATTATTAAAGAAAACAAAACCAAGTATCTTTATTTTTTTCCCTGTGCAGTTCTAAATGATCTAGATGACCAGCTGGCCCAGGAACAATCCCAAGATCCACTGGACAGGCCGGTTTCTACTAGCAGTGCTTCAAATGTGCAGTACAACAGAGGTGCCTTCCCTACTTCAAAGAGACAGACTGCTAGTAGAGGACAACACAGAAATGACTGGAGTGACATGCCTAGCACATTTTTCCCAGATGGACTGAGAACAATAAGAGCCCGAGATGAACACAAGATTTTCATTAGACCAAGGAAACTGCACAATGCATATATGAACTGGCAACAAACCTTACAAGATGATTATAAATACAGTGATCCAGTCGATGGAAATCCTCATCTGTTAAGCAGGAGGCTGTCTTCTGTGTCTTTTGGGCGGTCTTCAGAAGGTAGCTTATATCCTCCTTCCATAACACAGAACAGTGGATTTAGGCACAAGAGTTACATGAACAGGGATACAGCTGGCAGGAGTTACTCTGTGTGTTCCCTTCGGAGATGTCCATCATCGGTATCTTCTGAACAGCTATCAGCATCTAGTTTACAACATCCATTGGCAAGGGAGAGCAACAATGGTTTTGTACCAAGGTTTGGTCGACAAAACCCGAAGAGAATTCCTTTGTCTTCTATTGTATGGAACAATGCACCAGACTCTCCTGGACAAACATCAGCTCAAGAAAAAATGTTTAGAACCCAATCACTGATGGAGTTTCATGCTACAGACCATGGTCGATACCCTAGCTCTTTGCAAGAAAACAAGAAATACACATATTACCACTCAAAACACCAGTACAGAAGATCTATTTCAAGCAGTAATTGCTTTAGTAGAGTTAGTTGCCCTGACAAAGCTACTTCTCCATTGTCCTTTGATAACTGGGAAAATTATCCATTATACCAATCAGAAAATAATCTCTCCAGATCATACCATAGAGATAATTCTCACAGCAAGTTGTATGCAAACCAAAAAAATTCTTATGGAAGGAAAGAGAGTTATCCTTCTTGGACTGATATTCCTCAATACCACAGTGATGATGTGTTTCTTTCTCCTGATGCCAGCTTTGATGTGATTATGGCTAATTTAAATGACCAGCAGTGGGCTCATACAAGGAATGCCAAGTTTTCTTCACAGCACCTGCAGAATGATTTTCACATGTGTTCTCCAGAAAATACAAATTACAAAACAATTACAAGAAGTGCAAGTAGAACTTTTTCAGAATTCACTGAGGGCTGTCAGCCTTGGCTAAGCTGTAACTCTTCGGTTTCTTCAGCTATTATCAGAAGTGATGAATCAGTCTTACCTAATTTGAAGGATCAAACAAAACCTATAGGACTGAAAAGGAATTCAGTCATTGTTACCCAAAGAAGTACTAAGGCAGACTTCACACAACTAGAAAAGGTTGAAGGTATGAAACTGCCAGATGAAGTGGATATTCAAGACATGCCGTTAGGGTCTGTTTCTCAACAAGCAGATACAAGCTACGTCAACACACAGAGTTTTCCCTCAAATAACTCTGCATTTGCCACGTTGCAAAGTGGTGCATCTCTCATTAACTCACTGAGATCAAAGAGACAAACCCAAGCCAGTGCCAGAACAGATACTGCAAAAATGGATGCATCGAACGGCAGTAAAGGAAATGTACAAATGAAGGAAAACGATCGCCCACCCAATGGTGTATTCAGTCAGCATCCCTGTATTCTGCCAGCTGATGAGAGCAGAAAGGAACCTTTTCTTCCGAGTCAGAAGGAATGGAAACATAATCTGCATTATGTGAGAAAAGGAGAAGGCATCAAACAGGATAATCGGTGTGCAGAAGCAGTTAACCAAGCTCCTCCAAAGGGACTGTCTTCACTGCTGAATGTTGCTTCTGTGCCATCCACTGAAAAATTAGCAAACTGTCAAGGCATGTCGTCCTGGCCTCCTGACTATTCATCTAGTTCCTCACCAAGCTTTCCACAAGCACTTTCTCATAAAGACAATTCTAAATGTTTAGGAACACTAACTAACTCTTCAGCAAGTTGCACAGTTCCTGAATCTCATGCGGGAGGTGGAAAAACAGCTCAAGTAAGCAAAATTGGTGTTACCAAAAAGATTTCACAGAAAACACCACGAAGTACAAGCACTTTAGTTACTAAGGACTATAGTGGACAATTCAATACTAGTTCTCCACAACATGGAAGTTCTGGAAATATTTATACACATAGTTTTGGTGGAGACCCCGAGACCTCTGAACATAGTTTAAATTATTTTTGCCTTGAAAAAGAAAGTGGGAAAATAAGGAATGATTCATTTGGAATTGAAAGGCTTCAAAAGCAAGACAACTTACTGAGACATAGCAGTAGCTGCAGCATTACTGGCTCCCCTAGCAGAAACAGCTTTAAATCTTCTGATCCACTTGTTATTTATTACACTTTGCCTAGAAAATCAGCTAGCATTGCTGGTAGTATTATGTCAGATACACCCATCTCTTTCCCTAGAGAAAATAGAAGGAGTATGTATGATTGTTTAAGGTCTGAAATTCCCAGTGGAGTTGATGCCTTTTGTTCTAGTCAAAGAGATGTGTCTTGTTTAGAATCAAAACAGTCCTTTTTAACATCAGCACCATTAAATGCTGCTACAAGTAACAGAGATAAAGATTACCCCTGTCCTTTAACCAGAAGTCCTAATGATTCAGTAAGTGGCAGTGCATCCATTGAACTGAGTGATAGATGTAGACATCTAAGCAGAAGAGAATCCTCTGTGTTTTCAGACTGTAAGGAAAGTGGAAATGGTTTGCAGAAATATAAAACTACAAGCACGTTTACAGTTTGTGTTGATGAAGATCATGTCAAGTATCATGAGCTAGTTTCAATTTATTACACTTTGCCACGGAGGCATTCAAAAACATTTTGTAACCTCTTCAGGGATAATGCAGAGGATGCAGATTTACCTCTTTCTGATGACAATTTTCAGACACCAAGAATACGAAACAAGAAGAACGAAGGTCATGTGAGTTTAGCAAATGTTTTTTTCCCCAGTACTTTAGAAAAAGAGGTGAGTTCCTATTCTTCGGACCAAGTATCTTCAACTCTGGTCACGCCTCAGAACTTAGAAACTGTTGTTAATAGTGAAGAAGAGAATTCACACTTATCTCCTGGCTCTGAGAGTGTATGTACTGCAAAGTCAGTGAGTATGGTCAATAATAGGAAGGGTAGTTCAACAGGTCTTTCAGGAGCAGACAGTATCTTCTCTGATGTGGTGACAAAAGACATTTCTTTCAGTGGTCCACAACCCATTGCAATAGTGGCTAACTCAGGTAAGGCCCTTTCTGATGCTTCAAACAACCAAAGTACGGAAACACATCTGAAAGGAAAGGAGGACATTTCTCAAACAGCCGCACCAATGACGTCCACTTTATCGACACCCCCCAAAGCAGACAGACTTTTAGACAACTCTCTTTATTCTACTTCAACAAATAAGAATAGTATACAGAAGGGAAACTCTGCAAACTGCTATCAGCCTGCTACTGTAAGTACAAATAAAAATCAGAACAGTTTACTCCTCCACACAAGGGAGAAGAGTTCTCGTGGAAGGACTGGTAACACAGAGCGTGCTGATAAGCCACTGCCTCCCAGGGAGGACACAGACAGGGACAGTACCAAAGTCAAACAGGGAATAAATTTCCTACACCAAACCACCCCTCTGTATAATAATAAATGCAGTGGACTGCAGTTAAGAGCTGATAGTTCAAGAAATAATGCAGATGATTTAAACTCTTGTAGCAAAATGCTGCCAGAGTCTCAGAACAAAGCATTTGAGGTAAGCACACCTTCCAGTGCTGATCCATTACTTCAGCTAGACAAAACGGTCAGCACAGATACAGATGAGTTAAAGAATTCAAAAACTAAAAAAGAGCAAAACTCACAGAGTACTCAGATGGGTAAAGACTGTAGTGGTTTGCAGGAATCAGAAAGGCCCAGTGAAGGTAGCGTGAACATTAACAGTAAAGATAAAGTCATCAGGGCTGCACAAGACCAGAAATTAACACAGAGTGCAGAAAACGAGAACAAGCTTCTCTCTGACTGCACAAGAGACAAAGTCAAAGATATAGAAAAAAGGAAAAACAGACCTTCCATTAAAAATAAACTGGCAGCTGTTTGCAAAACCAGCCGAAAATTTTCAAGTAAAAATTTACCCCCCAAACCACACATAAGTAATATTTTTTCACAGAATGATGGGAATGCCGTTTCTTTAGAGGCCAGCATGTCCCCTGACTCGCTGGTTTCAGCAGATTGCCATCAGTCATCCCTGCAGTCTGAGAATGAAAATCAGAATCACAGTCCAGACAGGAATATACAAATACAAAAACCAGCTGAGAATAGTAAGAGTGAAAATGTGCATGATCCTTCTTTGCTGGTTAACAACTTAAATTGGAGGTCTTTTGCAAGCTTATACACCCAGAAGGAAGCCATCAGTCCCAAAAAGACTACAATGAAAGTAGAAAATAGGCCAAATCTTACAACCCTATTTCCAGATAAAGCAGAAGCCACAAGAAATAAGAATTCCCAAACATTTGATTTGGGGTTAGAAAACAGAAGCCAGCCCATCTCACTAAGTGCCACTACATCAGACCCAGTGGTTGGTGAGAAAAAAAGAGCCAGCAGCAGTGCTTGCAGTCCTCCCCTGCCACTCTTAACTGACAAAAACTCAAACACATTTGTAAATAATTGCTTGCAGATGAACATATGTCCAAAGCAAAACGTGACTTCTCAGACAGCGCTTGGAGAGCATCAAAACACTTCCCAGTCCAATAGCTTAAAAAACGCCAACTTGCAGAGCTATCTGTTGTGCAAGAGTCAAGCAAAAAATCAACGTGAGCGTCACCTTTCTGAAAGTATTTGTGGTCAAGATTCCCATTCCTTTGCCTCTGGAAGCAATATTCTACCAAAGGATAGCATACATGGGAAGAGATTTAAATCTTCCTCAGAGCTGTTGTCTTGTGATGAAAATGAGAACTGGGCATCAGATGATGAGAAATGCTACAGCACTAGGAATTTGATGTATCCGTCGGTTGAATTTGGTATATTTGGCAAAGAACAGCAGTTGGCTTTCCTGGAAAACATCAAGAGGTCACTCACAGAAGGGCGATTATGGAGACCTTGTCTTCTTAACAACCCTGGTGCTCTCCGAGACGGAGAGACCCCTTCCATAAACAGAGCTGCACTTTTCAGCTCAAGTTCTGCTGGGAGCAAAGTATCATCAGCTGCTTCATCCCCCGGAGAGCTGACGGACATCTATCAGGAAGACCCAGCTACTTACTCAGACTCAGACACTGATACTACCACAGACGATGAGTATTACCTAGACGAGATAGATAAGGAATCAGAACTGTGACAGCCTGTGGTACGAAGATGGCAAGATAGCTTGGTCGTTTTGGGGCAAGCAAAAACATGTAAAATACTTTGAGCCAGTTCTTGTGCTGCTATAGATTGGTAATCTTAACTTTCAAAGAAGTTAGTAGTTTATGTTAGCTGAACGTTTGAGTTTTGTATTAAATACGTGGCTTCACTATTGTTGGTTTTTCCTGGCAGGGGAAAAAAATCCATCCCAAAATATTACCTTCTGTGGGTAAACAACTGTAGAGCTTTGGGCAGTGTAGGGCTGGAGAGATGGCTTTCCTCTGAGTCAGCAAGCAGTGGCTCAGGCTGCTGCCAGCTAGGTAGAACAGCACTAAAATAGATAAAATCTTGCTCTGGCTACATTTTCTTACAAGCTGTAATAGGAAACCAACAGGTTACATTGCTGATAAATGTTTCTCCAACTCTCATTTACCAGACCAAGTATCGTAATGCTGATCCATCCCACCCAACACCCACACAAAATGAAAATCATTTGCTTTTTACAGCATATTTTGTAGAAATGCTCTTTTCCTGTATTCTTGGGAGGCATTGCAGCAATGTCCTGGTGGCACTTGCTGTGCCAGGCAGTGGCCGTGTCGCATGAGGTGGATTCCATGCCAGGAATTTTCTCCTCGGTGCTGCAAGGGCAATGAGCTTTGTGTGTTACAGGAGTGCTGCTAACGCGCTTGAGCATGGGGCGTAGCACTGCTTAGTGTAATAGTAATTTTCAGTGCTGGAGAACTGTGAAATTGCTGTGGATGTTAACACAGATGAGCATGGAAATCTCCTTTTCAAACGTGCGAGCGGGGAGATTCACAACTGACACAGCTTTGGCTATGGCTGAGATAAATTGCCAGGCTTATGCCTTGGAACAGATTAATTTGGATTAATAACCCGGCACTTTAAACCATGCAAAACGTAAAAGGATTTACCCTATCTGTTGCCTATACAAACCTTGTAGGTTGAATCCTAAGTTGTCCTAACAGTGGTTAACACAAGCTGAGTGGTGCAACCTGTGGCTGCCCCATGCGGAGCTGACCCCGGTGAGCTGGGTGCCACCACTGGGCTGCTCCATGCTGGCACCTCCCTCAGCGGGCGCTTGGCTGGGCCACCGCTGCACAGACTGGCATTTTTTTCCCATGAAGCAGGTAAAACTGGTGAAAAGTGCTCCTTGCCTTTTGCTAAATTACCACCTCTTTCTGGTGTTTTCCCACCATTCCCACTGTCACCGTGGAACTTTCTATCCTTTGAAATGAAATGCCGCAATTGTTTTCCTGCGGCTTTTCTTTGGCCACATTAATGAATGTTGTGTTGTTACTCAGTAGCCAAAACTCATCCCTGGCCATTAAGTTTCTAGCTAAGCTTTGATCTGTTTTTATATGAAATAGCAAGCCAGAAGATAGTGTTTTTAAGTAATTATACATTTATTTCTACTTTAATAATTTCACACGTGATCTAAAATGTTGATCCATATTTTTGATACGCTTTTTAATTCAATAAAATTTCTGTAGGACATAATTATATTTTTGTAACTGGAAGGACGATACACTGATATTTTAAAATAATATATTTTAGCAAAACAAGCAGTGCTTGTCTCACCAAATACTCCACAAGAAACTAAAAGATGAAAAGATAGTAGGTAACTGGTACCCTTATCTTTTGTACTGTAAACTTCGTTAAAGAAGTGAGTCTAATTCAAATCTATACTGATATATAAGTATTATTACTTTATACTAAGATAATTTGTCTTGTACATAAAAGGACTAATATAAACTATGTATTTATGGTCAGAATTGATCTCCAAAACATGTCTGTCTTGGAAGAATGTAAGCATATGCTGACATATGCAGTAGTGGAAGGAAATAACTACCCTGTAATTGTAACATGTGGTATTCTAAGGAGAAAATATGTTTCTTTCTGTCAATGGTTCTATATGTTTGGGATCCTGTACAGTAAGACAATAAAACCAGCTGAGTACCAGTGAGGAATTTGTGCTGTACATTTCTGCAAAATATGTTAATCTAAAAACTGGGAATACCAGCCTACATAAGTTAAAGGATAATAAAATGGATAATAAGTTAAAGGATAATAAAATCAATGTTTACAAGGGAAATAAACGGTCATACAGTTTTGCTTGACTTGAAGGGGATGGTTTAGAACATTTTTATTTGTAAGTATTTTCTACCTGTTCAATAAAAGTTGGATTAAGTTCTCACCCTGTTGGCATTAAACAAACAAACAAACAAACAAAAACAACAACAACAAACTTTTCTTGTTTGCTTTGCTGTGTATCTACAGCAAACCAGGCAGCTTGATTTAATGTAAACAAACAAACAAAACAGCTTCTGGTAATAAATCAGTTGTGCGTGACTGCAGCCTGTTGAGGATCCGTGATTTAATATTGACACTGAATGATGGTATTCTCGAAACCAGTTTTGTGAAAACAGGGAGAAAAATCCTTTGAGTAGCAATCAGCTCCATTCAGTTCAGCAGAGCCAGATTTTGATACCTTTGCTCTTTCAAGCTTTTTCTTTGGCAAAAGTATATTATATAAATGCTCATAATTTATAGGATTTTCATACCTAAAGTTACTTGTTTGCAATAAACTGCATTCAAATGAACAAATGCATTGGTACTGTGTTTATTTTTTCACTTACTGAGAACATCACAGACAATTTATCAAAAAAAAATAAATATTGCTGCCATGGCATTGCTGGGCAATGCTGCCAGGAGCTCCAATAGCAGAGGTTTACAAGGGGGTGTCCACCTTTGCTCCATCACACAGCAAAGGTGGCTCGGTCCTGCCGTGCGCACACAAAGGATGTGCCCAGCTGAGCGATGGGCACCCCGTGATGCTGGCTCGTGGCCCTTGGCAGCTCTTGATCCAGTCAGTTACCAGTGCTGCTACCTTTAGTTTTGTGCCATTTGATGAGTGAGTCTCTGGTATATGAGTAGTTTTCCATCAGCAGGAAAACTACATCTTTACAAATCTTTACAGGAGACATGCACCTTGAGGGGCCAATACTCCACACGGGGACAAGGGTAGTATTTGATGAGTACTTATACAAGGCAATGAGGTCCACGTGAAAATCACTTTGGCCAGAATTAGACCTCGGTGGAGACTGACTGCCACGTGCAGTGTTGATGGTGTGAGACTCACCACTCACTTTGAACCTTAATTACTACAGCCAGTGTATGTGGCACCTGAGCTCAGTAACACCATCCCTCAGCCTGCTTTCGTAAGGGAATAGTTTATGTGCAAAGGCTGTATTTTTGTCTTTATCTCGGTATACACATTAGGTCGCTTATATCCCCATCTGACCTGTGAACATAATAACCGAGCTCTGTGACACTTGAAAGAAGGGGCAGCATGCTCCTAATTTCATCACAGGAGTGCTCAGGCTGGGATGGAGGTCAGGCGCTCTCTGGTCCATCTTCCTCACAGCTGTCAGAAAACCTCCAAGGATGGAGACTGCACCACCTCTCTGGGCAGCCTGTGCCTGACAATCCTCACAGGGAAAAAGTATCCCTATATCCAGGCTGAATGTCTCATTTCAGCTTATGTCTGTTCCCATCTTTCTGCCCTGCACCACTGGCAAGAGTCTGTGACAGTGCTGTTAGGTCCCCCCAGAGCTGCCCCAGCTCCAGGGTGAACAAGCCAAGTTCCTCCAGGCTCTCCTCACATGGCAAGTGCTCCAGCCCCACTGTCTCAGTGGCCTCACCTGAAGTTGATCCAAATTATTGGATCTTGCACTGAGGAGCCCCAAACTGGAGCATCCAGATGCGCTCCAATGAGTCCAAGATCGAGGGGCACAACCACATCCCTCAACCTCTCTTCACACAGCCCAGGCAGCCATTTCTGCCAGGGCTCGCTGCTGGCCCATGTCCTGCTCACCACCCGCTGAGACTCCAGGGCCTTTCCCCCAGAGCTGCTCCCAGTCAGTCACTCCTGGCCTGTACCAGCACAGGGGTGCCTCTTTCCCAGTCAAGGTGCCCAGGGGCACCAGAAGGCCCTGACCCCCTTCCCCAGGACCACCCCTCACCCTGCTCACAGACTAGGACTATATTTGAGCCCACCCAGGGCCATCAGTCCCTGCCACAGTGACACCACAAGGTATTGATTTCCAGTTCCCCACAGCCCTGTGGAGCCTGGCCATGGGCAGCCCTGTCCCCAAAGACCTGCAGCCATCCCGAGGCTGAGTCTGACCCTGTCTCTCCTCACCAGACATGATCCTGATCCACAGATTGATGTTCCCACCTGACCACAGCACTGCCCTGTCCCCGTGAGCTTGCCAGGTGAAATGACCCTGGGGACAAGCACTGGTGAGGCCACAGCGTTGTGCTCCCCAGCCTCCAGGGACCAGCTTGCCCTTGCTGCTCCCTGACACCCAGGTGTGGGACTTTGTCAAATGTCATGGGCGGTTCCTCCAGCCTGCCCAGGTGCCTTGGGATGGCAGCCCTGCCCTTGAGCATTACCAGCTGGTCCCCCAGTTTGGCGTCATCTGCAGACTCACTGATGGAGCACTCCAACATCTCATCCCAGCCCAGGTCCCTGTGGCGCTGCCCTCGTTACCAGCCGCCAGGTAGAGATGAACCATTAACTATCACCTTCTTAGCCCAGCCAAGCACCCAGCCAGTTTTTTAATGCATCTGGTTGTCCACCCATCCAGACCATAACATCCTAACCTGGACGTAAGACTGTTGTGGGAGACCCTGAAGTCTCTGCTAAATTCAAGTTAAATTACATGTGCTGCCCTCCCCTCATCCACAGACCCAGTCATTTTATCGCAGAAGGCCACCAGGTTGGCCAGGCGTAGTTGTCCCTTGGTCAGTCCGCAGTGACTGCTCCCAGTCAGCTTCTTCTGCTTCCTGTGCCCAGAAATGTGCTCCAAACTGGTGGAGAGGGAAAGGAAAGCAGCTCTCAGTGATCCCTTCACTGAAAGCAGCAGCCAGTGAGGTAGTGGTTGGCCTGGAAGCAAATACGTAACTCCAAATTAACACTATACATGTTTTCTCTTGCCCATTGGGAGTATCATATATGGTATGTTGGTGGAAATCTGTGGTAATTTGAGGTGAGGGAATTTAGGAGACTAAAGGCGAAAGCAGGGAGGAAACCAGACTTGATGATTCCTTTCAAAGAACCTGTTTTTCATGGTCTGTATGCACGGAGCCTTGAAGTTCATGTTATTCATATATAAAACCTGCGGCATTCATTCATGCTCTCCTTGTTTTGCATCTGGAAAATCCAAGCTTGCATGGAAGCATTATTTAATTTTCTTACAGCCTTGTAAGCCCCCACGTCTACTGTCATCCTGAACTACTTCCTAGTAGCAACAAAGGCACTTCTGATAAAAATGATACAACTTCAGGAGACAAATCATTGGGGGTTTTCCCTGTGTACTCATCTTCCATCAGGTTAAATCTATGAAATTACTTTGTTTTGCAAAACTTTCCATTTTCTAGAGAATAACACCGTGACCCTTCCTTCCCCTTCACTGGGCTTTCCAGCCCTGACAAGACCCAACTGCCACATGCAGACAGCAGGAGCCAAGAGCACGCTCCAGCTCCTGACCGTGGGTACGTGCCCGAGCTGCACCGGGACACGAGGCTGAGCCTCCTCAGCACCGGGACGCGAGGCTGAGCCTCCTCAGCACCCTGCCTCCTCCCCGGGAGGGGAAGGTGAGCTCGGCAGCAGGGAGCAACGTGCCCCCACATCCCAGCAGGGTCCCTGGTCTGTCCTTTGGTTTGAATGTAATCAGTTTAAGGGAAATTCTGGAAAAAGCAAGGGG
>NC_048893.1:187842080-188056923 GCF_011077185.1 Oxyura jamaicensis
ACGGGCGGCGGCCGCCCCGGGGAGCGGGCGCTGGGGCCCGCCCGGCCGCGCAGGCCCGGAGGAGGCCCTGGACCGGCCCGGCCCGGCTCGGCTCGGCGGGGCCATGGCGAGCCGGTGCTGCGGGCTGCTGCGGCTGCTGCTGGGCGCCGCTCTGCCGCTGCTGCGCTCCGCCGAGGCGGCCGCCGTCAGCCCCGAGCGGAGCCTGGCGTGGGGCCCCGGGCTGGAAGCGGGGCTCACCCTGCCCGTGCGCTATTTCCACGTCCAGGCGGTCAGCGCGGCCGGACACAACTTCACCCGCTCGCCCCCAGGTACCGTGCTCGGGCTCCGGGGCAGGGGGGCGGGCTGCAAGCCCTGCCCCGGGGGCAGCGGATCTCCTCCGGGCTGCGCAGCCCTCCCTTTCCTCTATCCTCTTCTCTTTCCTCTTTCCCCTTTTCCCCTTCCTTTTCTTCTCTTCCTCCTCCCTTCGTGCTCTGTGCTGTGCCACCACCCACCCCTGGCAGACCCCACTTCCAGCAGCGTGCCCCTTCCCTCAGCTCCATGCTCAGAAGTGCTGAAGCACTTATCTTCATCTCTGCACGCATTCAGCTCGCTTCAGATCCCAGCCTCACAGCGCTCTGGGCTCCGTTATCCTACTGCTGCCCCGTTAAACGGGAATAACTTTGATCTCCTGTTTATTCAGCTCCAGCACAAAACGTCTCTGGACACTTCTGAGGGTGGGAATGGGGTTGTGCTCTCACAGCCCCATGCTGTGCTGCCTGGCAGCTGGTTTCAGCCACAAGTTAATCTCACACCCTCTGTACAAATAGTTGCAGTTTAGAATAAAAAGAACTTTTGTGTCTCAGATTTCATCCTGAAGACAACGATGAGATAGCTGCCCAGCAGAGATGTGAGTTGCTAATGTTTGTAGGATAGATCTAGCAATTTCACTCCATATCACCTACTATCCATGTACATGAGCCTGAGAAGGTACCCACCATGAATACATGGCCTCTCATCGTCATACAGTAATTCCTGCTCTTGGTAATAATGTCAGAAGGCTGCTGCTTGTGGAATTAAAGAATAGGCCCAGTAATTGAAAATACCCAGCATTTGCCTAAAGCTTTCTCACGGACTTTGATCTGACATCGCAGGGTTGTGCCTTCATTCTGACAGAGCCCCGCGTGCCTCGGTGCTGGACTTTTTCCAGCCTCTGTTGCAATGTTGTGCTGGGTTGCAGCGCAGATTGTAGCAGTACTCCAGAATGCAACTGCACGCTTGCTGCCAGCAGCTCTGAGGCTGATTTCAGCCGCAGAGGGAGATCCTCGGGTTGGAGCAACAGGTTGCTGAAGGTAAAAGGTGTGAAGCTCAGCTGGATTCTCATGTGAGTTTGAATGCTCCCAGATAAGCTGATAGGAAGTGGGTACTGTGAACCTAGTTTTGCCCTCAGTGTGTATGCATATGGCTGTGTTTATGTTAATAAATACAACGCCTTTGGGGAAGTTTTCAGGTCGTGATGCCATCTGGCATGGAGTGGCCTCCATTCACGTCGTGGTGTTCGTAGCCTCCAGACCCAGGCGGTGCACGCAGGATGCCCTCAGGGAACGGCTGCTGGCTCGGCCCAGGCTACCTCCTGAGCCATGCCAGGAATTATTTAGGAGAGTGCCAAGGATCATTTAACAACTTAGCGGTACAGTTGATCACATTCCAGTGCACGAGCACTGTTTAATTTATTCCTATAAACACAAGCTATGAATTTCAGTTCTCAAATGATTTTAAATGTTCAAATTCTACTTGTAAAATGGCAGTAAGAATTATAATTAATAATATTCACTGAGGCATTTATTTCCAAGATAAACTAAATACATCTCAAAATATCCCGACTGGGATAGCTAAATAATTCCACGTTATCATCTCCATCACACCAACAAGAATGCCGCACCAATCAGAGTGCCGCAGTTCAGGCTTCCCATTTGTAAAACTTGTACTAAGCTATTAAGTTGTGTTTTGTGTGGATCAGAATTTCAATCAAGTAGCTCAGTACACAATATGACACTTATATAGGGTAATTAGTAAATTTTAAATCCAGATGAGTTTTCTGAGTATCAAGTCTAATTACCAGAACTAATGTGCACCACTGCATACCCAACAATAACGTCAGCCTACAGCCTGCAACTCGGACCTGTCTTTTCAGGAAGATGCCGAATGATGCAGAATTCAGAATTCACTCCTTCCCTAGGAGAAAAAAAAAAAAACAAAAAACATTCCAAATATTAAAGAATCACTGCTGAAAATACAGAACTTATTTTTAATATAAAGTGCAAAGATTTTTCTTTGCGTCCTGGATCCCCTTATCCTTCTTTCCTGCTAGGCTTTCCCCTACACTAAACAACTACTCACCCTATCTCTATGAATTATATGCTATTCTTAGGAACCCATTTTGTCAAGTGCTAAGTGAGCCTATTATGTTCAGCTGCCTCTTTACTGATTATACCACCAGTTTCCATCTGAAGAAGTAACCAGCAATGATTTCAGTGAAATCATTGAGGGAAAAAACAATTTGTTTTCAGATCTTTTCATTCATTTTCTGCTTGCATTTCAGAAATGGGGTGTCTGTTCTCTTTTGTTCTTCTCTAGCAATTTTCATAAACCAACACCTCCTTACTTTTTCTCCCTTCTCTGTATTTTGTCACTGTTTCATCCATGCATGGAACACCTCTTTTGCAAGCTATACAAGTTTCACCAGGTGGTTTTCTTGAAGTACCTCATTTCGACTGTGTCTGTATTTTAGTCTCTCTTCAGGATAGGAACATTTTTTTTTCCTTAAAACACTGTCCCAGACAGGTTTTCAGGGTAAAACAAAACTATTAGTGGTAAGGACACATATGTATCACCTCTTTGGACTGAGAAAAATGTGAGTGAAAGTACCATGCTAACCTTCCTGTAATATTTTTTAATAAGGCAGCAAAAAGCTGTTATAATTCAGTACTGCAGCACAGTACTTGGAGGCCTCAGCCCCACTATGTAATGAATACTGTAAATCATAAAAATCCTATTGCCTTCAGTGAATAATTTGTACTTGCATTAAAAATTGTCTCTCTCCCCTCCGTCCTTTCAGTGGGATTAGCTTTTTCCTTTCCCCGTGAGCTTTATTATCAGGTCAGCATTCCTTTATCAAATGCTTCTTACAGCTAAACTGCTACCAACCAAAAATAATGTATGCTGTGGGGCAGATCTGCACCTCCTCGTGTACCTCAACCAGTACATGACCAGCAAGGACCCTCTTACTTATTTCCTGTACATGAGGACAAAGGGATCAAACCAAGTAGTATTTGACTTGTGATTTCTCAACATTCACTCATTTTTATGATAACTGAAATCTTTGTTTTCTCTGGTAGGAAGTCTCTATACCCAGTTAAAATGTTGCATAAAAAGGGCAAAAAAGAGACAAAGACATAGCACCAAGACAAACCATTTTCTCTGTGATCCTACCTACCTCATAGCATGCTTGGGATTTCAAGGGTTCTTCATCCAAACAATACTATGTGGTGGTCATAGAGAGAGGATGCTTGGCTGAGGTCATCTGCTTTTAAGGAGGCTGGAAAAGGTGGTTGCAACTGGTAGTAGTGTTTGGGCAGCGATGTCAGTTTCTTCAGGAAAGTCGTTCGTGGAATCTAGCCGAACTCAAAAGGAGGGGACTCTTGCATTGAGACCTTTGGCAGCATTTAGTTGAATGAGGAACAGAAATTATTCACCTTTGGAGAAATGTCTTTCCTCTTACCTGAACTACAGCTCCACACGGTCTGCATGCAGAAGACCATTCCAGGAAACCAGGTATTTTTCTCCCAACTCCATGATGCTTCTTACGCCCTCTGAAAGACTTACCAAACAAAGTGTTTGTCCTGGCACTAGATTCATAGTCTTCAGAGACTTTGGAGTCTCTGAAGTCTCTTCATGCACATAGAGTGAAAAGCAGATACTTTGGTCATTAAAAAATGGATTCTAGACCTGGGTACATTGTCCTTTTTATTTAATAAATTTGCTCCCAAGTCTTAGTACAGGGGCTGAAGGATTTCCAGTGTCATCATTATTAGCACTAATTCATTTTCTCTGCAAGCCAAGAGAAATGTAATTCCATCAGAATTATTACGAAGAACAAAGATTAAGAGACCTTTTTGTCTTCTGAAGAAGTCCTTCCTTGTTGCCTTCTCAGTTGACTTATATTCAAGGATCACCTCTCCTAGCTGAAGAATGATCCATCCTTACAAGCAGGAAATCAAACAAAGGTGGCAGGAGGCCTGCACGGATGAACAAGCACCTTCTCCTGAAGCATGCACGTGGTGGAAACCAGGGCAGGAGACCGAGGAGGAATACAGAGATGCTTTCTGATTGTGCAGAGATGTGGTTAGGGAATCCAAAGCTCATCTGGAACTGGATCTGGTGAGGGATGTGAATGGCAACAAAAAAGTACTTGACAGGTACATCAGCAGCAAAAGGAAACTAGGGAAGCTGTAAGCCTGCAGTTGAGTGGGGCAGGGGACCTGGTGACAACACAGAAAAGGTCAAGGCAGTCAGATGCTTTTTTTGCCTTTTATTTTTTTTACTGGCAGGACCAGCCTTCAGGAATCCCAGGCCTCTGCAACCAGATGGAAAGTCTGAACCAAGACTTGCTCTTGGTGGCGAGGGAACACACAAACACTGGACATGTCTAAGTCTGTAGGGCCTGGTGGAATACAGCCACAAATGCTGAGGGAACTGGCTGATGTCATTGCAAGGCCACTTCTGATTATCTTTGAAAGATCATGGCAAACAGGAGAGGTTCCGGAAGACTAGAAGAACAGTCACAATCCATCTGAACACAAGGAAAAGATTTTTTGTTTTGTTCTGTTTTGTTTTTTTACTGTGTGTCATGAAACACTGGAGCAGATTACCCAGAGAGGTTGTGGAGCCTCCATCAGTGGAAATACTCAGAACCCAACTGGGCATGGTCCTGGGCAGCCTGCTCTAGCTGACCCTGCCTGAGCAGGGGGGTTGGACTAGGTGATCTCAGGAGGTCCCCTCCAAACTCAGCATTTCAGTTATTCTCATTATTCTGTTTTTCTATTTTTAATATCAAGTGTTGCATGGTGCTACATAATTTTGCACAGAGCAAAGAAGAGCTGAAGGATGTATTTAGAAAGAACCTGGCTGCCCTCTGAATAGTTCTGGCTATCTCAGTCATGGGCACTTCGGAATCTGCCTACACAATTCAGGCACATTCAAGGAGAAGCAAATCAAAATAAAGTTACTAAGTGTGCACACGAATAAAACTCCATTATTTCTTGCAGCACACAAGGGTTGTCCAGTCGTCACAGAGCATCTACACCCAGTATTCTAAGTCCTTAGAGAACTGCAACTTCAGAGTGTTGCAGTCACTCTGACATAGCGACCATTTCCCAAAGAAAAAAAAATGGAGCATATCTGCATATTGTGGGATTCTGAAAGCCAACCTAGGCGTGTACAGAGCTATACTGGTACTTGCCCAAGGAAATTTCACACTGCATAACTTCACTGCTAGCGTATCTTCAGCCTAGCACCTAAGCAAGCAGGGAGGTGTCCCCTCATCATTCTTCTGAAAAGGATGTACCACGGATCTGGAGCAACCTTAACGCTTCTCTGTTCTTCTCTGCAGAAGTGAACTTTTGGAAGTCCCGCTGGGCAGATAAATGAGGGCTTTTCATGACAGATCTGCTAGCTACCAAACACAATATTCTGCATTCCTCAGCAGTGGGAGTGCTGCTTGCCACAGTGACATTCCAAGAAAGACTGAATGCTTACTTCATAATGATTTTATTTCCTCAGTATGCTGTTCAGCGAAGATATTCTGACTTGTATTTTGGTGTGTTTAGCTGGCAAGGACTTTGAATAGTAAGAAAACGGAGGGTTGGTTACAAACAACCCACATTTTGTGTTCATGCATTTGAATACAAAGCAGAAGAGGCTGAGTGATCAGCCTCACGAGATTCTTCTGCTTGCAGACATTGCCCCTGTGCTTATTTACAGCGGGACCTACTCTGATAGCCATATCTGGGTGAATCTGTGTTAATCAGGGTGACTGCTCTGACGAGGCAGGGCATCTGTTGACTGGAAATGAACAGCTGGGTTCCCGCAAGGATTCTGCCTGCTCTGCAGACTCTTGCACCTTAACTGGCTTCATCCAATCTCAGGATCCAGTGTTCTGAGGAAGAGAAAAATGTCATTACATGACCGTTCATTCACTATCAGTTTTGTATTTACGGGCGTAAATTATGTTAAGATGCGCATTGTACAGAAATAAGCGTAACATCTCAGGCTTTCAGTGCTATTGGGACATACTCAGACTGTAGTAACATCTTGGTTTTACCTGCAGTTTTTCAGTTTAATTGTATTTGTTCGCTTTGCAATGCTTAGACGATCAAATTTCTGAGAATAAACTGTCCTACTCTTTTTTGAAGAATAAAATTGCCTGTGACCATGTGTAAGGAAATATAACAGGTTTATGTTTATGTACACTTGTCCACAAAACGCTCCATGCCCAGTTAAAAAGTCACAGTGCATTAATGATGAAATGCTGGTGATTTCTAAGCACAGGTCAGGGGACGTCCAGGAAACACCTCTACCATCACTCTCTTATCCCTGCTTTTCAGTAGCTGGAACCTTAAAAGTGCAAGTCAGAGCTGCAGCCCAAAGGTGAACAGTTTGTCTCTGACTGCTGCATGCTGCAACTGCCCTTCTGCAAGCTGGCAAGTGTTCTTTTTGTCTTTTTATTTAACTTGGTTTTCTCTCTCTCTTAATCTAGAGGAAATGATTGTTCCTCAGAGCATTAACAGGAAAACAAGATTAAAGCAAATTTTTGCCTCAAAATATTGTTAGCTTTTCTTTCTATGTTGTAATCATTATTTAACTTTTTATCACTGTCTACAAGTTTTCCATTTACTGGGCATGTGGTGATCAAGAAAAATGGTTAGGATGGCACGCCATGCCTGGAAATGAATTTTTCCAACATGGTATAATCAAAAAAATTGCAGTACAGCATTAAATGAAATTCCGTGGATTTCATCCAGTAGAGTTTGCTCTCACCTTTAATTCATACATGTGATTTTAATAGCTTGACATGCTTTTGTCTGTTTTTATTTTCCTCTTTTCAGGACGAACACAGTTTAAAGTGGTAATTAAAGCACTTTCTCCAAAAGAGATCACCAGAATTCATACTCCTCTCCCTTTGGATAAAAACGATGGCACATTTCTTATGCGGTATCGGATGTATGGCAGTGTCAAAAAAGGGCTAAAAATTGAGGTACTCTATGGTGATAAGCATGTTGCTCAATCTCCTTATATTTTGAAAGGTATGTTGTTTTTCTGATCTAATGCAATGTACGATGGTAGCTACAGAAATGCTATGGACTAATTTACTGCAGGAGGTGGGAGATTAGAGGTTTGGTTGCTCTTGTTCCTAGAATCTCATCACAAACTTCCCCTCATGCAGAGCAGTAAGCAGAGACAATCCCTATCCGTTGACAAGTTGCAGGATGTAGACACATAGGCAGGTAGATTACAGCCTCTGATGTTAAGGTCCTGTGTCTGAATATATCCTCTTCACTCTTGCATACAGGAACAGATTTCTTCAGATTTTGTAAGAGGAATAAGAGAGGAATGGTACTTTTACTTTTTTTGAAGCAAGCATTCACTTAAACATTGTTATTTTTAATCAGAATTTGGTTATGTTTTATTTTTGTAAAACGTAAATACAAACTTAGAAATGCTTTCAAACTGAAATAAAACTGTCCTGAGTCATCAAGGTAGCAGTTTGTCTTCCTTTTGCTGGTGCACATTTACCAACAGCTATGATACTATGGCTCAGGGCGGGACCTGTGTTGAGTAGGGTCCATAAAGGCTTTTTTCGTGCTATGAGAATCTCTTGTGTAAGCCTGCTACTTCAAAAGAGCAGACAGAATAGTTGATGATCTATGAAGAAAAGTGCCTTACAGCAGAGCTAAAGACTGCTGTATCAAAGTCCTGAATTGGGCAAAAATTGAAAATAGTACCTGTGCTTCAGTGAAAATAGTACCTGTGCTTCAGTAGTTAGTTAGGCCAGTCACACCAATTCTAAACATTCTTTGTGGTTGGCAGGTAGCACAATAATGGAGCTTCATTTTGCAGATGAATTTTGCCCTCGACAAGTACAATACATCTCATATTTTTATTTCTGAAAAGAATGATGCAGTTTTCTCAATTATGCTGCTAACCCCCAGATGGATGATTCCCCAGGAAACTTCAGCAAACTCAGAATAAAAGATGTCAAGCCACTCTAATTTCTAAATTCCTATGCCCACATGTTTGGGGAATTATGATTGGTGTAGAATCACAAATACTGACTCCCAGTGTTTCATTTTTTGCAGGACCAGTTTATCATGAATATTGTGACTGTCCTGAAGAAGACCCTGAGGTCTGGCAGAACACTCTCTCTTGTCCATCCCAAGAACCTCAGATTACAAAGGACTTCCTTTCCTTTCCCACCATTGACCTTCAGCGAATGCTTAAAGAAATCCCATCGAAGTTCAGTCAGACAAGAGGTGCTATCGTACATTACACTATTCTCAATAATCACATCTACCGTCGTTCCTTAGGGAAGTACACAGACTTCAAAATGTTCTCCGATGAAATGTTACTGTCACTGGCAAGAAAGGTATCAGTTTTGACCATTTACTTAAAACCCTTAAATTGTATTCCAATATGACAGAACTGCATTCATTGTTGTATCTTCAGATATGTAATTGCTGCAGTGATATTTTACTTCTGGTTTTATTTTAAACTTGAAATTGGTATCTTAATATCAGCTAAATCTGTAACATCTGTTAGTAGGCTTGTTGATTCTAAGGTAGGTTGATTCAGTAGGTTTGTTGTTTCATAAGAGAACTGAGGATTATACTTAAGAGTGGCAAATGATTATCTTTGTGTTATTCTGCTTTCTTGGGTATACTTTTAGGTCCATCTTCCAGATGTGGAGTTTTATCTTAATGTTGGAGATTGGCCAGTTGAGTATCGAAAAGTTAATGATACACCTGGTCCTATACCTATAATTTCATGGTGTGGTTCTGTGGATTCAAGAGACATAGTCCTTCCAACGTATGATGTAACCCATTCAACTCTTGAAACCCTGCGTGGTGTCACAAATGATCTCCTTTCTATTCAGGGAAATACAGGTAAGTTAGAGATGGTGAATTTAAAAAAGGAATTTGTCATTCCATTGGAGTAAGCTGTGTTTTAATAATGTGTGTTACAGTCTTCAGGACACATGAAGTGCCTTAGACATCTCGTAATACAAGCAGTTTAGTCCTTACAGAGTCTGCACACTGTCGACACTGCTAAAAGGAGGTGTTTAATACAGGGTTAGAGCCAAAATTTAAGAAATCCAGTTCACAATAACGGTGAATTTTAACTTAAAGGTATCCAGAAGATAGCTACCATGACATGTCAAATACATATATATACATATGTAATTAGAAGGCCTGTCCCCTCAGTAAAGGGCTTGAATATGCTCCTTCTAATAAAATAGTAATCCTTTTTCTGACAGTGATGTGGCCCAGTGTTCCGCTTACATAAAAATGAATTTGAATCCTGAAAGTAGCAAACTAGTACTATGCTGTAGCCTCTTTCAACTGAAAAAATATTGTTTGTATAAGAAATATCTCATAGTGGGATCTTCTGAATTGTTTTTCTAGCTTCAAAGGAAGAGTCAGTTTTACTGACAGGTGTGTTTTTCCCCCAGGATATTCATGACTACCTAGGGATCAGGCAAGTGACATGCACAATACCTAAGGAGTAAAATTTGAGCGAGTAGGTGTTTCTTTTTATTTGAATAGTTGACAGTTTCTCCTTGCTTTATTACTTTGTTTTTAAATTTACCATCTTAATTACATTATCGGTTTGAAGCAGTCTGTGTTTACTTGTTTAGTGCAGCTGCTTTTCGGGTTAGGATAGGATTAAGGTCCTGCTCCAACTTGGTATGTCCATTGAGGAAATTTCCAGCAGAAAGATGAAGAAGGACACGTATTTAATGTTTTTAAAATAAGTAAGCAGAGATGAAGTCTTTCTGGCTCTCGCTGAGTATCTTGAGGACACAGTATAGCCATTCTTTTCTTTTATAGGTCATCATTAAGTGACTTCTCAAAGACCTGACTAAATTGCTGGGTAACAGAGGTAGATTTTTCTAAAGAAAGTTTGGTTATTGTGGTAGTCTTTAAGGATAGATAATTACTTTAATTATTATTTTACTCATACAAATAATTTGATTACAATTTCTTATACAGCTTTCAAGATATTCCAGGTTATTTAAATGTACAAGTTGATGAGTGCAAAAGCAATTCTCTGCTTTTCTTTTTAAAAGTTCCTCAATTTCTCATCCCAAAATTTAAACCAGAACTGGGAGTCTAAACCCCGTGATTAATAAGTGGGTTAATTACAAGAAATCATGCCTGTTTTACCATGTCTCTGAGAGTAATGCCACTTTCATAGCAAGTTCCTATTATTTACACAAAACGTATCGTGTATTTCATTACTGTTCACTTTATCTTATCACTCAATGCCCATAGGCCCATTCTGGGAAAACAAAACTGAGCAAGCTTTATTTAGAGGCCGAGACAGCAGAGAAGAACGTCTCTATCTTGTCAAGTTATCCAGGAAAAATCCAGAACTACTTGATGCTGGAATAACAGGATATTTCTTCTTCAGAGAAAAAGAAAAAGAGCTGGGAAAGGTTCCGCTGATGGGCTTCTTTGACTTCTTTAAGGTAGCAAGCAAATTACAATCCTGGATTAATTTTGCTGCCAAGTGCTTACCAGCTAAAATAACAAGGCTTAGTTTTGCTAATTCCATTCAGTAAACAAAAATTACGCTACAGTGTGAACCCTGCCTGGTCCATGGGTAGCTAGACCACCCACAATCAAAGTCGTAGCGTGACACACTTAAAGAAAGCCACTACAATTATTTCATGGGTTCCCTTTGAGGGAATTCATGGAGTTTTTTTTAAAAAGAGATTGAAAAATGTGATTGCTCACCATCAGTGTTTTTTTTTTTTAATGATAATATGAATACAATGGACAAAACGTGTGTATAAAAAGTAAAGAGGACAGAGTCCTGTAAAAAGTAGTTAACAACGTCAACTGAAGTTCTATTCCAGAGATTAATATATTGGAAATGCTGTAAAAGCCAAGAGTATCTATCAGAGCATGTATTCATGGTTGCTTTTAGTTTACTGTGTTAGATTGTTCTATATAGTTTTAAGTGAGAATAAATTTACTCTTTTGAAGTATAGATTAGTTTTGATTTCTTCATAGCTCTGCCCCTTGTTCTATCACAGGACACTTTAGGATAATAGTGCCCATCAGGAATTTCATGTGACACATAGGTTCTTGACTGTCAGTCTTGGGCTGAAAACAAATCATTTTTCCATTATGTTATCCTAACACCACTAAACCACACCTGCTTAACACTAAAATAGGTTTGAAGATGAGAACTAATATAAAAATGATGAATAGTCTGTGAAAATATTTTTTTATATAATCAGTGTTCCTATTCTGTTTCAAAATGTTTCACGTTTTTTCCCCTCTGTCTTCATATTGTAGTACAAATACCAAGTGAATGTTGATGGGACCGTAGCAGCTTACAGGTTTCCATACCTCATGCTGGGTGACAGCCTAGTACTGAAGCAAGATTCCCAGTACTATGAACATTTTTATTCTGTATTAAAACCATGGAAACACTATGTTCCAGTTAAGAGAAGCTTGGAAGACTTGCTAGAAAAAATAAAATGGGCTAAGGTAAGTTCCGTTACAAATTCAATAAATAAATATGTTTTAAAAAATCTTAGTGCTCTCTTTTTGTATTTCCACATACATATTTTGCATAAACTCTTTACTGAGATCCTGGGATAAAGGAAGTACATTTTGCTGTATTAGAGGGGAAGGCCTTAATTCAAGTAACCGTCTCTATTCAGGGAAATACTTGAGAATTAATTTTAGGTATGTGCAGTAGTGTTTTCATGAGTCAGAGCGTTAGTATACTGACTAATGCAGGTAATTTTCAAAGAAATGCCCAGAATCCTAGATACTACTTAATTATTCTATCACTTTTTTCAGGTCCTGACTAGAATAGAAGTCATTACACGTTTGTCTAAATGTAAAAAAATCACTGCTCTATATATATAATCCCAGAATAAGAGAGGCTGGCATGCTGTGTGACTGCAAATACCATTTATGTTTTAAGCTTAACTGTTAAGTTTAAAAGCATAGGAAAAGATGATGTTCTGACAGTACTGTAGTTCTTCATAAAGAATCAGATGAGAATACTAAAAGCTCTGAAATACAGACCTAAAAACTTCACAGTAAGTACATGAATTCACACGCTAATGTTGGCATTACCAATACAACTTTTAAATGTGAATCAGTTATTTTTAAAAGAAAAACACTGAACTGCATTGCACAGAGGAGGACAACAGCTGCAGCTCTGTCTTCTGTGTAACTAAGTATGTGTGGGAGTTGTTAGAGCTGCTTTTGAAGAGGCTTTGACTTGGCCAAAACAGTGGAGCAATAATACTTAGTTTCTGAAATTGTACAGTTACCCATGAAAGCTGTTACTGATAGCCCTAAGCTTCTAATTGAAACCATAAAAGCAATCCAGTATTTCCCCCCCAAAATTGAAATTTAAACAGTGTGCCTTTGCAGCGTACCAGCAATTGTAAAAGTTCAGATTTGAATAGCCCCTTTGATAAACATACTTATGCCAGCAAGGCTTCAAGTAACTCACTGATTGCTCTGCTATTCATTCCTGTCTCTTCTCGATTTTCCAGGAAAATGATGAAGAAGCACAAAAAATTGCTAGAGAAGGACAGTTAATGGCAAGAGAATTACTTCAACCTCACAGGCTTTACTGCTACTATTACAAAGTGCTCCAGGTTAGTACAACAGATCATTTTATTACTTTTTTTCCTCAACTGCTACAGCTACTGATGCTACACATTTCATACTCAGTCCTAACATCAGTAGCAGGCATTGTTTATATTATTCACAGGAGATCAGTGTAAAGAGCTTTGCTAAAACTTGCCTCAATATTAAAGAGGCAGCCTGATGTAACAGTTGTCTTACAGAATGAGAGATTTACTTCTTTTTTGCCCCCATGCCCACAGTCAGACCTGTTTTCAGTGTCACTTGGTAGTGACATGGTAGTGGTGTCTGCTACACAGAGGTAGGAGATCATCTGCACACAACTTGCTTTCTTTTCCCCTTGATATTTATCCACTCATTAGCTACTCTGCTGTATTACATAACAATGAATACCTGGAAAATAAATTCTGGAAATATGGTTTGCAGAGTGGTGAAGGGTGACACAGGCCAAACAGTCATTGCTTCCCTAGGAGATGCAAGTCTCTAGTGAAACTTGAGTTTCTGTTCTCTGAAAGTACTCATTTCTTTTTCCTCCCTTGCTGTACAGAGGTAGAGCTCAGCCTCAGCAGTCACAGATTGACACAAAGTTTGACATAGTTCAGTGTACCAAAATGACAGTAATATCTGCGTAACGTGGTTAGAGGCACAAATAATGACAATATTCAAATTGACATTAATCATAGCACATGGGAAAACATTAAAGGAGGCTTTCAGAGGCAATGTAGCCTATTACTAGGCGTGTTATAAAGACATCTTGTAAACAGGTTGTAAACAATGACATAAGGAGCCTGGATAAAGGGAAGCTTGTAAGTGGAAGGGAGGAGGAAAATTCTGTTTCATGAATTATACCTTGGTGCTTTCAGCATTCTTAAATGTTGTTTACATATTTCAGAAATATGCCGAACGCCAAGCCAGCAAACCTGAAATACGGGATGGAATGGATCTTGTACCTCAGCCTGATGACAGAGACTCAGTATGCAGTTGCCACAGGAAAAAGCCTTTAAGGGAAGATCTATAACTGTACCGGATGGACAAAATCACCCTCTTACAATGCAAGAATTTAAATAGGATTTAAGCTGTGAAACCTAAGACACTTATGCACTAGCAGACATTCTTAGTTATGCATCCTTATTGTATTTACATATCCTTTTTCACACTGACTCTGATCTGCAACGTCGGTTCCCACAGTTTTGTCTTCATGACCACCACCAGACAGATGCTGAGCCTTTACTGGGGAGCATTTGGGGGATTGGATGTACTGCATCACCAGGAAGACGAGTGCAGTGCTGCGCATGTTCCTGCTGGGACCCAGTTACCAAAGTTTTATGAGGAACCAGTCATCCAAAAGATCTTCCATGAGTCAGGGCAAGTTATTCTAAAGGAGCATTTGCAACATACTAAAACAGTGTTATGATTTCTTCATAAAGTTTACCTCAGTGTGAGATTGTTTCTTGTATACAAAACAGTTTTCTAACTAGACAAAGAAAATTAGTATTTGAGATTTACAGATATCAAATCTGGTGTTGCATTGAGATCATTCTGTGGTGTATGACAGATAACAGAATAGAGAACATGATTTAATCATTGTAAATTTGAGAAGAAAATGAAGAAGAGAGGGAAAGATCAGAATAATATTTTTTTAAGCACCATGTCTGCAAATCACCAAAATTGAATTCTGCTTTAGAGCAGACTGCGTAGCTATCACAGTCATGGTGCTTTGAGTGCCAAGACATCTCTCTGAAGACCTGTTCCTTGCTACTCACCATGTCTTTGAATATAGGCACAGATCCACAAAAGGACTTAGGAACTTCAGGTGAGGGCCAGGTAAAATATTGGTATCTCAGTTCAACAGCTACAGTCTCCAGTATTCTAGGCTACTTCAGTATTCATGCATCTGAAATTTATTAGTAAAGTTTTAGACTACCTAGGTTTTACTTCTGTGTAAGGTTAAAGATGTCACCATCTTTTTCACTTGGGTTTATGAACTACTTTTCCTGTGCTTAAGCCCCCACAGTGAGCTTATTATCCATTTTTTGAATTTAGATCAAACCTACCTTATCTTCTGCTGAGAGCACTGAATGGATCAGCCATCACTGTTCTGGTAGAAAAACTCATGCTGCATTTTATGTCTTAATAGTAGGGGTTGGGGGCCATACTGAGCAACAAAACAAGTTGGTTCTCCTTGGTTTGTTTCAAAGCCATATTTCCAGAGTGCCTTAGCTCCAGACTGGAGACAAGTTCTTCAGATCTTGCTTTGAAGTTGTGAAGCCATGAAGCTAATGATACAAAATAAACAGGGCCAGGAGGACCTGGCCATACAACAGCAATAAAGTGTGCCTTTGGGTGGGTTCAAGGAAAAATCCTAGTCTTGAATGCTGCTCCCAGTGTCTCTGCCGATTTTTACCCAAGAAACTGTGTACTTCAAAACATATAAACTGTCCAGGAAGGAGATCAATGCCAAATCTTCCCTCCCACATCATGAAGCGTTAACTGGCCACGTTACATCTGGCTTCCAGATTCAAAGCCAGCTTTCAGGTTTCTGGTTAAGATCCATTCAAAGTCAACACCTTACTTAAATTCAGATTAACTTTGAAATGCAGGGCACTGCAATCCAGCAAAAGCAGAGAGGAAAACAAATCTATATGAAATAAACCATAAGTTCAGTTGGGCTGAAACCATCCAAGCAAGGTAAGTGCTGAGAGCCACCTGGGTCACCAAACCCACTGCATCTCACCTAACTCTTAAGTTTTCTTCCAGGAGGCAAACACAAAGATACTTGGTGTTGACGCAATGACAAAACTGCAGTGCGAAAAGATTTTCAGCATGCCTCAGCTTTCTAACTTCATGTGGCATCTGTGTTCTTCCTCTCAGCTACACTCAGATAATGTCTTTCCTGAATACCTAATTCTCCCTGTGCAAAAAGGATTGGAAACATTTTAAGACTGTGGACTCATCTAATTGCTTAGCTGTCCTAAGTTCAGTGCTGTATAACTCACCTGGGTTTCATTCCTGCAAGTAATGCTCCAAGTAACACTGCAAGTTACTCTCATAAAAATCATGTTTAAAAAAATAAATCTGTACTAGAACAGGAAGAAAGACTGGATTTTCAGCATGCTAAATATGGAAAGAACCCCAGGTCTCTAAAGAGATTAATGCATCTGTCCCTCAGTCATTTCTTACATTATACTGGTTAAGAAAAAACCTGAAACATCTTGTTCTACCTGTCAACCTCTTTGTTCTAGTTCTAACACTAATATAAATAGTGGTTGTATTTTTATTTGGCATGACAATCAAACCTAAGACTTCAGACTATAAATACATGTTCCATTTCATCTGACATAAAATTTTCTACATCAGAATTAAGAAACACAATTCCATTGCTGACACTGACACTTAAAACTGGGTAACGTGCTCCTCATTCCTTCTCTATGTAGAGTCATTTTTACTGTATGATACAATCTTACATTACCCATTATATTATCTGCATTTTGTATTCATCAGTATTTATGCAATGTTGTGCTCAGCAAAGGCAATTAAGCATACCAGATGGTTGAAGCAACAAAAATTTCCACCTTGCACACATATTTCAAAGCAAAAGTCCAAAAATAATCTGTTTGTATTTAAAAAAAAAAAAAAAATGTGAGGGTAGTCATGATCCATATCACAGGATCACAGAATTGTAGGGGTTGGAAGAGACCTCCAGAGATCATCGGGTCCAACCCCCTGTCAAAGCAGGTTCCCCAAAGCAGGCTGCCCCGGTAGGCATCCAGACGGGCCTTGAATATCTCCAGACGGGCCTTGAATATCTCCAGAGAAGGAGACTCCACAACCTCCCTGGGCAGCCTGTTCCAGTGCTCCGTCACCCTCACCGTGAAGTTCTTTCACATGTCAGTGTGGAACTTCCTGTGACCCATTTTGTGGCCATTGCCCCTTGTTCTATCCCCACAAACCACTGAAAAGAGGCTGGCCAAATCCCTCCGTCTCCCACACTTACAATATTTGTAAACATTGATGAGATCCCCTCTCAGTCTTCCTTTCTCCAGGCTGAACAGACCCAGGTCCCTCAGCCTTTCCTCATAGGGAAGATGCTCCAGGCCCTGTATCATCTTTGTGGCCCTCCGCTGGATATGTTAGGGTTCTTTTCAAATACCCATGTAGGAAAACTTGCCTAGCTTGAAACATGAGTCTTTTAAACTGGAAGAAGAATCAGATATCATTTATATGGTCATGAATATAAATAAATAGGAATATTTCACCCGTCTTTTTTTCTTCAAAGAAAGGGGAAAAATCTTCTAAATTCTCTGCCAAAAACAACTTGCTTTGGTAATAAGCATCCCTTCAAAGCAAAGACTATTTTGTCAAAGAAAGTATCTGTAAAGATGCTTTTATGGCTTAGAGGCAAGAAATACCCTGAGGAATATTCATCTTCCTGCCAAAATTAAAAAGCAGACGAGACATGGTAGATCTTCCATGAAAGGTGCTTAGTCATTTGAGAAAATCTGGTTCAGTTTATAACTACAGATCTGCCAAAGATAAAAGAAGGGAAGGCAAAGCCTCTCTCGTTTCCACTGGTGGTACTATATTGCAATGTAAACTGTAATGATGAGCAATCCTAACAACTGCCCCTCCAGGCCAGAAAAGATGTCAGATCTATTTTAGTTTGATGACAGAATGATACTCACTGGCCTGGTGTTTTACAGGAATTGCTAAATATTCAGTAAAACCTGTTTGTACAAGTAAAGTGCAATGGCCATATTGCACAGCATTTTAAGCTGCATAGGTACACTAGAGTTTCTATTATTCTCTAGCAGTTCTTGAACAGCACTGAGTAAATCTCTAGTACACCTCGCTGTTGGTGGTAATTACAAAAACTTAAATATATATATATATATATTTAAAAAGTTGCTGGTAAATATATGTATCATACCACAGCACTGATTTTTGCTGCAGTCTTTTCAGGTTTTAAAGCACGCAATAGAATTTAATATAGAGAATAAAGTCTTTGTCCTGCATTTGTCAACAGTAGTCAGTTTTAATACACCATCACAAAACTATCGCTGATGATAGACACAGGCTTATTTGCTTGAAATAGCATGTCCTGAAGTCCAGGGCCAACATTTTCATGCCTAGGCATCTATGTAGATGTGGTGTGAGTTCACAAATGGTGGTCAGGCAGAGCCTTCCGTTGACTCCACTTAGGTTTCTTATTTTCAGAACTTTTTGTAACTTAACAGTACCTTCATACAGTGAATACTCCAGAAAATTCAACCTTTTATGTTGTCATATATATCTATATGTCCTAATATATTTAGATATCCACGTCTGAAAATAATCACCCCAACATCAATTTCATCTCGAAATAAGAAGCAGTAAATCATTATGCGTTGACCGTAACAGAGAGATAAATTCACCACGTTTTTAGACTCTGTTTTCCGAGATTCGCCTCAAGATAACTAATATATTAGTTTCATGACAGTATTGTTCCAGATCCGCCTTGTAGATTCGTAATTTAAAAACCCTATAATCAAAGCTTGCCTGATGGAATGTTAGATTCAAGCATCCATTCTGTGAAGCCTACGCCCGGCATTTATTACATTAGAAAGTAAATTATTTAGTTAGGGAGGAGAGCTGACAGGGAAAACATACATCACCTGTTTGAGCATGTTTAAGAAGCTTGCAAAGAAATGATAATAAGGAAAAGAAGCATTACATAAACCTAGGATAATATCAGCTCCTTTACAGCTTCAGGTTTTCAGAAGTGTTCTGTAAGGGCAGTGATGAGGTGCAGTATTTTGTATAAATATATTATTGTTTTAGTTCACAAGATTTAACTACTAGAATCTTCTTGTCTGTTAATATTTTATAGCATTTTAATGAGGCTATATGAGTAGTAATGCTTAATGCTTACCTTTTCTTTGGAGTTGATGATAGTGTAAGAAAATCTATACTGTAGAGGGTTACATTAATTAATGTAAAATAATTTTGTATTTTGCTGCAAGAATAACAGAAAGGGGATTATTTTGCATGTCTGTTTGAAGACATGGGACATCTTTAGCACATGCCTTAATCCAGTCCTGTCACGTGAGTGGTGGTGATAAGCAAGAGATGTATTAGCAAGAGTGGCCAGCAGGTAAAGGGAGATGTTTCTTCCTCTCTGCTTGGCAGATGTGAGACTTCAGCTGGAGTGCTGTATTCAACACTGGACTCCCCAGTACAAGAAATATATTGATATAATGAAGCAGATCCAGCCACGGACCACCCAGATGATAAAGGGGCTGGGGCACATGATGTATGAGGAGAAGCTGAAAGACAGGGATAGTTCAGCCTTAAAAACAGAAGGCAAGGAAAAGATTACCTTCCTAAACTCCAGAAGGAGGGTGTAGAGAAAATGAAGCCAGACTCTTCTCAGAGGTACACAGCAGAAATCATACAAATCAAGACACAAGCTGCAACAGGGGAAATTCCAATTAGGTAAGGAAAAAAATCTTCACACTGATATCTCCAAGGACATAGGGGTTGACCTCCATGACCTCCAGATGTCCCTTTCAACCTGAATCATTCTGTAACTACATTTCAGCTCTTGAGTGTCTCCAAGAGGCAAAGTTGCCTTCCTCTGCTGAGACTTTTGACACTATTCATGTTTATGTCTCCCTTGATAATATTTACTACGTTATGCAGATATTTTAATGCTGGTTTACAATACTATAAAATTAAATTCCAATATTATATGTTACTACTGTATATTATCACAATATACCATATTCATGTAGTACTCAGAAGATTCAACAGAAATAGGATAAATTGATTTGGCATTATATTACAGATTGCAAGACCTGACCTTTCAACAAGCTGATTATAGACTTTACACACAGCAAACAATTACAGAAGATTTTGAGCACAGTTCTGAATGTTCAAAGTAATTAATTTTATGCAAATGAAGTATTCAGGTAGACATCTAGTTAGACATGCTCAAATGCCAAAGTATTCAGTGCAGGCCACTGGTGAGTGAGCATGATGCATTCATTCCCATCCTACTCCCAACACTAAAAAAAAAATCAGGATGCATCTGTGTCACACATTCATAATGTAACATAGAGATACCCAAGACAGTTCAGCAGAATACCAGAAGGACCTTATGTGAAGTAGGACAGACCTTCACATGGTTACCTTTCTGCTAAAAACCCATGGAATAAATTATTCTAGATGGAACTCATGTGAAAACTGACCTATTCAAGCTACACTTGTAAGACCATGATCTCCACTAGCTTATGCCACTCAAGAAATCTTCGTTTAGCATGAACAGATGTTGTTGCTTACCTTCAGGTCAACACTAAGCACGCTTCCAGCTTCTTTTTCTCCCAAAATGTCCAGCCAAGATGTTACACCACTCCTCACTGTAGACAGGCCACCTTACGACTGGATGGCCAGCATAAACCAAAATGGTTGCTACAAAGTGAGCATCCTTCAGGTCCAACACCTGATTTGATCTTGCATGCTACTCACACCAAATTTTTCACTACTGTAACAGAAAGAAATTGGAATGTTACATTAACATGGAAATCTGTTGACAGAGCGAAAATGGCTTAGAGTGAAAGTTGGTTTTGTTTCCAAGAGACAATGTTTTTACTCCTGTGGTCAAAACCATGAGTTATTACTTCAGGAAAAAGATAATTTTGTCAGTACCATCCATTTAATTTAATGTTTTTGTTTGTTGGTTTGTTTTTAATAACACCAACAACACCGCAAATCAAGCCAAAAAAAAAAAAAAAAAGATCTGCTGGTAAAAGTTGTTCCTCTTTTAAGGAATCACAGAATCACAGAACTGTAGGGGTTGGAAGGGACCTCGAAAATCATCGGGTCCAACCCCCCTGTCAAAGCAGGTTCCCCAAAGCAGGCTGCCAGGTAGGCGTCCAGACGGGCCTTGAATAACTCCAGAGAAAGAGACTTCACAACCTTCCTGGGCAGCCTGTTCCAGTGCTCTGTCACCCTCACCGTGAAGAAGTTCTTTCTCATGTTGGTGCAGAACTTCCTGTGTTCTATCTTGGGGCCATTGCCCCCTGTCCTGTCCCCACAAGCCACTGAAAAGAGGTTGGCCAAATCCCTCTGTCTGCCACACCTCAGGTATTTATACACATTTATGAGATCCCCTCTCAGTCTTCTTTTCTCCAGGCTGACCAGACCCAGGTCTCTCAGCCTTTCTTCATAGGGAAGATGCTCCAGGCCCCGTATCATCTTTGTGGCCCTCCCTGCACTCTTTCCAGGAGATCCCTGTCTTTTTTGTACCAGGGAGCCCAGAACTGGACACAGCACTCCAGGTGAGGCCTGACCAAGGCAGAGTAGAGGGGGAGGATCACCTCCCTTGACCTGCTGCCCACACTCCTTTTCATGAATGCCAGGATGCCATTAGCCCTCTTGGCCACGAGGGCACACTGCTGGCTCATGGTCAACCTGTCGTCCACCAGGACCCCCACGTCCTTCTCCTCAGAGCTCCTCTCCAGCAGGTCATCCCAAAAGGAAAAATAATTGATACAGATACTTTAGCACGTACTTCGTAGTGAAGACATGAAGTAAACTTAACAAGCAAACTAAGTTCAAAGGGATCCTACAAAGATACTCTGTACTGTACGCTAATAGTGAAGACCAAAATTAGATAACTCACAACAGTGAAATTAAGATCTGGGGTTATACAATAAAACTTTATCTCCTAAAATGTAAGTCACAGAAGAGTCAAGAAAACATCTTTTCTCTGACATAACCACTCAAGGAAATCCTACACGAAGATTCAAATCATTCCAGCAGGTGTCCTTAAGATGGTTTACTTACGCTATTTGGTAAGGTGATTTATTTTAAAAATGACAGGAATGTATGTTCCTGATGCAAGGTGCATCTCTGCCAGTAAATTATCCTTTTTTCTGCCCTATGAACGTAGCTACTTTAATATGGACTGACCATCCAACTCCAGCATGCCTTTTCACACCACTATTCCTTCTTCATAGAATCACAGAATCACAGAATGGCTTGGGTTGGAAGATCCTCTAGTTCCAACCCCCCTGCCATGGGCAGGGACACGTCCCACTAGATCAGGCTGTCCTGATCTTATTTGCATGCTTTCACATTTCCTCTATTCTCTTTAAGATTCTCTTGTGTCTGTTAGGTAAACAACTGTCACAGCTGACTCAAAAGTTCCTGTAACTAAAACTAAAGAGTAAGTGTAAATTCAAAATACCTTATTTGTACTTAGTGATGACTATCTTTTCACTTAAAAAAAAAAAAAAAAAAAAAAAGAGGCTTTTAAAGGCAGTACTGATCATGTAGATATGACTTCATGATGTATTGTAAATACTTGGCAATACTTAAATGCAAATAGTACAAATATAAGTTGAATAATTCCAAACATTTCTTATGAAATAGTTTCTAACTTCTAATTACCGTCAAGAAATGTTCATATGATAAAATGCTGTATCAAATAAAAGATCTTTTCAAAGATCCAGAAAAACTGCATTTTTTTCTGACCAGTAACAAGGCTATACGTATAGTGAATTGTTTGCTGGAATTAAGGCAATGCCGATCGCTATTTATTCTTCTGCAAGATAATTTATTTTACTCTAGTCACAGAAACACATAGTAGCAATTGGATCTTCTGTTTCAAAATGAACAGACCCACAAGAAAACTGGCTCTTCCCTGTAAAACACTATGCTCGACTCTATCAGGCTATGCATACAATGAAGATGCTAATTTGAATAAAGTCTCCTCCAGGCACATTTACTATCATATGCCTGTTCACAGACCAAAGTGAAATAAGATCTTTGTGAAGTCCTTCACACAGCTGTATCATTACCAAAACTCAACCATTTACTGGAATTTGATGATTGCACTACCGTCGTGAGCAGTGTTTTCTCTGTTCCAGTCACAAGATGAAGTACTCCAAAACCAATTATTCTGCTCGTAAGTTATCACCTTCAACCTTCTCTAGCAACTTTGGCCACTATCAAATGTGTTTGCTATAGTTATTTAATATAAGTTACACCCTGCTTTGATGACATGCACTAGTGTGTAATAGTTGCCAAACTGGATCTGTTAAGTAGGTTACTAGGTGCAGTTGACATCAGTTCCTTGATGGATTATCTTGTTAAGGAAGCTATTATAAAATCACTTCTGATGGAAAACACAAATGACACACAGAAAGGCCAAATTCTGATCCCATTAGAGTAAATGGCATAGAATTTTTGCCCAGTGTGTTCATATTTGTAACAAAAAAGGTCTACAAAGTTACCCACTCCAATGAAAACAATGAGTGGAAAAAACTCATTGTTCAAAGAAAAATGGAAAAGCAGCTTTAATATCTTTGAGATGCAGGGCAGCTTCTGGCTGGGCAGCTTCCTATTTTTAGTGCAAGGAAGATATGATATGCAGATTAATATACGGCTAAATTCTCTTTCCTGTAACTCAAATAGTTCACTCTTATATAATGAATATATTCTGATAGTGCCCAAAGACTTAAAGTGCGTTGCCTGAGAAGACTGAAAGAAGCAAACTAGGGCTGTCTTTCACACCAGGAAGTTTGTAATTCAATTGAATCAAAACCTATAAAGTTTCTCCTCTTTCCTTGCTTGAAAAATTCTCAATTCATGACAAATACATTTGTCATTGACTGCTGCAACAGACTTTCATTCGGGAATATGAGCAAAGAAACAAATCCTGAGTGGTAAGTGGTCAAATTAGCATTCCTGCTTCACAGGAACACTTGCTCTTGGCATGGGGCTAGCAGATACTCCCTATTAATATCTCAAGACCTGAGAGCCACGACACCTCTTCTAGCATTTCCCTATTCCCAAGCAGAATTAATTCACAGAAAAGAAACTAGCCCCTGTATTTTCAGCTAGGTTAGCACTTAGTATGTTCTCCGTTCTTCCAATAAGCAATGTCATATATTTATATCTTCATAGCTACACATTTGTATAATAATGTGCATACCTTTGTATTCTTCTTAAATTGTCAAACTAATACTTTTGCCTTTGCATTTTAATTTAATATGAAATTATACATAATTACTTTCTCTAATAAATTTTAATTTGGAGTACTGTTGAAGATGAAGGCCTCTGGCAAGATCTGGCTCTTCAAACTGGCCTGAGCACCTTTCAAAAACTATCTTGTGCATAAGCACACTCGGGCCTACTTTCAAACAGAATTCTATTACTGGCACAGCGTTTTGATCGCTGTTTTAAAGTCTTTGTCTTTCAAACCAAGTTGTAATGACATCAGTATACCTAGGGTGGGTTCTTCTTGTGCTTTATGTCTTCTTCATTTAAGGAATGTCATTATATACAAGACAGAAATTTTCCTGAGATTATCTCCTGGCTTAATCGGTGTATGTACTTGTTTCTTTTCTTTTGTCTAACTGATTGTTACAGTGCTAACTGTATTTTAAAGGTTTATTTTAAAATATTTTACTTACGCTTTGCACTCAATAAGACAGGATAACATGCTGTGTGATGAGTAGGATTAATAAACCAAAATAGAATAAAATCTCCAGTTTCTCTGATTGATTTTTAAATTCCCATTACATGGGACAATGTGAATTCTGAAGTCATCTATTAGGTCTTCATATTATCGACAAAGAAAGTCAGAGTTGTACACGAGCTCCTACATCATGGGACAAATTGGGCTATCCAGAATAAAGGGACTGATTAGGTGAGCTGATAATCTCTGACTTAAGAAACAGAGTTCCACTCACTTACCAAAGTGATAGGCATTGCATGGAAGTACAAAGTGATGTACATATCCATTTAAAAGGAGCTTGAACAAAAGATTCAGCTGTATGTCATCAAATGTCATTGAAACCTACGACAAAATGTAGCTTCTTTTCATTATTATTTCCTTATTCTTATATTACTCTGAGAAATGACAGGTAGAATACCAACCAGTGTTCCCATCTTTAATGTTTATGATTTAATGTTAATTTAAACTATTAGACTATATAGTAACAGAAGTCACATATTAAAGAATTACCAAAACTTTAAAAATAAAGAATAAAAAGCACCTTATCACTGCTTCTAGTGACAAAAAATCATGAGGAGATTAAGCAAAAGCATGTAAATACTGCCATCTCACATTGGGATATGCTTTAAAAGTTGGAAGGGGAACGGGCAACTTTGCTCACCATTATCACTCACCAGTGTTCCCAATACGCCCTTTGCAGTCTGTCTTTTCAAGGGCTGATAACCATCGTTGTATTTCACAGAGCTTTGTTCCCTGAAATAGACACCTTTACTAAAAAGCTAGCTTTTAGGAAGGAATTGCCCCGAGTCCCAGGGCCCGGTCAGACCCCGCCTCGACCGTTCCCGCCTTCCTGCAGCTCGAGGAGAACAAAATGGCTGCCCCGTGCCCTGCGTGCTGCCCTGAGGGGAGCCGGCCCTGACGGCGCTGCCTCCCCGGGGCTCGGGCTTTGAAAGAGACTCCTAAAGCTCGTACCTCCCCTGCTGGAAACAGCCGCTCCTACAGGCCGAGGGTAATGGCAGGGAGGCTCTGCCGAGCCACGGGTCTTACATACCTTTTTTTCCTCATGTACGGCTCTCTGAAACTCATACCTTTTGGGAAAAATAAGCCATTTCATGGGCCGGTTGTTTTAATTTTTGTGTATGGTAGAGTTACCATCACGTTTTAAGAAAGAAGAAGAACGAGTGTGAAAGTAAAATAAATGCGTTGGCTAGAAATATGCCTCAAAGCTAGATATTTTGATGGATAGTGACAGGCAATGTCTTTAGACAGAAGGTTTGAGCATGGTTAATTAGCAACAAGAAATACTCTGCATGCGGGCCATCTAAATAGCATTTTTATTTATTTTTTAACAGAGATGTTTACATATAAACTACAACAAAAATATGCACACAAAAAATACAACCACTTTTTCCTTCCTTTCCCTAAACTCTTCATGTGTTCCTTTTTCTCCTCTCATAATGAGGTTGATTTAAGGATCATCACTTACAAGTCGGTTCTTCACTCACTGAAAATGCATAAACTCATAGCAATAATGGAAATCGAGTTTATGCATCAAAAAGAGAAAAGTTCCTAAGTAATTGAATCACTGCCTGTGATTAACCTTGCTGAAGCAGCAACATTGATAGCTTTTCCTTTTAACCAGAGTCTATCTTTGTGTTGCCTCAGAGATAACAGAAAGATGTTCTATTTTTATGAACATTGTAATTGTAGTATTTAGACATCCAGAAGCCTAAACTCATGTATTTTGAGCCACAGATAATGTAGATTTGTTCATTACTGGATACTTTCCTCATCCTAACGTTTAGATCTTCCAGGAAACTCTTTCTGATTTTCAGTCTAAGTTTTTGTTGTTATTGCTTAGCTTTATTTCTGGTTTTAACAATACTTTTTTATTTTCCTTAGGTAGCTCTTTTTCTGCCTTATACTAAGAAACTGTATCCCATTTACCTTTACAATACAGTCTGCATTTTCTTCTTGTCTTCCTGTCAATTTTAATCTTTTCTGCTGCTTTTCTGAAAAGATGCACTTCTATTCTGATCAGTTTGTATGATACAAGCCTCAGTCACCAGGTGTGACCACAGACAGGATCTGCACTGTGTCCAGGTCTGTTTACCACAGGTCAGACTTGGTGAGAAAGTGTGATGGGATTTCGTATTCCTTTAGCTGGAAAGGTTACCCATGTTACTTTCTTTGGTTTTCACATGCAGGTTTTGTGGATGCCCACTTAATCTCTGAAAAAAAAGAAAAGAAAGGAAAAGAAAGGAAAAGAAAGGAAAAGAAAAGAAAAAAAGGCTCATATGTCCACGTAGTCAAAACAGTAGAGCTGATGATACAGTTTGTGGAAGAAAAGATGTTGTGCACTGTCCTGCTTCCTGAGTAAAACTCTACTGCCCTGATCTTGATGAGTGTCCACTTTGGTGAATGACGAACTCCTGGAATCAATCAGCTGCTGACAAAGCCAGTGTCCCTTTTGTTCATGGAAGAGCAGGTTCCCAAGTGGCTGTGCTTTACATGTCTTAATTACGATAATAGTCTCCATTCTTCAGATAAAATGTTACAATTAAAGAAGTGCTTATAGGAGCTTCATGGTCTCTTATTGTCTGAGATTATTCTAGTTATTAGTTTATTCGTGTTTCTATGCATTCCTGTTTCTCGGTAACAATTCAAAGACACTAGAGAAGTTGTTTACAGAGACACAGAACTGCAAGTCATGTGTGCATCCAAACTATTTTGATTGTACACATCACGGTGAGTGCCTCTGGTAATGATCTTCTTTCCAGTTGCAAAGGACCCTTGAAAAACAGGTCTTTTATCTCACTTTGTATCAACTTCTAACAATTATGGGTATAGCAGGTATTAGAGCAACATATATATGTGGTACATTTGTAAATGACAATGGGTTTGTGTAGGAAATAAAAAGGTCTATAATATGTAATTAAAGATCACGTCATTATATATAGGGGAAAATCAGTTGAATTAACATTGGCCAAGAAATCCTATTTTCTGCAGCCTTAAGGATAATCACAGAATTATGCCGTGGTGTTCTGTTCAGCCTCGTGTCCACCTCTCATATACTTTCTGCTGTCTAATGATACACGTGTCCATTTTCTGGAGCAGCTCTTGTGAGAGGCTGCTCACAGAGCCCAGCTCACAGACCTGTTCCCTCCAAGTTCTCTGCTTGTTTCCTCGCATACCCTATATATCTATCTACATATATCTTCAGAGTCATGAATAGTTAATGATGGCTAGAAAAAAAGATTTAAAGAACGATCTGGATATGATGGACTGATCTTATTAAAAAAAAAAAAAAAATGTTGGGTAGGATTAAAACATTATTTTTAGGAGTAGATCTGTAAATACAAGCTGAAAAGGAAGAGCTGTTTTACCCAGCGATTTTTTCAAGACAACTGTGATAATTGAGGGATTTAGATATTTCAATACAACAAAGAACTGGTAAGTTTTAGAGGAACAGATCCTCATGTTCTGGTGAAGTGCACTGACCCTTGGAGAGAAACACTGTGCTTGTCTGTTACTGGTTTGTCACTGCTCAAGTTACGGAGTGCAGCACAAAGTTGGATACTTAGGCTCCAACACTAGCTTGTCTTGTTTTCTGTTTGCCATATGGTGTTGTAAAACAAGGCTCCTTACAGTAATATAAATCAAACAGTATTTTTGATTGCCCCCAGTCTTTTCTGAGTCCCACAGTTAGAGATGCATTGTGGAGTTGAAAACAACTGAAACTATGATCCAAGGGAAAACAAAGCTGAGCATCAAAGTGAAAACATAAACATCTGCCTTTCAGAAGTAAGTATAATGGACTGGAACTCATTTCTTGTAAGCCACTTGAAAGCTGTTTAATAATTATGAAAGTATTTATAGGCCAAGTTGACTTCCTTTGCTTATTCCTGAGAGACCGTAGATGGTGTATACATTAAGCAGCTTTGTTTGCTTGCTAGAAACCTCATTATGTTTTGCATGTTTTCTGGCCTCTCTGGTAAAGGACCTAAACCTGATCAAGAGCCTGTTTCTGCAAGTACTACCAAGTAATTGAAATAGAATATTCACAGCAGGATACTGTTTCTGACTTAATTTCTCAGTAGGATGGGAGCAGTGTCGATTATTATTTTTCTTTTTGCAGGCAGAGTTGCTAGGTGTTGCAGCAGGTGCTTTCATCCGGCTAGGTGCTCTACGTGTCATTGTACAGTACGTGATACTGTGGTATTCATTCTGGATGCACAGAATAGCCACTGAGTGAAACTTAAACATATATTTGCATAAATTCAATGTTTTCAGATGGATTGATCTCGGTGGATAGAACTAGATTTCTGAATTCACAGTCTCAGCAGACCTGAGTACTTGTCAGAGATTTGTGGTTGGCTTGCTCTTACTAAGAGCACGGCTCTGGTTATTTTAATGCTGTTTTGTTTTTTTCTGTTGATTTCAGTGGAGCCTGAGTTTTGCAGCAGACTTTTAGAAGCCAGACTTATTCCACTTGCCTTTAGTCACTTAGCAGAGATCTATCAGTAAGGAGCATGGTTGTTAAGGTCCCCATTGTCATCTCCCTGTGGCTATTAATAGCTTAGCTGTTGTAAAATAGCCATAGGGAAGTGCCTTTCTAGCTCTGCTAGCTACAGAGCGAGCCTATGGTGCACAGGCTTCTGAATTCAGTCAAACTTGAAAAATTATATGTAAATGCTTAAAAGTTCTTTAACTTGAAATGTCTTGGTATGCACATCTGCTAAGATTTAAGCATAAAATACTTTCCTCTTGATATGTGATATTTAAATAACTTGAAATAAGATAATCTCTGAGCAGTGGCAGCCACCCCAGCCAACTCCTGCCATATTTTATTGCTGAGCATGATGCCACGTGGCATGGGACATCCTTCTGGCCAGTCAGGGTCAGCTCCTGGCTGTGTCCCCTCCCAGCTCCCTGTGCACCCCCAGGTACCTCGCTGGCAGGGCAGCACCAGGAGCTGAACAGTCCTTGGCTCTGTGTGAGCGCTGCTCTGCAGCAACTAAAACATCCCTGTGTTATCAACAGCTACTATGAAGAAAATTAACTCTATCCCAGCCAAACCAGGACACTGTTTGACTTTATCCTCCTTATTTATCGTTGCTTTATGATGACAAAGCATTAGGCAGTACTACTTAGATTGCTGTTCAAGGTGTAGTGTAGAGGCCGGGGTGGGAAGTCAATTTGTCATTTACAAGATGCTGCCCTTCAGTAAGAGCATGAAGTAAGGAGAATGTATGGAGGTGGGAATTACAGACCCCTCTTTTACAAAGTAATGGCACCATGACAAAACATGACAAGGAAAAATATTTTACTTGTATCCTATCAATTTAGTTGTGGTATATTTACAGTGGCATCTCATATTTTATGGTTCTTTTCCAAAGAGTGAGAGAAGCAGATGTGATTACCTTTCATCAGAATAATTTCCATTAAGGAAGGTTGAGCCTTGGTAATAGGAGGTAACACGATGTATTTTTCTATGATTCCTGTGATTTTCAACCTGCTCCCCATTTTTTTCATGCCATTTCTCACCAAAGGTGTTCCAAAACACCCAGAGAGAACACTTGGCTAAGAAGATAGCTGAAACTTTTCCATTTCTCTCTGCTTAGCAAGACAGGCATTGAATGATGGAATCAAGATTTCCGGTGTGTTTTCTGACACCAAAACAGATAGATCAGGGCATGGTGGTTGATTATAGCAATTCTGCCAAAGGATAGATTGAATCAAATGAGTGCAGTTACACAGTGAACCACCTGGCAGTTCAATTGATTGAATGGTTTTAAAGAAATGCAGAGGATCTGTTATTGGATTGATCACCTGAAATACGTATGGACGGCTCCTCTCTATTCCATTAAGAAACTACATTACAAATTTTCACATATATTGAATCCTTATCCAAGTGTGTTAGAAATTAACCACGTTTTGTGTATTTTAAAGAATTCATCTGTTCAGAAGAAGTAAGCTCTATCATATTCTAACGTAACTGTTTCTTTCATGAAACTTTCCTCCAAACATTTCTTATAAAATGCTCACTCCTAGACCTAGTGCAGTCATTTTTGCCAAAAGCCCTGATGTTACACGGAACTGAACAAGGTGCTGCAGGAGAAGATTTTTGGAAAAGCTGAATGAGGGCAGCAGCAGGTACGAGCATATAGAGAACAATGCTTGGAGACTTCTTTCTGAGTAAGCAGAGAAAAGCAAACTGTTTTTTCCCTGATATATAAACATCTTTTTCCTCACTGTTTCCCCATGCAGCATCTGGGACTTAGTTTCACCTATTCTTGTGGAAAAAAAAGATATCACAGACAAGATCCTTATTGTCAGTTTAGTTGGTAAAGGTACATGCAAAAAACAGTTAAAATGCTTTATTTATACCATATTCCTCCCACTTTAGTCATTGAATAATATCCTAAATAACAATGCATATAAATAGCTCTGAGTACTATCCCACAAGACCTATGAAATAGATCTACTTGTGAAGTTAGTGTTGTGTTTTTTTTTTAATCTGTCAGATTTCAGACCTTTCCAAAGGAAAAATCCATTTACTATTTTGTGCAGTGAGCTAGAACTCCAGATAAAAGTACTTGTGAGAAGGAAATGCTGCGTGCTAGGCTCATCATTGCCAGTCACAATTCAGTGTTTATTTCTGATGTTCACTGGTCATCGCTCCAGACACAGGTGGTGTTCATCTCTGAGAAAATAATCAGACACTAGTTACTTTTATCATGACGCTCTCTAAGAAACCCTTTTTTTCCACAGTCAAGCCCCATATGCAATCATTACCACCAATCATGCTCTGTAGCAATATGTAGCAAGACAGTTGGCTGACTCACAAAACCTTAACACTCCATTAAAGCATGTTTTGAAATATGCAACATGCAATCATCCGAGATTCCTGTACTTTATCTATAGTTTTGAGTTACTCTGAGGATTAGCTAGATTTATTTTAAAATACAAGGTTTTATCAGCTTTGGGATGATGCAGGCATTTTCAATAATAGTTGCCTTCTATTGCCAACATATGGTTTTGTTAATCAAGGTAATACAGCTGCATGTGTACTTACTAATTTTAGAATTAAGTTTATTTTGCTCTTGATTGTCCATTCTGAAGAACAACAGGCTAGCTTGTAAAGGCAAATAAGGTTCTCTGAAGCCCTTTTGTTCTGTATGCACTTACTACTTCCATTACCAGGAAACACGTGTCATCTTGCACATGACACGATGTCGCAAAGGCCAGGCATCCATTTCTAGAGCTGATCTCATGAATCTTTCAGGAAAAACACCTGGTTCATATTATTCCACAAGGATAAATCACCTTCATACTGTAAAAATATTGGAGCATCCCACAAAAGGAAATCCTAATATTCTTTCTAATTTTTTTTTTTCAGTAAATTCAAATGAGTCAATGGAGAGACTTTGGAAGACCAATAGCAAAATAATGAGTTATTCATCAGCTGGATATGTTAAATGCATGGCAGTAGCCAGTATTCAAAGTAAATGACTTATTTTATATACTGGACACGTGACAGGCTCCTCCTCCAGCTAAGAAATTCATGAAATTCATTAGTTTGGAGTCAAATGGATCACTTGATTACTGAGATATTCATATTTCTAATAAAAATTGGGCAATGAGGTAGGGTAGAAATATATATTATATATATACACACACTATATATACATACTATATATACATATATGTACACTATCACCAGATCAATTTATTAAAATGATTTTACATATATTTTAAGCATTATATAACTTTTAAAAGCTTCAAACATGCCTTTAATTAAGTGATGAGTAGTTCTTTTACAGCAGCAAACTATAAGAAGAGCCCTCAGCTACATCTGTAATGCAGATGCTCTAATGAAAACAGGAAGCTCAAAGACAGGTAAAAAGGGCTTTGGGAATAATAATAACAAAAAGATACTTTGAACCTGTTAGAACAAGAACAAAAATACTGTGGGAGTTAGAAGGAAATGTTGACAAGGGTGGTAGGAACGGCGCAAACAGGGAGCCCACAAGCTTACTTCCCCATTTTACATAAAGTAAACCTTGCTAATTTGGAACTGAATGATGACAACACTCTTGCTTTGTTATCATCGTACATCCTGAGGAGAACCACAGTCTAAAGGGCCGTGTTATCTTTCCCTATGTAATGTCTGCCTTAACACAATACCTCATTTATTGTCATAGCCTTGAGAGAACTTGCATATATATGACAGCATTAAGATAAAATGATAAGAGATAATTATAAACAGATGTGTGTCACATGGTGGTTTGCACCCACAGTGGTTTTCACAGACCTAAATAAATCGTCTTAAAACTGGTTTTAATTACACTGGTAGGACTGCTGTGTGCTGATAGGGCATCAGTTAGGCCTCAGTTTCTGTGTTTTGAGATAGCCAAGGGGCTTTTCGTGTGTATGATATACTTATGTATTACGCAAGGTATAGGTGTGTTAACATAAATTATCGACTGATTAGGTTAGTGAGTCAAAACAACAAAACAAAACAGAATCTAAGAGTCAAATTCTGTTCTCATTTACACTTACGTAATTGAAAGTGATGTAATTTAGTATTCCTGCTGCTGTCTGGACAAAATCTCCAGTGAGTTGTACTTAAAAGCCAAGTATAGTCTGATTTTATGAAAAATATTTTTTTTTAACAATAGAGCAATAGGAAGTAAAAAACAGCAATGCCATCAGATTATTTCTCATATTTACAGAAACTTGATAGGTAAATGTGCAATCTTAAGGAAAGTTAACTCTCTTCTATTGTCATTTCTGTAACAAAAAAGAACTGTCCCTGGCTTTGATTTAAAATATATATGCGTATATACACAAATACATATACACACACATATATAAAGATTTGAAGCAGATATGGGCATTGTTATTTTAAATACCTAAACATCTTGACGTTCGTTTCCACTCTGTTTCCTAGACTTCCACTTTCGTAAGTTGCAACATTATCCATACAGATAGTCTCAGATTCCACACCTTAGAACTGAGAAAGAAGAGACACTCTTACTCCCTTTCCTGTAAGAGATGCATCCCATAAGATTTTGCACCAAGACCAGATGTAGCACTAGTGACTTCACCTTTTCTCTGAGGAAGATTTTTTTCTAATGGATACAGGTTCTATACGGTAAGTTTGCTGCTATTCATTTGTATTTTTCTCTACTTCATTGCAATGTGAAGTAGCATTTTAATTTCAGTGGTAGAAGCTGACTAAACAAGTACTGCTTGACTGAAAAAGCAAGTCAGCTGCTCGAGGGTGGACTCTGCTGTTTAGAGACACAAATGACAGTGGAATCGAGTTCTGCTTTAAATCATATCTGCAATAAGCTCCCTTTTCAGAACAAATTTCTTCAGAGCACAGCGTAAGGTTTCCATACTGTAGATCAATGCACAAACTTCAGACTGAAAAAGTTCTTACAAAGGGATTCTTGTTTTTAGCACTCATCACTGCCAAGAATTTTTATCTTAACCTGTTTCAAAAACATTTACTGAACTGCTTTTCACAGTTCACCTGTAAACTGCAGTTGTTCTATCCCTCTGTTCAGACCTTTTGCTTTACTTCTCACAGGCATTGCTCAAGTGCTAGAGCGCACCAGGCTCCTTTAGCCTTTCTCCCTGCCGGTTCAGCCATATTCAGGATTTAAGTGCTGCCACACACAGAATTCCCCAACAGCTTTATTTGACTTCATATTTTGACATGCAGAGTCAAGAAGATATATTATTATGGTACAGATGGGTTTCCTTCTAACTTCCACGTAAGTGTAGCTGGAGCTGTCTAGTGAGACAACTAAACCAATGCTGGTTAGTGTGGGAGTTACTGTCCTGACAAATTAGAAAATCTCAGTACCAGAAGCACTGCTCAGGACGGGATTTATTTATTTATTTATTTATTTTTGCTGCAGTCAGTACCCATTCCAGGGAAGAAGAGGTCTAAGGACAACAACTTTTTGAAGAATTAGCTCTCAGCCTGGAAGAGCTGTGTAATTCATCTTGGATTTGGCTCTAACTAAGGTCTGTCTATAACGCTGAATAAAAAACAGGATAGGAAGCCTGCCATATGTCAAGCAAGTTGGATCCCCAAATCTCCCAAGTGCTTAATAATCCAGTTTCTGGGCTGCCTTTTGGACAGCACCAGCTAGCTCTCTCTGAGCAATTCTCCGTCTTGGTTTGGAAGGCAGTTCATCCCAGGAACAGTGTCCAAAAGGGACGGTGGATAGCACTGCTGGAGGCTCGGCTCCTTCCAACCCCACGCTGCCCCAAGAGGCTTTACGTCCTCAAACACCCCCAGATAACCTCATGTTACAACCTGGTCATGCAGTACGGTATTCAGCATCATCCTGAAACAACAACTGCAGGTTGTTTGTTCTGCAAGTGTTATTTAATAAACTGACCAAAACCCTTGTACAACACAACCGTGACCTAAGGCAAGAAGTGCATGTGGCACCCAGCAGAGACACAGACAGGGAGCCATCCTTGGACGTGATCTGTGGGCAGTCAGAAAACACAGACCAAACCCTTGCCATGTAACCCCAACACAAGACGGGGGAAGAACAGCTACGATGCTGAACAGGGAACTCTCCTGGCCATGAAAGAGTGTAATCACTTCGCACCACACTGTTTTTGGACACGTGTACAGCAGTGGGGAAAGGATGAAGGAGGGGGGAAGCCCGAAGCTGTGTGCGCCCATAAAGGTATCACTGACATCATTCCCTATGCAGCTCAGAATGCTGAAGTACAGGTGTGCGTTACAGTGTTAACATACAGAATAGATGATGAAAGTGTGCATTATGTGAAGACCACATTAACCTTCTCATACCATCAGGATACAAGCTTTTGAAGTGTGAAGGGAAGAGAAGCTAAACCCTCCCTTACCCAGTTAGCTCCCAGCTTTCTCCCTGTGGTTTCAGTCTCCCAGGGAGCCACTCTTCAACCTACTTGCTGAAATGGATGATTTTATTTAAGGCTAATGTTTCAGTGTCACCCTCAAGTGCTACTATTAGGTAGGGTCTCTCAGGCCTGTTTCAGGCTTTGTATAGATTACGAGACAACACTTGTATTAAGTTCACAGGGATGAAAGCAGCAGTAAAAATTTATTGTGCCATCATTCACCAGTCACACAACTAGGCAGATTTTGGAACCACCTGTTTACAAAAGGGATCTCTATCGACTCTATCGCTGAAGCATTACCATATGGTGCAGGTATGGAGTAACAGAATTTGAAAAAGTAGGAGTAATGTGTAAAAGTGAATTATTCCCTGAAAAATATGAAGCCTAACATTTTAGCGTACTCAAAAAATAGCAGTGAATACCTACTATGAACTCAGAATTTCATAGTAACACAGAATAGTGACTTAATTAATTCACAGTTACTGGGAAAAGTATTTTCATTTGTTTTCATCTGTAAGAACAATGGATGTTTTCAGATCTTCACTCACAAATCCTTGTTTTATCTAAACAGGATGCATCTCACCAAGTAACCATTTTGCTGACAGAGAAGTTCAGTCAGGGTATATTGCTCAAACTGATTTACCTGCTAACACAGTGGTACACTTACAGTTCACTCTTGAAGACATTTGTCCAACAGAAGTTACACCAGAAACAGCTAACTTTAAACAAAGATGTTGCTGTCTACACAATAACAAAAACTGTTACAAACTCTTCATGTTAGATCATGGGCTCATTTTCCTTAGCAATGATCTTTTCTAAATGGGTTTCAATTTACTAAAACAAATTCCAAGGCAAACAAACAAACCAACCATCTACAGGCAATTTAACTTGTCTTCGTGTATTTGTAGTTTGCTAATATAGTAAATGTAGATGAGACTCTCAAATCCTAATCCACCTTATCTTCAGAAGTAGCATTCTGACACAGCCCTTGTTGAGAATTAAACAGCATTTCCTCCCAGGCTTACCATTTCCATTTTTTATACTAGCAAAGCGTGTACCCATAGACAATGCATTTTTGACAACTATTCACTTTCTAATTTTGATTGGAACAAAAACAGTTAGAAAGCACAGTCCTGATGGCTGTTTGACTATATGAGGCTTTGCACAGATAACTTGACAATTCACACACGAACATCAGATTAGTTGAACTCAGATCTCATAATTAACAGTATTGTAACTCCTTCATTTTGACAGTGTTCTGGAGACTCCGGGATTTGTTGACCATTCAAACTGCTTACACGTTTGTCAGCTAGCTGGTGACTGCTACAGAAGCTTACAAATAATGTAAGCAGGTTTCAGTTACATTTACCATATTTACCTTGCATTTTTATTTGCATTTCTTTCACCTTGAACAATTGCAAATATAAGGGCATTCAAAATCTAGACACTAAGTACCAAGTTAAGAGCACTGCAGAGGAATAATTAAATTAATTTCCTCTGACATTATACTTTCCGTAGACAACTGTATTAATATTAATGGTTTCTATGCTTATTTTAAATAACAAAACTAAATTTCAGCTCAGCAAGATGAAAGTATTCCTTTTCCAGTGGAGCATCTGTAACTTACTAAGGAAGGACGGCATCTGACACATGCTTTTATGCAACATTCATTTGTATGACTAGCTAGCGCTTTAATACAGAAAACAAACAAACGGTCCATAGAACTTCCACTATAAGAAGCATGAGAAAAACTTCAATAACACTATTGGATTTTTTTAATCCACACTTAAAACTAAAAACTCCTCAAGTGTTTTTTGTTCAGTCCTTTCCAACTTGTCACATAAGTTTAATTTTCAGAGAACACATCGCTGTATTCCTGCATGAGAGTTATTTGTCAGAGAAAAACCAGGACACACATTTGGTTCCAAATACAAACATAAATTTATGCCAACTTCATAGAAACAAAATACAAAAGATTCATCTTGCTATGTTGACAATATCATATAAAACAAAGAAGCAGCATCAAAATTCTGAGAATAAAATAAAAGCCAGTGAAATGTTAATGAGACCAGAAATTCCTCCCTTACACCACTGCAAAAATGCATAAAGTGTAAACTAGGATAATGTGAGAGTATTTTTATTCATATTTTTATAGAGAGATGATTCAGAAAGATTTATTAAATATACCAGTGACACTTATTTGAGGGGATTCTTCTACTACCAATATTCACAGACTATCCTTTTCAGTATTTTTTTTAATTTCAAAAGGAGCAATGCCTTCTGTAAAAATGTGTACATTCAGAATCTTTTGTGTGTGTGTGCGTGCTCAAAATAAAACTTCAGTGTTTCTGGAAGGTATTCCAGATACAGAATGACTGTTTATGTTAGAGGGCGTCTTAACTGGTATGCTAAGCTTCACTGTACAGTCAGTCACAGAATTTAGTTACAAAAACTAAGTTTTTTTTTTGTTTCATAGTATTAAAGAAACGCTATAAAAATTAGGTACAGGCATAATTTCAACATGAAAAAACAGCAGTATTACACTTGACTCAATGACCTTATCTCTATAAAAAATTGTCCATTTAACAAAGCTAAAAAAAAACAACTTTCAAGTCTTTAAACAAAATTATCTTGTTTTCTTTTACACTTTTGGCAAGTATCATTAAAGCATTATCTTTAAAGGATGCCCTCTCCCTTTTGAAATGCACTTTAGCTAACTGTGTCATGACTCCTGGTTTTCAGACCATCCATTCTACGCAGCCATGCCACCATACTGGATTATCGTACACCAGACTAGCTATCTAACAGCTACACAAAGGTGATGGATCTCAGGCTTTAAGAACGCTCACTATGCATCCAGCGTGCCTGAGCAAAGTCCTTGCAAGTCACAAGGAACGTCACAGTATGGTTACACAGTATGGTGAACGTAAGTGGAGGAAAAAAAGAATGCTTTCTTCGTAACAGGTTCTCGAGAAAAACAAACAAACCACCCCCAAAGCATCCACCTAATACTAATACATATAAACCTTTAGAGTTGACCTGATCCAATGTTTCATTGGGAAATACAAACTTGAAATGTTTAGACGCTTGCTGATTAAAAATAGGTTTCTTCTAACAGCATACTACAACCTCCCAAGTCACACCCAGGGTTTCCATCCAGGAAAGAGTTGGCTCAGGTTTTTAGGGTCCATGGCCTGCTGGATGAGGAGGTTCACCTGTCCTCCCACACTGAGCACTGTTCCCTCCTCAACGCCTTTCAGCTTCTCCTGAAGTCTCATCAGGACGCGTTCAGCCACTTTGTTAAAACTCTGGTCATCACTGCTGGCGGAACAAAGACAGAAAAACAGCAGCGCTAGGTATGGATCCTGACCAGAACGAGCAATGCTCAGCAATAAAAAGGTAAAACATAGCAACAGACAATAATAAATCATTTTTTCACCTGGCTTTTCTTTTACATTCTTGGGGATCAGCACCGAGTGTGGAGCTCATGTCAGCCTCATCCTCTGGTCTCTGCTGCAAATACAAAGCTTTCAAGGGGTTCATGGTCCAGTCAAAGAGGGGATCATAGAGCAGCACCTACACAGTAAATAAGCATCTATTTAATTTAAACTGTTAATTACAGCTAGCTCAGTGCCCTAACAGAAAGAGAAATGGTCAGTTGGTGATGTTCATGCTAACCGGATTAGAACTTTTTTTTTTTTTGAAAATCCAATAATATTGGGCTAAAATGCTTAGTAGACAACATAACAATGAAACAACATCTGATCATTTGCAGGCGTCTGTGTTCTGCATACCTGACTCAGTTTTGACATTCACAGCAATGAAGAGATCATTTTTAATAAACTTGCAGACACTAAGTATCATTATTTATTTTTAAAGCATAGTATTCACTGAATTAAAAGTTTAATTCACTTCTTTGTGACTTAAACAAAGAGGATTTAATTCACTTGGCACTACTCATGCTAGGAATGATGCTTTGCAGCCAGAAGATAGCCAGAAATATTTTAGTTACTGAACAGGGAGAATTGTATATGCCTGAAACAAACAGTTCCCATAGAAAGTACAGACTGGTCTTGATTTTATTAAAGATTACATGAATTGACAAATCTGACCAATGCTACTAAATGAAAATTCAAAAAATAAAAAAAAAAAGAAGAAAGACAAGCCATAAATATAAATTTAAATAATTTAAATAGTATAGTAATGTGTTCAAATACAAGGACCAGAAATTGAAGATATTGTGACAGCTTGCTATGGGAAAGAATGAAAAAATAGTTACCTCTACAATAGTCAGCAAAGCTTCTTGAGAATTTCTCATAACAGCCATTGTTTTCTCACAGCATCTAGAAAATATTTTACCACGTTTTTACATTATTTGGGGTAAGTGAAATGGTATTTTCATCATTTTAGAAATGGATACTTGTACCCTTATTAAAGGCTAATTCCTAAGATATGAGTAATCTGCCTGTTTCCATTTTAGAGAAAAGGAGAAATTTAGAACTATATGACCATAAGGAGACTATGTATAGAACTGATTCATTCCCTATGGGAAAGAGATTACTGGTTTCACTGTCTGAAATGTTTCTACACGCAGAATTAACCACCGAGCCACCACTGATTGCTGTGGTATGCCACAATGGCAGTACTGCTTGGCTGGGTGAAAATGTGCGTGCCAGAGGTGCTCTGCAAGACACCAGAGAATCTTGGCAGGGTACCGTCCTATGAAATGAGCAGATCCAGTGGCCAGAGACATTAAGCTATTTCTGAAACATCTTCAGGAGTTTTAGATGTAGAAGTTACTATTTACACTCACTCCCCACTGAACTAGGCGTCTGAAAGTCATAAGAAACTTTCCTTATGAGACAGGTACTCTTCAGGTAAAGAGTCGGCCTCCTTATCTACTTCAGGATCAGAACATCCACTACAAAGTTCACTGGCTGTGTTCACACCCAGCCTTGAGATGACTTGTTTATACACTTACACCTAAACTGTTACTTACAGATCAGTATGGCTAAGGCATAAACAAAACCTGCACCAGAAACTGTATTTACTTCTGCCAGAGCCAAAGGATTCATGTTTTTCTGTATCGTGGGACTAAAGTTTCAGAAAAAACAAGAAACTGAATTTGACAGCACCATGGTTAGAACAAAAGTGGCAGAGATTGTTCCTTTGCAGTACAAATGTACATTAAGAACTACTTATTAAATGCTACCTTACAAAGACAATGCTTACATTACATGGTTTTTAAAGACGTGAAATTTAGGGTTTGCAAGCATGAAGATCATGAAGGACTCCAACAAGAGGAATGACCTGCTTTTTAGGGCTTTCTCAGGTCATTAGCATGAAGTAAGACAGAAGTTAACAAAATCTCAACCTTTTGGGAGTTTTCTGTCTTGCAGCTCAAATCTATTGTGAGATTTATATTTTGCACTTGCAAAGTGATAGGAAATATATGAATCGAAAGAGGGAAAAGACAACAAAGTAATTAAAAAATAAAAAAACTGAACAGAAATAAGAGAACAAAACAATTTAAAGAAACTTTACAGCTTAAATATATAGTATGGTTTTAAAGAAAGTACACAGCTCTGAAGAAAACAAATCCTAGCAGTGTGAATTGAGGGATGAAATTTAGCTGTGCAGCCTTTAGAAGCACTGAGCCAACCCTGAAGCTCCACAAGAGGGTGACATTAACCCATTATTTAGTGAAGAATATGAGACACTGGGTAACAATAATTAAAAATTTATCTGGTTACATGAATAACAGTGTCTGATTTAGAGGTTAGCATTTAATTTCTGTTGATAATATCCAAAACTAAGTCTCCCCTCAAGCACTGAGACTACTTAACATAAAACAACCAGAATGCCACAGGTACACTGCTGCCTCCTTACCCCTGTGCCATATAGCATCACTTACCTTCTGAAGACTCCTTCCACTCCAGTAATACCCATTCCATCCACGATATCCCTGGTTAATCTAAATGGAACAGTCTCTGGTGTGGGAAGGATTTTACCTTGCTCAAAAGCAACTCCTAAATGAAACAATAATATATGTTAAAAAAAAAAAAGTTCAAGTAAATAAAAATGAAAGCCGTCTTATCCGTCCCACTTACCCAGATCTATATGCACTAGTTCTGCAGTTTGTTCATCTATCAGGATGTTATGAACATGTCTGTCTCCAAGTCCAAGTATGTAGCCAACTAAAAGAAAAAGGTAAGTTCTGAAGCCATTATTTACATGCCATAAACAAAGCAGGAATCATTTAACAAAGAGAAGATTATCCAAATCAGTTTAACACATGTAAACAAAAGTGAGACTGCTTCTTCCCCCATGTAAATGCATTACTCTAGTAAAGAGCAAATGTCATTCCACAAATCTTAGAGAAAGGCTGACTGAATGCAATTACAAAATGGCAGTTCTGATACAGAAAACCAGATGGTTTTATCTATTTCACAGACTTTTTGCCCTCTTCTCCCTGTAGATAGGTTAAACAAACAATTTCACAATTTTGAATTAAAGATAAAAAGCAAGTACACAGTAAAGTGAAGGGTTTCTTATTATTACTATTTCTATGAAAACCTTTTAACTCACAGTATCATATAATTGTAATTCAGTTAGGGCAGTTCTATACCTAAATAGCTCCTAAATGATTCTTGTCTAATTTGGTTTTAAAAATTTCCAAATGAGATCTTTCATGTAAGCCTATTTCAGTGCTTTACTGTCCTCACATTTAGAAAACCTTCAAATGAAACCTTGCTGCTTTTTTTTCCCCACCTAATGAACATGAATTAATATTTCCTACAAAATTCTTTCATCTGATTTCTGTTAGACAGTAGATTTACTTAACTTTTCAGCAAAAAGGGAGTATATATACAATATGCTAACATACAGCCTACTGTAATGTGTACAATATACTATCAAATATCTTCCAGAGATACGATATGAAACTGAGTCATCCAGAAGAAGTCCAGAATCTGTGGGCATACACTTATTTATTGAAATAGAAAAATTAAAAATGCTCAAGTTTAAAGAACCCTTTCAGGCATACCTAATGATACCAGCAAAAGGAAAGTAAAAGATTAAGCCTTTCAAATCGGTTACAACATTTGAGGCTACAGATGCAATGAAAAAAATCTTAAAGCACAATAACCCAATTAGTCAATAGTAAAAACTACCAAAACTTAAACATACAAACCACATATACAGAAAATAAAGAAACATAATTTCATTCTGTATTTCTACTGCAAAAGAAAAAGAAGGGGAGGGTGTCAGAAATTTTAATTATGAAAATAATGCTGGTGCTCTTGCTGGAATTTCCCCCACACACACCCCTTTTTTTCTGACAGGTGACAAAAGCTGAAAAGCCATTACATCTGAAATGGTATATATTCTTTTTCTTACATAATTTAAAAAGCCACGTTAATAGTTCAATACAATACCTATAGAAGAAGTAGCCACACTGCGAGTGTATGCCAACCGTTTTTCAAACCACACAGCTGGATCCAGGAATTTTTCCATGCAGAAATAACGAAACACAGGTTGAAAATTCTCACAGACCTTCATGAAGATGTTGTATTTCTCTTCAGAATGTTTCTTCTGCGCATCCTTTAAATACACAACAAATGTTTCCCCCATGATTGAATGCTTTGGAGAGAAATATAGCCATACCCGTTTCTCCCCTCCCCCAAATGCTGTGCTCACTCATTTCTCTCAGCTGTGAACTGTATTTTTTTTTTTACAGAAATCATTAATGCACCTATTTGTCTGTTTTACTAAACTATTATATTTTCATACACATTTCTTTATGAAAAACACATCCCATTTCTTCATTTCAGTGGCTGCATGTATTTTATATACAGGTAAATGCATCTTGTTGGGACATAATTCCTCCTGCACTCTCTTCTGTTGCTTTTCTGATGGCTTCACACACTTGTGAGAAAGTCATTCTCGCTCATTCATTCACATGCAAAAGCTGTACAAAGCCACAATTCAGCACACATTTATCCTGTTAATTCTATACAGATTTAAAATAAATTAATTTATTGCACCTCGTGGCTATGTAAAGCAACAGGTAAAACTGTTTGCAGTGACTGCTGAGGCTATTTACTGTCCTTTACATATGGTAGTGGTCATTATTTAGTCTTCTTTTAGTCTTTTTTTTTTTTTTTTCTGTACATGGCTGTCAGCACACAGGAGGAGCCAGACCTCTCCACACTGTCTTAGGGCAGTTAAGACCACGCGTTCATCTCAGCTGCATTCTAAACCCATTTTTCTGAAGGATTAGTATTTAGCATTTTGGCTTATTCATGAAAATAAAATTATTTTTCAATGCAATGAGAAACTTGATGAGTATAATTTGGTTTTCTAGGATAACTTTATACTGAATCTGTTGGGTCTCTGTAACGATTATTATGGTATTCCAATGTATTTATATTCTAGAAAACATTTCACAGGTTTCCTGGAGATTTAGCTTTATTCAAATCTTTCCTACAACAAACATTAATTCAGCAATCTTTATTTTGTAAAGACTCTTCCCAGGCTGCATTCAGATTAGTCTGAAGATATATTAATACCATTGTTATATACTAAAAGTATAACTTTATTTTCTTCTTAAACATTTAAGGAAACCTCTTCTGTGTAGCAGAATATGAGCCAGATATCTGTCTTTAATTATTTTGACTCACCATCATTATCTTCTGGCACTGATAACTTGAGTAATCTTTAGGCCTGTATCTCTTGTGAGCTCCCTCCTCGATATTCACAAGAAACTCCCCAAGGGGAGTTGTTCCTGAGCACCACTCCAGAACACCACTTTTCTGAGAAAGGGGAACTACCTGTGAAAACAAAACCAGTGCTGCATGGGGGAGGGAAACACACACACACAACTACAAATACATACTGCAGAGCATCAGTGGATATTCGCATTTGTTTAAAAAGACACAAAATCAAACCATATAGCTGGCCAAAATATATGATATTAATATATGTGTATGCATATATAACATAAACTCAAGGTTCTTCTAGCTTATCCTTGCAATTTATTTTTTTTTAGCCCAGAGGACCTTCCACTACATACTTCAATACATCTTAATCTACTCAGTTTGCTTGTTTGTATCAGTATTCTAGAAGACAGAACTCGCCTTGAGAATGAACAATCTCCAGGCCTCAGAGAAACATCTACTACCTGTTTCCTTTATTTATTTGTTTTTCCTTATGGAAGTCTCTTTATCTCATAATATAACCCCTCATTTTCTTCCTCCCTGTTTTCATTCATTTTTACACAAGTAAAAGCATGTGTCTTCATTCAAAACTATTGTAAGAATGTGAATCAAACTGTGATTTCTTAGACTGTGCTAGCAATTCACGTTTTCCTTTAGAGATTCCAGAATACACATTTCTCACTTGTCAAGGACCAGAACTTATACTTCCAGAGTATTTACTCAGAGGTCACCATCACAATTACTATTATAATCTCTAACACATTAAAAAAGGAAAAGGAGGGGAAAGTTCCTGTTTAAATACATTTTCTATATTTATAATTAGAATTTATTGCCGTATTCCCAATTCCAACAGAAACAGCAATTCAAATTCTGCATGAACAGACTCTAGACTGGACTTCTGGATTCAGCTGGAAGGAATACTGCAAGACTAAAATTAACAAGAATTTATAAACAAACTTCCATTCTCAATTTCAATGATAAGCAACTTGTAGTTCAAAGACAGGGAATAATTTCATTTCTGTTCATATAAAGGTCATATAAGTTAATATACAGAAAGCTTTGAATAATATTTAAATATACATTTAGTAGCATTTTTTTAAGGGTTTGAAAAAAATAATCTGTAATAATTAGATTATTCCACAGTTTAAGGCACAGTGACACTTTTAATATCACATAAATAAATAGGCTTTTAAATTGACTTTGGGTTAAGAAGAGGAGAATAGGAAAATATGCTTTATCAGTATTAGTAGTATGTATTCCTCCACTGCAGCATCTGTTCAGGGTTACCTTGTATCTTCGGATAGCTAATTTTCTCTTCCGTGTTTCAGTGTTTTGCTGGAGCAATGTATTACACATCTGGAAAACTTGCTGCATAACAGCATCTTGTCTCAGATCATCACGTCCCTGTAGCATCAACAGAAAAAGCAGTTAAAGAGCACTTTTTCAGCATACAGCTTCTTGTTCTGCAACTTTAAAATATATAGAAAAAATAAATCCACAAAACACAAATTACTTTTCCACAATAATCAACTGTAATAAAATGTAATTAACAATTGGTTTTCGTCTATATTTGGTTTTCTAATAGTACTCAGTTGTTTAAGCAGAATTATCATTAACTTAAATTATCACCTTTTTCATCTCTTTTTTTTTCACAAATGTTGTTTAATTAAGGTTTCAATGAACCTACATTCCTTAAGGTACCTTTTTTTAAAAAAAAAAAAAAAGAAAAAAAAGAATGTGTTCCATTCACTGTATTTAGCAATCCAGCACACAGCTGAAGCAGCATCAGATGGTACTGCAATTCTAATTAAGGAATGCACATCTAGAGATTCAGGCTTCCCTTTAAGACATTCAAAACTACCCCATACTTAACAGCAAATCAGAATTCTTACAGCAGCTGATGAATGTTTACGAGGCCATCAGGTACAGACAGAATGAAATCAAATGAGTTCAAATTTTTTGAACTCAATGAAATCAAATGAAATCAAATTTTTTGTTTAGAGATTTGTGGGTCTACATGCATGTATTCAATTGTCTCGGAATCATAATTATATTTATATAAGGAAAAAAAGAAAAAGGGAGGTATTTTACACAAAATGCTGTATAAGTTTTATTTGCTGCAGATCACTAGTCACATGATCACACAATTCAGCAGGCCTGGTAACTGTCAGGTAAGCTACTGTATATCACTGAAAATATTTACAAAAATATTAAATATTATGAGATACTTTGTGATTTCATTTATTAAAGCCCTGAACAGAGAAAACTGACACTGAACTGTGAAAATTTTGCATATAGTACGCGAGTGATACCAGAGAAAACTGACATGAGAACTTAAAAAAAAAAATTCCAACATGCCAAATCTCTGAGATGTCCCTACAACAGACAGAACCTACCTTAACCAGCTGCCTCCTTTCTTTACCATCTGATCCTACACAATCTATTATTTTAGGCAGATTCAGGCCTCCTGCTAAATGAAATTCTGGCTTAAAAGACCTTATTGTCACCAAATTTTCATATCTTCCTGTGGGATCCACCTGAAATTATATTAGTTTAAATTTAATAAAAATATGATCTCCATTTGCCTCAGAGAAAGCATTTGATTTGATTGGAAACTCCATGATATATATTAATATAAACGTTCTGTCATCTACAAGGATAATAACCATAAAATCTACAAAAATATGCTGAGCAAAGGATTGAGTTTGATTCCTACTTGTCTGCCCCCTTGGTGGAGGGGACCTGCTGCTTCCAAACAAACTGAGATTCAACTTCAGCCTGTGCCAACTAGTGTTCTCCCAGAAAATATTCATGTATGGTTGGAAGACATTAGATTTACATTAGGCTGCAAATTGACCCAATCTACAATTCTAAAACTGACCAAATCTATATGATCTGTATCTTAAACCATCCTGGATATCCCCATGCCACAAAGCAACCCTACTCAGTTAACTGTACGGAAATCACATTTGAATTATTTATATTACAGACCTCCTACTGTTTCAGATAAATTGTACAGGGGAAGAAGAAAAAGACAGTAACAATTATATCTCACAAAGGAGCAACACCCGGGACCAAGAGGAGCCCTACAAACAAATGCTAGTTAGCATGGGTAGCAATGTCTGGCCTCTGAAGTCAAACAGCATAAAATATTCTATTGGCCTGTTCTGTTCAGCTGTACAGATAGCCAGGGGGACTTCAACAGCTCAGCTTTGAACACTTAAATTTTAGGCGACTGACCCAAAATACAGCTCCACACTCCTCAAACAGCTAAGTTTCCTAGGTAGAGGAAGCATGCCCACATACTCAGGCATATAAGAATGGGTGCCAACGCACCCATCCAATCAACAACTCATGCTAATGGGAATGGATCATTTACCATTACTAAATTACTGAGCTAAAGCACATATGCTGACCAACTAGGAACAGCAGAAGAGGCAAATCTATTTAATCACACAGCTTTATGTACATTAAATGCCTCAAAACTCTGAGCTAGCACCTATAAAATAAGAGATTCAGATTCCCACATCCTCTCTGTTGTTTAGATGCCTCATCACCCCTTTTGATGATGAAAGACTAGCCAGTGCTAACAGTGGCAAAATCATCTTCACATGCTAAGTTGCTATCCTAGACTTTGGGGTCATGGTCTTCTAAAAATTTCTAAAGGCCTTCCAAAGGGGAGGCTTTCACCCTGCATCTCCCACCTCACAGGAAAAGTACCCAGACAGGCTGGCCTGTAAAGAACATGGGAAGATGAAGAGAGAAATGCTCTGTCATTAGAGAAACTTGAATCTAAGATTTGATATTATAATGTATAACTATTTCAACTTCAGTCACCTTAATTTCCATGGTAGGGACAACAACATCCTCCAGGTTTTTCAGTTTAGTAATTGGCTGGTCAGCTGGAATACTTATTCCTTCTGTAATTAAATGGAATTCGTACCTTTACATTTAGAATTATAAACACACATTGAAGTTCACAAAAACAGTTTTTGGGACACAAAATCCTACTGCATACATCTTTTGAGCTGATGAAGATGACCACCACACAACTGGGGTTTTCTGGAGTTTCATACTCATGATTTCCATACCTTACAGTACGAGCAACTACTACAACTTTTAATCCAGACTACATTTTGCATTTATCAAAAGGCACAACATTATCACAGTATCTCTTTTAAACTATATACCAGTATTAAGAAGTATTTTTTTTATCCAAGAATATATATATTTATATATATATACATATATCTTCACTATTGAAAATGAAAATCTTTTTTTTCAAGACTTACTTCTTTGAGATTTCCATGGACTAGCATCTACATTTGCTAATATGATGTAAGCATCACAAAGTGCTTCAATATCTCTAACCATACGAGCTCTCCTTTTTCTTATGATATTGATTATATTGCTAGCAGCCTCCATCCTGTCCTAAAAATAAAATAAAATAAAATACAAATATCAATTGAAAACTACACCTTGTAAGATTAAGGATGCATAGTAACATGCAGTCATTTAAGTACAATTAGAGTCATAGAATAGTTTCTGTTGGAAGAGACCTTAAAGATAATCATTGGATCCAGAGGGCAGCAGTGAGGGGAGAGCACAGCAAGCTCAGTACCCTGGGTTTCAGGAGAGCGTATTTTGCCCTCTTCAGGGATCTGCTTGGTAGAGTACGATGGGGCAAAGAGCCCTGGAGAGAAGAGGGGTCCACAAAAGTTGGTTAATATTCAAGGATCCCCTCCTCCCAGCTCAGGAGTGATGCATCCCAACAAAGAGGAAGTGGGGCAAAAATGCCAGAAGGCCCGCATGGATGAACAAGGAGCTCCCAGGCAAACTCAAACAGAAAAAGAAGGCCTACAGAGAGTGGAAGCAAGGACAGACAGCCTGGGAGGGATAGAGAGACATTGTCCAAGCAGCCAGGGATCAGGTTAGAAAAGCCAAAGTCCTGTTAGAATTAAATTTGGCCAGGGACATCAAGGGCAACAAGAAAGGCTTCTCTAAGTATATCGGTGACAAAAGGAAGACTAGGGAAATTGTGGGCCCCCTCCAGAAGGAAACGGGAGACCTATGAAAACATTCAATGAGGGCAATGACAAACAACCATGCCAGGACTATAATGATGGGGCAGAAAAAGGACAGTAATCCAGATACGAGATGAGTCCATAAGCAGGTTCCAACAAAAATTACACAATGACAACATTAACATGAAACTGCAGTTCAATACTACACTTCATCATGGCTTTTAACAAACTAAAGTCATACAAAGGAACAAAAGGTATACTGCACAAGGCTAAACACTTAGAACAGATGTTATCACTTAAAGCAGAAAGATGCTCAGTTCAATATCTGCTTTTAACAATAAACAATAAACCTACTCAAACACTTACTGCAACTGAAGTGCCTTTTAGAGAATAATTCATCAAGGACATTCATCACAAAATTCTATGCAATAATTGGGGGCATTTGTTGCAGGAAATGTTAATTATGTTTTGTTTAGCCTCAGTAAAAATAATCTCAACAGTAATTACCAATTCACACACAAAATAAAGTTTTTTGTCACAAAGTATTTATTTCTTCCCACTCTTTCTGCTGCTGAATTCTACACTAAACAGCCCTTGAAATAAATAAATAAATATTTTTATTACAAAACTGAATAGAATAGAGTGAAATATAAGTTTTTATAGTTACCACATCAAGCTGGGAGATTTCTTTTGGTGCAGTTTTAATTAACTTATTTCTTCTTATTGAATCTGATTTTGTCAGGAGATCATCTTTGTTAGCATTTGCCAAAGCCAATATTATAAACAAAGAATGATGCGGATGATCCAGTGAAATTCTAGACATCAGCTGTCAAGGAAAAGAATAAGATCCCATTATTGAAAATTGCACAGAAGAAATAAAACAACTTAATTAACAAAATTAGTTTTTTGAGCTACTAAGGCTCTTCATAAGAAATAAAGAGTAGTAATATCACTTAGACATTTCCTCCAGAATTGTAACACATTCAAGGTACATTTCTATACCTGCAGAAGACTATTCTTATACAACAACAAAAACAACAAAGTAGCAATGAGAATTCCCCAATCCTCTCTCTCCCTCCACTTACAATATTGATTTTGCATCACCACCTCTATAACTCATTGTGCTACAGCTGCACAAAAGATACATTTTATTTAGGAGTATGCATCATTAAACCAGTCAAGATATCTTTAGATACAAAAAAGCATAAATTACATTATTCAGAACTTCATGAAATCCTAGACCACCCGTCATCTTGGTTCCCATTCGAGCAGCCAGTTGGTACATCAGAGGCAAAAACTTGTATGAAGGGATTTTCTCTGCATTTTTCTGTAGTAGAGAAAATTCAGCAAGAAAGCTGTATTAAACACCAAAAAAGACTGTAATCATAAAATAGCAGGTTAGAAATTTTGGTTTTGCCTTTTTTTTTTTTTTTTAACAGGGTAACTATTGCTGAGTGATCAAGTGAGTATCGCATCATCTTGGTTTGTGCCTCTTCAGTGTTCTTGATGAGGGAAGTACTATTTGCTATTCTACTAGAGCAGAGCTTAGATACATTAATTCAGAATGCCCACATTTCTAGATACACTATGGCAAGAAACACTCCTAATAAAAAAAATTACAACTTAGTTTAAGACAATAAACTATTGTGTGTTAACAATATGAGTAAAGGACCACTTTCTACTCTTGAAAGTTAATACAAAGTTAACACAAAATTAAGCAATTACAAATTACACCAATCTCTGTTACAAATACATATAATTCACCTAAGAATTAACAGATATCCCACATCGCTGCAGAAATGACAGAACTAACCTGACAATGATAGATAACCTTTCTGGTCCACTGTTGCTGTGTTCTACAGACAGTCTAAAAATACATCTTTTCACCCAAAAGTATACACAACATACCTAGAATAACATACTAAAGGACATAGAAGGATATGGGCAATATTCAAGGTATGTAAAGAACAAGGTAACAACAGTGAAAGATCATGAGATATGTTAAATCTTACAGACTTGCTAAATTAAATTGAAATTAAATTAAAATGCAGTGACAATTACAGTGTTACTGATGAGCAATTAACTGATAAGCAATGACTGAAAAAGGCAAGTTTTGATGGAAATGCTAAGGAGCTATCCAGGAAAGCATACATCACAGCACTATAATTCATCCTTTAGAAATAGGAGAAGGAGGAGAAGGGGGATAATTGAATGTAAAAGTATATTAAGGAAAAAAAAGCAGCAAACATATACCTTCATCATTTCATTGACTCTATCAACTCCAGAATTTTCAAGCCACAGGGAACAGAGTCGGAATATCCACATATCATGTTCTTCTCCACTTAGTAAACAGCTGATATAGTTCTCCACTGCTTTACACAAGAAATTTTTACGATCCTCAGTTAGGGCATGTATGGCACATTCATCCAGATCAAGCTCTCGCTGAACCTTCACTGTGTATCTGTGCAAACAGACATTATTTTTAGACAGCACGTTATTTCTCAATGAATGGACTAAGCTGTCCATAATTCTGTTGCTTGGCAATTTAACTTCTTTTTTTTTTTCCATTAAACTTGTTGTTTATGTACAAGCCCATTAAAATAAACATCTACGAAACGAAGCTGTGGGAGCTATTCTTTTGGTGCATGTCCAACACAAACCCACCACTCTAAGTAAATCTTCAGTCAGTATCTTTTTTTCTTTCTAATGATGTAATCTCAGTCTTGATGAAATCATCCATACTGTTCAGCTGTCGTAATGCTCCTTGGATTAGTTTTGGCCCACACCAACTAGCAATTCTCCTAGATGACGTCCAAGCCCAGTTAAGAAAGAAACTCTATGCAACAAACATTATGGGCTCAGTCACTGTTTTATGACAAGAAGGAAAAATTCAGTTGTAGAGGTGTGAACCATGCTGTATCACTTGCCCAGACAGACAGAGAATTAGTAAAGACAAAGCCTTTAATGGCTCCACAGTAACCACCTCTCAGTCTGAACACTCACCTATTTCTCTCAACTCTGTGCTCTCTCAGGAGGCCAACCTCTTCCTTGGCCTTTTTCAGTAATGCCTGCTTGTTTTCAAACTCTGAGGACTTCATGTAATTCTCAATTCGCTGGTACTGATTATCTGAGAAACGAGCCAAAGACAGGAAAGCCTTCATCTTTCCATTCTTCATCTCATCACTGTTGTCTCCACTGTGGCTTGCAGCAATTTCCACAGCCTAAAACGGAAGTTACAGTAATAAAAAGCCTGATAATCAGGTGAATAGTGACTACTGCATAATACCTGACCAAACTCTATTATCGCAGAATCGCAGAATGGAAGTGACCCCTTGAGGTCATCTTGTCCAAACCCATGCTCAAGTAGGGACACTTGTTTGTTCAGATTAGTTAAGGTTGCCTGTGATTAAATATATACATATGTAAAAAATAAAACCAACCAGGCTGAGTATTTTTTTCTAAGTGAATTTAACCTTTGAGGTGTGTTTCAGTGCAAACTAACAACCATACAGGAGTCTCCTACAACTACCTATCTTTCAGAGTAACTAGGCATTAAGTTTTACAACTTAGTTTTACCTTATATCATAAGATGAAGAGGAAAAAAAAGAAAATAGTGCCAAGAAGAGAAGGAAATTGTATGTGAAAGTCACTGATTCAAATCATCAGAGTAAAAAAGCCATGTAGAGAGTAACAAAGAAAGGCAACTATGTACAGTTTCATAAATTAGAAATAAAGAAACGCAGAGCAGATATATGTTAAATAAAAATGTTTCTACTATGGCTAAGATTATTTAAAAAAATAAATTACAGTACTTTGAAACATTAGTGCAAGACCTTCCAGCACCTGGAATGAGACTGTAATGAATGCAATCCCCATAGTGTAAACACAAAAAAGTCAACAATCTATCCTGAGGGTGAAAAGATGGGAATAGGGTAGAAGGTAAAAGGAAAACAGGAATAGTAGTCATATTACAGTGTTATATAATAACATGTGAAACTTGATTTTTTAATAAGAATCTATATTTTCAATCCACACAAAAAGCGCAGGCTACATTGTAAAATTCTCTTGACATTTTAACATAGCATTATCTCAAAGCCTGTGCATTTCAAAGACTAAACTCACTTTTTCTAAGTATTTCCGCATGATGACTGTAGGGTTTTCCAAGCATGTTTCTGCTAACCAGGTTCCACATAGCCTCAGACACTCTGTGTACATCAATTTCAGATGTGGATTATTCTCCACCTTTAAGAAAGAAAATTTTTGGCAAAAGAAAAGAAGAGGAAGGCAGCAAATGCAAATACCATTGACATATTAGGTAGGTTATTTATAAAACTTTTTACTTATAAACATAATTTAATCACTTAGTCCTGCTACATGTCATTTACTATCTATGTCATTTACTATCTACATATACAGTAGGCAATAACCTTAAATCACATTCTCTATAAGACTAAAGGAGAGTGCCTATTTTAAAATACCTGACAGTTTGAACAATTAAAAACACAATAAAAAATAACAAATTTTAATAAAAATAAAGTAAATTCAGAGTGTGTTTCCAGAAATGTTATTTCTGACATCCCCATTTAATCTGAAGTACCATGGTGCACGCTGTAGGAAACATTCAGGTATTGTGGTGACTATGTGTGATCATAATTTTTTTCAGACAGACTTCGGCATGGAAACTTGATTACAAGTGCTCTGAGAAGATGATGGAGTAGATTTCCAAGGGACTTGCCTCCAGACTGGAAGCTCAGCTTTAATTCTACAGCAGGACAAATTTCCAAAATACTTTTAGTATAGGGTATGTATTAAAGACCACCTGATCAAGATGGCAACACTGGCTGTGAAATGCTGATGAATATCATAGACTGCAAAAACACAAAACCTCCTTATGTAGACAAGGTAAACATAACACTGGAAGGTGAGATTAGAACTATTTTTTTGAAGCCTTTATCAACTGATATATGAAACAATCACAGAAATGAAAAGAGGGTAAGCAACTCTTGATTTTGTCCTGACATGAATAGAACTTTGCCTTAAATACTCCAACCTTCTGAAGTGTGATATTCCTTAATAATGTACATAGATTCAAAATAAATGTCTAATGCCTTCCAAAAAATACTCTAAGAAAAAAAAAATATTCTAAGAAAGCTATCATGGCTAGACAGAAAGGTAAGGAAGATCAAGACACTTTTACCACATCAGTATGCAAAATGAAGTTTTATCAACGTGAAACAGAAAAAAAAAAAAAAATAAAAAATCAAATATCCTGCCAAATGAAAACATAGAACCCACCATCAGACTGTCAAAAAAAAAAAACAACAGCAAACAACTTGAAGGCAACTAAATAATACAAAAGCATTTTTAAACATTATTAGGAGATATTATTACTAAGACAAGCTATTATTACAACAACAAAAATACGAAGAGAATTGATGGATGAATATAAAGAAAAAACAGAATAGCTTTTGTAAGGGTAAACCACAGAATGACAGAAAAGTCCATGCGGGAAGGAACTTGTGGAGAGTTCATCTGGTCCAACCTTCTGTTGAAAACATGGCTTTAGGTTAGGTTTCTCGGACTCTCCTAAACTCAGTCTTGAACTATCTAATTCCAGCAAAGGAGGTTTCACCATTTCTCTGGGAAACTTTTTACAATGCTCTGTTGAATGGTGTACCAAAACTGGACACTTTTTTCATCAATCACACTTCTTAACCTACTGGTTAAACTCTTGGTGAAGCAGCCCTGGACACGGTTCACCTGTATTGCCACAAGGGCACAATGTCAATTTATTAGAGCTTGCTGTTCACTGGGACCACCAGGTCCTTTTTTGGAAAAGCTACATCCCAGCCAGTCAGACCCCTTCCTGTACCACTGCTTGAGGTTATTCATTCCCAGGTGAAGAACTGATCTCATGCAACTTCTGTTGGTACCATCTTCCAGACTACTGAGGTCTGTCTGACTCACCAGTCACTCTTCCTTCCAGTTTGCTGTTATATGCAAACTTGGTGAAGGAATTCAGTCCTGTCACATAAATCTCTGTCACAAAGATAGTATCAGAGCCTGTAACGAACCCTGGGGAAATCTTGCTTCTTTCTGGCTACCAGGCTGCCTTTGCATCATCAGTGACCACCCTCTGAGCTCAGCTGTCTAGCCAGTTTTCCAATTGTCTTGTAGTCTTATCTACCCAGTTCGTATCTTATCAGCTTGTTGACGACAATATTGTGGGAGATTGTTGCAAATGCCTTGCTACAATCAAGACAGATGACATCCACAGCTTGTCCTGTTTATTCAGAGTTTATTCAGAGCTGGGCAAACTGTTTCATCACAGAAGATGATCAGGTTAGTCAAGCCTGATTATCCCTAGTCTATCTGTGCTGGCTTTTCCCAATCACGTTCCTGTCCTTCATGTGCATGGAAATAACTTCCCTACATACCTGTTCTGGAATTTTCCTAGGGATGGAAATGAAGTTGACTGCTCTGTAGTTTCTCAGACCTTGCTTTTTGCCTTTTCTGCATATGGATGTGATTGCCTCTTGGTGTCATCAGAATATCCCCTGATCTCCATGATCATTCACAGGTGATACAAGAGGGGCTCTGAAATGACAGCCAGCAGTCTTAGCATCCTCGGATGCATCCCATTTCCCAGCTCAAATGGACTTCTAGAAGAAGTCAACAAGCACCGGGATAAGGAATAACTGTCTGATACCAGTCTACTCCAAGATTCCAGTAGTTGTGTGACATGGCTCCTCAACAATAAGCTCTTGAAGAAACGAAGCCTCAAGAAACAAAAAGCATGGTTCCTGGACGGGTGAAAAACTAAGTTAGTCAGCAGAAAGAGAAATAAGTGGGCCACTTTTTACAGGGCCATTAGTCAACCATGAAAATGCTTCAAAGACCCAGTGATCTGCGCTGTTCAAAAGACAATCATCTGGGGAAGGCAATGCATAGTGAACAAAATCCAGTGATGATATTGTTATTCAAGGTGATAAGATGACATACTGAAAAACTTATGACAGACAATACAAAAAAATAAATGGAATGAAAAAAGCAGATGAAATTACCTGCAAAAAAGTAAATGTTAAATGATGCATGAAGAGGGCAGGCAGAGAACGTATACATGGCTTATATACAGCAGTGGACCATGAGATGGTTAGTCCTGTCTAGGAACAGAACTATAAAGCGTTACCTCACTATGGAGAACAGTGACAGGGAATATGCAATTATTGTTTTTTACAAGATAAGAACTATCTTCAAATGACGATGGGGGTTCGAAATGAACAAAAGCAAGCAGCTCTTAAACAATGAGTATTGAGCTGTGGAATTCCTTGTCACAGAGTTTTTTTGGTGTCATGGTTTTGGTTGGGATGATTAATTTTCTTTATAGAGGTTTGTATGATGCTGTGTGTTTGGATTTTTGATGTAACAGTGGTGATAACACACTTATGTTTTCAGTTCTTGCAGAGCAGCGTTCACACAGACCAAGGACTGTTCAGCTCCTGGTGCGGCCCTGCCAACAAGGTACCTGGGGCTACACAGGGAGCTGGGAGGGGACACAGCCAGGAGCTGTCCCAGACTGGCCAAAGGGACATCCCATGCCACATGGCATCAGGCTCAGCAATAACAGCTAGGGTAAAGAAGGAGGAAGGGGGGAATGTTTGGAGTGACATGGCTTTTGCTTTTCATGGTACTCTGTCTTTATCTCAACCCACTTTTCCCTTTCTGATTCTCTCCCCCATCCCACCTGGGGAGAGAGAGAGTGAGCAGCTGTGTGGTGCTGATCTGCCTGCTGGGTTAAACCACAACATTTGGATATTAAAAACTTACACAAACTCAGAAAGTGACTGGACAAATTTATGGTCAAAAAAAAAAAAAAAAATCAGGAAGAATTACACACAAAGAAAACTACCTCTGGTTCTGGAAGTTCTTGTGCTACAAATTAATCTGGAGGAGTACTCTGGCTATAGAGCTCAAATATTCTTTACAAGTTTTCTTAGGAACTTCCTATTGTTCATTACTGAGACAAGAGAGAGGTTTAAGTTCTTGTATTCTGAACTGGAGAGTTCAGAATATACATTGAGAATTCTGAATGTAGTCTTTGCTTCACATCAAGTGGTATGATTTTTCAGGAAGCTTTAGAAAGGGTCTAAAATAACCAAGATCCAGAGGCACTTGGTGAAGTCAAGTTTGATGAGAAAACACTTCCCTGTTTGAGGTAAGATTCCATTTTCAGAGGTGCAAGATAAAAATAAAAAGCCAAGGGGTGCTTGTAAACGGGGAAGGATTCAAAAATGTGAAACGGTGCCCCAGATCACATCTACGTTCCTTGATACTGGATTAGTTCAAGGGACAGAGAAGTCTAAGGTACAGTAGTTAAAGTTTATCAGCCAAAAACCTGCCTGGAATTTCTGTATGGTTTGTGGTACAGCTTCACTCCCAATGAAACAGAAGTCCCAAATCATACTCCCACTTCTTCACAGAGATTCCCTACAGACATAAGGGAAATGCCTGCAATGGAGGAGTGTTTCTTTACCATAAAATGTATCATTAGTGTCTTCTTACATCTACATTTTTTTTGCAATAAAGACAAGAGATAAGATCCTTTACATGACTCTTCCTATAACAGAAACATGTACACTATTACAGTTCCCAATATAATATGCCTAAACAACTCTGCTTGGTTATTAGTCCGTATAACTATTGGCACAGAACAAGAAGATCCAACTCTATGTAATAGCTTTATTTAGAACAAGGTTTTTTTTGTTGTTGTTTTTTATCAAGGGAAATAATCTCTGATTTTAAAATGCTATAAATTTCACAGTGGTAGCGCTAGAGGCAGAAAAATTAATAATGAATCCTGACATTTTCTGCTCTTACAGGTTGACTTTGAAATCCCCTGCTAAGGTTTGCTAATACAGCTATTTTTGCTTTCAGACATTCTGAGAATGAAAAATTTAGTAATATCGCAGACAAACTTTTATTTTTTTTCCAAGGGAAAGCTTCAGAAAGAGGCAATATAATTTTAAATAATTTAATTGCCAAAAATTAAACCACTATATAGCACATACCTGAAACCAATCAGCTTCTAATTTTTTTATCAGTCCTTTAAGAATATTCAGTGCAAGACTCTCTTCCTTTTTAGCCCAGAAAACCTGAGCTTCTTCTAGTTGCCATTCACAAACTCCATATTGCTTTGTATTATATTGTTTGATCTGAAACATAGCTCTTTCTGGAAGCTGAAATTGAAAAAAAAATACATGATCATCAACAATTCTTTAAGTCAAATACATGGATCTTAAAGCAAATTTTGTTTTTAAACTCCTTAATTTGCTCTACATGTGCAGCATATTCTATCTAATGCTAAGAATATATTTTGAAGAAAGTCATCATTCTATAAATTTGCAGACAATCCTGACTTGCAACAAAAAGAGAATATGGAACTGAACTTCACAAACCCCAAAATGAACTATCAGCATTTAACATTTTACATTACTTGGAAATATAAGGTACAGAAACTCTACAATCAGTATCTGCTGAAATAATCACTAAGCTAAAATGATAAATACACAATTATTATGTTGAAAGAGACCTAAGAAAAATAATACAAAAAATGTGACCATCATATATTAATCTGTTTATATAATCTACCTCTTTACTCATATTACTGGTGAAATAACTTTCTTATTATTTAGTAATCTAGCATCACTACACGATAGCATGAAGAGCAAGCTATATTTAATCATGTTGAAGATTGAGGTTAAAGGGTATTTTCACAATTTGTGCAACTAAAAACCACATCATTCAAACTTTTAAATAAGCATTTTACATAAGGTAAGTAATTAAAATGTAAGAATGCCTGTAAATGAAAATTTGAGTACTTCAATTAGTGGTCAGTGTGATGATTCTATATGGCACTCTACTCCTCCTCCTAATGGGCAGTAGTGGCAACAAAGAAGAAAAGCCATTAATTGTGAAGAATGTTTACTCAGAAACTTTCCCACATTCAGACACAATGCTGTCAGCTGGCGGTATGCCAAAAGACAAGAGTTACCATTACATGGTTTGAAAGACTGATAAGGTCCAGAAGTATGTTCCAAAAGTTATCCATGACCTGCAACACTGAAAAGGCTGGAATGATAGTGTTTCCAGAAACACACTGGCTCGATCTTCCAGAACCTTTTAATACAGCACTTCAATTTTAATCCTTTTCTGTAACTGAAAATCTAAGTGAAACACTCTGAACTTCTGTTTAGGCTCTTACAGGCCAGTCATCAGCACTCTGTTAATGACCAGGCAGGCATGACACAAAAAAAAATGATTAAGAAGAAAAAAAAAATTCCCAGATAATTCCAGAGGCACTGAGTAAACCTCTCGGTTTATGAAATCAAAGACAACTTTCTACTGATGACACCATTATGCACAAAGAGAGTTGGAAACTTCCTGAAATCAAATTTTAATATACTTTCACATATCTGAAGAGCTGAACACGTTTCCAAATTATATATTTATCCGGAATTATTTCCTTCAGAGGTTCTTGAACGAGATTGTTGCTCTATAAATTCTTGCTGAGTTACTACTTGCAGACACACTAGCTAGAATGAGCCAGGGTTGACTCTGAATCTTAAATGGAGTTTTCAGTATTAGCAGCTGCAGAAGCCACTGTGACTGCAAATCCCATTAAGTCATTCAAAGGGAGATATTTAACACAATGCAATGGTGCCTTGAGGATATAAATCCTCAAAGACAACACTCAGTATACAGATGCAACAGAGTTCTTTCTGCAGCTTTAATCTGGATCACTAGAACAACGTGATGCAAGTGAAAGCTGGATATATAAAACCATACCAAAATAAACTAAGAGAGCTATAAGAGCATTCTTTTGTAAAAATTTCACCTTAGTATTATCCACTTCAGAGACTATGAGCAAAAATTAGAAACCATGCCAATAAATACAATTCATGAGTAAGTTCTACATATTTTAAGTCTATAAATAATTGTTTCATTGAATAAACTTAGAATACTGTTCATCTTCAGTACTGTTGAAAAATCAAGTTATTTTATAAACTAAAAACCTAAGCATCCATCACTGATCTTTCCTGCAATTTGTTACCTGTGTATTATTAGCAGTTCTTGACAATTTAGAGAGCTCCACTAGATGATTGGTAAGGATGTCTTTAATACATTCTCTTTTAGTATTTTCATCCTCCTTTTCAAGCAAGATCTCCAAAATTACAGTGCGCAGAGCCATGACAGGTTCCTGGAAACGGAAGTCACTGTCCTTGAGAAGGTGGGACTGTCTCTGCCATTTCAAATAAACATCATTCAGTTGTTGAGTAGTAGAAGATCTGCAGTTATTACCAAAATGGAAAAGATCTGTTACCAATTCCTGCTAAATATTAGTGAAATGCAAGACAGGTAACAACAGTAAAGTAAAAGGTAGTTCACAATCTACAGTTCTAAGGCAAGAAAGAGTCCATAAAACCCTGCTGTTAACATTCTTGATTAAGCGTCTAAAACCAGTTGTTTTAAAAACCACCAGAAGGGAATCACGTGCATACAGTCACAGGAGTGCTTATAAGAAAGATTAGAAATCAAAATTCCTATTTTGTTCTATAGGTTATATAAAGATCAAGATAAGAATAATTTCAAAACTGTGGCATTATAGCCTTATAGGTTGTCATTGTATGCATGGCTTTCTTAGACAGTCCATTAACTGTAAATAGCAAAGGTTCATAAGGTCAGATGACTGTAGAATGACTATAAGTTATCAAGCTGATAGACCTATGGCAGGAAAAGGCAATGCTAACAGCACTATTAAAGCAAAGTTAAGAATTCAGCTAGAACACTGACAGTAACACTGGTCCACTACAAAAGTGATTCAAACTGAAATAATGTTCAATAGAACCACAGGGATGATCAGGGAAATAGAAAACACTGTCAGAAAGGAAAATAGTGGAGGTTGACTCAGTCATTTTAGCAAACCAAAGGCTAAGAGATATGGTTGCAGCCTTGGGGTGCACCAGGGAACTCAAAACAAAGGAAAGAAAAAAATTACTTAAAATACAATATTGCTATAGTATCAAGTAATTAAAATTAGACCAGGAATAAATCCAGTCTGGAAACAAAGGGAATCTGGATTTGTCTTCCTGTCCTAAAGATAAAATTCATACAGTTTTTAGGATGGAATGTGAGATGTCCAGGAATAAAATTTGATGAAGTCATTTTATTTGTGTGCTAGACTAGATTATCAAACATATAGAAAACTGAAAAAGCAGTATAAAACAATGCTTTAAAAATACCTGGAAAATACCGGACCTATATTTTCCAACTCTCCAATTAGCTGTAGTCTGCAAAGAGTTGGATATAAGGAATACACAGACTCAAGACTGCCTCTGCATAGCTCTTCCACTTCTTTCACCCTATGGATTTAACAGAGAAATATTTTTTTTTCCAATATCCACAAAGAATTCCAAATATCCATAACATAATTTCCACAGTGAGAAGAAATTAAACAGCAAATCTATTCTGTCTGGAATTATTTTGTAATACCATTAAAGTTCAAAAAATTAAATTTGTCAATAAGTGAAACCATGATAAACATATTTATAAACTCCAAAGCACGTGTTATAATTAATTGAAAAAGACAAGTAAGCATTCAAATCCATTTCAGAGGACTGCTAAGTAAAATATGCATACTAGAAATGAATCTCAATTAACATGCAAATTGTATATGCACAAAAGATAAATTCTTGTTAAAAAAAAAACTAGAATTTAAGTTGCAGAGCAGAACTGATTTTATTCTATGAATGAGTCTTCATTTAAGCCCACAAAACCACCACAAATCTTTTATACGTAACTTGTGACTACCTTCTCTCCTTCCCCCTCTGCCTTCCCCCTGCTTCTTTCTATAACAGCAGAATGTTGACACAGATTTTTTTTTTATTTTTTTACCTTGCATCTTTAAGAGTGTCATAAAAAGCAGAGAATTCCTTATCTCGTAAAGACTGAAGAGCATCATACAATGACTTGTGGTACCCCAATCCTTCTGTCTCATCTCTTAAAGAAAAAAATAAAACAAAAATAACATAAAAATGAAATGGAAATTGTAATTCTCTGCAAAGCATTCAATTTTATCTTTATGATTATCATTTTATTAGTACATTTTTCTCTGGCTGTTTCTCGCGATAAAAAACTACTATGTAACCCTTTATATTTCAAAGTAATTTAGTATTTTATAAACACAATCTGTTCTTTTAAAACAGAAAAAACAGTAATTGTCAAAATGTTTGGAATACTGGAGAATATGTTCACAGTTATATAAGACAAAACCAACACCACAATAAAAAGTATGAAGTTTGTTCTGATTGTGGCATGACATACGGCCTTCAACAGGATACGATGTCTGTGAAGTCTTCCCAGTGCTTCTAAACAACTACCTTAAGATAGGGAAGTAGAAAAGGATGTGAATGCACCTGGAGTGTATTCAAATTCTTTTCTCTACCCTCCATCCTCTTAACTACTCAAAGTTAATGTAGATGGAGTCACTGAAGAACCCATAGTGCTACTGGTGCTTAGCTGTACTAGAAAGGAATAGGGTTCACATTATATTTGCACATGACACAAAACTGGGGAGAGTGGCTGATTCACCAGGGGGCCATGCTGCCATCCAGAGGGACTTTGACAGGCTAGAGAGGTGGGTTTACAAATATCTCGTGAAGTTCAACAGGGGTAAATGCAGAGTCCTGCACCTGGGGAAGAACAACCACATGCACCAGTGCATGCTTGGGGGCCACCCAGCATGCAGAAAAGGACCTGGGGGTGCTAGCGGACACCAAGCTGAACATGAGTCAATAATGTGCTCTTGCTGCTAAGAAGGCTTGGCTGCATTAGGCAAAGGATCGCCAGGAGGTCAAAGGTAGTGATCCTTCATCTCTCCTCAGCATTGGTGAGGCTGCACCTGGAGTACTGAGTCCAGTTCTTGCCCCCCCAGTACAAGAGAGATCTGGACGTACTAGAAGGAGTCCAATGGAGGGCCACCAAGATGATGAAGGGACTGGAGAATCTCTCCTATGAGGAGAGGCTGAGAACTGGGACCGTTCAACCTGGAGAAGAGGAGGCTCAGAGGGATCTCATCAATGTTTATAAATCATAGAATCACAGATTGGGTTGGGTTGGAAGGAACCTTATAGATCATCTAATTCTAACCCCCATGCCATAGGCAGGAACACCTTCAACAGGTTGCTCAAAGCCCTGTCCAACTTGGCCTTAAGCACTTCCAGGAATGGAGCTTCAACAACTTCTCTGGGCAACCTGTTCCTGTGCCTTACCACCCTCAGAGTGAAAAATTTATTGTTTACTTGTTTTACCTTGAAACAAGGATATCATGGGGGACAGTATCAAATGCTTTGCATAGGTCCAGGTAGATGGTATCAGTTGCTCTATGACGGAAGACGCTCTTCCCCTTCTCTGACAGGTGGATCCCATCAGCCCCCAGCAGACCAGGTTTCTCAAAAGGAGTTCCATGGTCTAAGTAGCTGAGGCACCAGTCCTGTAACCTTCTGTTTGCCAAATTCGACTGGCCCTTTCAATCCCCTTCCCTTTGACTGGGAGGACTGATGAAAAAACTGCCTCTGCTCCCAAGTCCTTTACTGCTGCTCTCAGGATTCTGTAATCCCTCTTGCTACTCCTCAGACTACTCCTGGCTGCATTACTGGTGCCCACATGAAACAGCAGCAGATAATAGTCCTTAGGCTATACGAGGCTTGGCAGTCCCTTGGTGACATCCCTAACATGAGCCCCCAGGAAGCAGGAGGCTTCCCTCAAGAGTGGGTCGGGTTGGCAGATGGGTACCTCCGTACCTCTCAAAAGAGAGTCACCTGATACAATCACCCATCACCTAGGACTAGTTGTTACATGGGAAGAAATAACCTGAAGGGAGGGTGCAATGAAGACAGAGCCATGCTAATTTCAGAGATGCCCAGCGCCCGAACAAACCAGAACACAGGAGTTCCTTCTGAACATCAGGGAGCACTTCTGTATCATGTAGGTGACAAAGCAGTGGCACAGGCTGCCCAGAAAGGCTGTTGAGTCTCCTCCTTGGAGATATGCAAAAGCTGCCTGAACATGGTCCTGGGCAACCTGCTGCAGGTATCTCTGCTTGAGCAGTGGGTTGGACCAGATGACCCCCAGAGGTTCCTTCCAACCTCAGCCATTCTGTGAGTATATCCACAAGGGAAGAGATTACTCCTTACAATGAAGTAGCCATGAATCAACACTGTTTTTTTTTTCTAATTCAGTTTTTGAAGACCTCTCATATCTTACTATTAACCTTCCCATTTGTTTATACATTAAACATTAAAAAGTATCTATCCCTCATATATATCCCTCATATATATCCCTCATATATAGTTAAGACACATTTACCATATGAGTAAAAAGTGTAAAATTTCACTTAGGAAGAGCATTAAGAGAGAGTTATGAACAAACAGAAAGAAGAATCAACTGCATAGTTATTGAGGATAACAAAGCGATATGCAAACAAAACAGGTCCAAGCAAAAACAATGGATTTTCAATTCAATGATTAAAATAAAGTAGGTGACTTGCACCACAGAAATTATATTCTAATGTCATTTTTTTTTTTTCTTGGAACTGAAACAGTTAACTTTCACTTACAGAACTATGAAAAAAATAAATTTATTTACATGACAGAAGAGATTTGGTCCCACTGCGTATTCCTCCACGCTGCCTGGTATTGCATTTCCTGTAGTTCTGCAGACCACTCAGTGTTTTCATGTTTCAGTCCTTTTAAATACATGGAAAGATTGTGGCAAAGCCCAAAATTCTGCAAAGCCTGTAATTAACAAAAATACTGAAAGTCGCTTTGATAATCTGAATTTTTTAAAAGTACTTGTTTTGCCTTTGGTGACAAAGAAACCTTGGCAGGTAAGAAAGAACCAAAAGTATTTCTAAACGCAGCACAAAAAAATCTTTTAATAAGATAACTATTAAATCACACTACTAATGCTAATCACCTTGGAAAATTATTTCATTGCTACTGTGGCTGGCATTCCCTGAAACAAAATTTCTCTCTGCTGACATTTCTCCATTCCATCATTTCTGAGTAGTAAGTCAAAACTGGTTTTACTTTCTAGTGAACTATTTTTCCTAATGGAGATTTGAAAAAGTTTCCTACAACTTTTTAATTCCTATCCATTCAAAGACCATAATAACTTTATAATTGTGATCACTTATCCAGGTTACACGTGCAGCCATTATGTTTAACAGTAATACTAAATAATTTAGTATCATTTATAGGGTAAAAAAGGAACATATTTTAAGACATTAAAACATGACATCAATTCTATTTATTGATTTCATAAGAAATACAAATTTCAGTAACACAGTTGCTGTAATGTAGATGTTTAAATAATTAGATGACAAAAATAACCAATTGTATTACTTTTTATATCTCCTCATTTTAGGAGCTACCCAAAATTAGTATAAAATGGAAAAATATTTTTAAATATTTCACAAAATTCATGACCCAAAATAGGGATTATGGGTGAGTGACAAAAGGACAATAAGCCTCGGTGTTTTCAGGATAAATGCTGGTTTGTCTTTTATCATGCAGTTTGGCTACCTATAATGAGAGAGGACTGAACTTGATAACTGAAGAGATTTCTTTGTCCTAAAACAATTTTGGTTTTAGTATGAGTAACTTCATACAGTACAATGGATATCAATTCCTACATTTATTTCCTATTACAAAATAAAATTACCTCTATTATCCCTGCGTGGCAAGTAGATGGAGAGAGAGTTGCCTCAAGGTCATACGTTAGAAGAGCTTTCTCCCATACTGCTTCGTGCTCATATGTTCTTATCCTGTTGTAAGTTAAGGAGAAGTTTTCAATTTAAGTTCCTTACTAGGAAATGAAATCAATTACTTAAAAAACGTAAGACCATTAACACGTTATACCGTGCTAATGGCTGTAACATTCTTCCTCCACCACACCCATAGAGACTGTCAGGCTCTCCAATGCTTTTATATATGTCCATGAGAAGATCCTAGAACAAAGACCATGAAACAAAGAATTACCTCTCTTGGAAGTAGTTTAAGCAAGTTTTATATATACCATGTAAATTCATAAATAAAGGTCCCTTCCACGTAACTTTGTTATCGTTGCTTAATTCTCCTTTATGCAATACCTGAGCCTGTTATCATCACAGAAAGAAAAATTCCATAGTGTAGCAAAACTTTTCAGGACCACCTAATTTCTCTGCTATGATATGCTCTGGAATAATGAACTAAGGAAAGAAATAACTTAGACAAGGCTACTGAATCAGATTTTATGTATTAAATAAGACTTGTAGGAACCATGTTACTATGGTTGTGATTATTATAACTTGCTACGTCATCTTACTTACTGAGTTTTAATAAGCATTTCCCTCTGACAAAACAAACAAGCAAACAAAAAACTACTTTGCTGGTTACCACCATAAGGTCAGTTCTTTTGGGGAACAAAGTCTGTTTTGCTGTGATTGAAAGTTTACCTGTCAGTATTTCATATGAACTAATACTTGATTTAACTTGTCTGTCAAGGCCACTGAGTTCACTTTGAATTAGAGCAGAGGTAGGACTTTCAAATACAGCCTTCAGCTCAGATGAGACCTACTGTTAATTGTAATTATATAAAAAGGTTTGCAGATTATTAAGCACACAAACATATATACCTGTAAGCTTATGCCAGTTTCTTTACTTTTTTCATTCAGGATAGTAATAGCTGTTCTTTCACTTTCTTCTTCAAATGTCAAACTTTTAGCTTTTTTAAAAGAAGACCTACAGGAAAGGTTGGAACCACTGAAGTTAAATGAAATTTCACACAAAGAATTAAAGTAATGCTGAAAAACACTTTAGAATTAACAAGTACATACACCAAAAACAAGATCGAGCCTGTCACATCCCCAGGTTATTCAAAATGGCAGAATGGCATTTACCAGAATGGCAAAGTAGAACCAAGAATATCAACATCAAGGGGTTTCAACATCAATGCTTTGTGACTTGATTTTTTTGAGGGAAGGAGAGGAAGGAACAACCATAATGTTTAATTTTTATTAAATTAAATTACTAATGTGTTTTTGTGAATGCCTGAAGCAAGAATGCTCTCTTCTGCGAAACAATAAAAACAACTATGTAATATCTATGCTTACAACCACACTTTTGTTATATGTTCACTGACTAGTGTTATTTTTTGCAAAACCAAAGCTAGTAAATTAGTTCCATATTTGGATCTTGTTAGACTAGAAGATAAAGGTAATTGTGCATTATGTAACAAAGTTCCCTCTACATAAATCAGTAGAGGATCAGTTCTACACTAGAAATTATGAAATTATGGAAGTTAAAACCATAAAATTCTGGTCAAGGTTCTGTGGTTTCTTTCCCCCTTGTTTCACTTTTGGACATAATTCAACCAGTAGCACACTATTAATTTCCTGAAATAAAATCTGAGAAGTGTTCCATTTGGAGAGTGAGATTAAATACGTCTTAGTATCCAGAAGCATTATTATCTTGAACTAACTTCCTCCAGAACACACACAAAAAACACTTTCAGGTCAGTAATGAAAATGCCACAATTTCAAGTGTGGCACAGCTAGTAAACTAGCAAGGTTGGGACCACTTTGAAGGACTAATAGAGTATTTTCAAGGTCATTACACATGCCTAAGCATTTCTTTTAAAGTTTCCATAACTTTTCACATAATAAAACACTACTGGAAAACATAAAACATGACCCATTTTACTTAGAAATGTCAAGAAACTGCAATTCTCAAGCCTTGTACCTTTCTTGCTGTTTGTCTATATTTATCTTGTCTGCGTAGATTTCTGCATAGAGCAAGGCTGTGAAGTGAGCAGCACACGACTGTGCTGCTACAGCAACCTCAAGATAATTCAGATCTAGCCAGAAACTGTCATCAAAAACTGTACCTGAAACAGATCTGATTAAATAGAGACTTTAATACTGTTGCAACATTAAACAAAAGAAATCCAACTCAACTATAAAGCTTTCCAAAGGCTAAATTTACCTTAGACCCCCAACCCCATGCCACAAAAAGTTTATCACACAAGAATTTTTCAGAAAACTCTTTCAGCATAGTTAATACCATTTAAAGCTAGTCATATTATTCTATAATAAATGTAAGGATCTTTATTCTTTTAATCAATGTTCTATATCCATTTTTTCTTTCTTAATCTAGAACATCAACAGACCTTAAAACAGTCATAATTAACGTTAAGCAACATTTTGGAAAGCCTTAATCACCTCTTTTGCCTTCTTAAGTAATTAACAACAGCAAGCATGGTTCGTCGAGATACTTTATCCAGACTTCTGAAAACCTGGTTTTCTTGCTCTAGGATGTATATTTCAAAAAAGAGAAAATAATGAACTTGTGTCATAACAGTGACCTTTATATTGCATTTATTGCTTCAGTAAGATCCATTGCATAGAAGCACAGTGCTTGAGGAGACCTCTATCATTTGCTCACACGTGTCCCTGAACTAACTGAAAGTTTACAGAACTTAGAAAATCCCTTCATATTTTTCATAGAACATTTTGGTTTACTCTGTGTATCTGACAAAAAATCGTGCAGTAGTTTCCATGACTGCTTACAGGAAGGAAACAGGTAATTGCTATTCCTTTTCTATCTTCCAAAGCAGGACAACAATACATCTTTATTGTGGGAACAGTTTGGTACTTGTCTTCAAAAATGTGAAAGGATACGGATCTAGTCTTTCTAGCCACACTAGGCAGCATCTATAAAAAGTACCTTAATATATACCTCATGTACTTTACATTGAGCCTTAAAATATTAGCCTCATTTACAGCACCCTTAGTGTAAAATGAAGGCTTCACCTCTTTAGCAACCCAAAGCTTGTGTGACCTGCCTGTAAAGAGGCTACAAGACATTATACAGACTGATTCCTTTGGTGATTTTTTATCACCAGAAGATATGTAAGTCACAGAAGATATGGCAGAGTAGCTACTGCACAAAAAAAAAAACCAACAACAACAAAATTAATCTGAAGTTATTGTATTTGTGGTAAGGGCCATGCGCAAATAAGAGAAATATATTATTTCAGCTCCTGAAAATGAGTTCAGTCATATTAGACTACTCTCGCTGTATAATAATGGAGATCTTTTTACATAAATTTCTGCTCAGCCCAATCACAATCTAATCTGAAAGGACACTAGTCACCTGGATTAGAAGGTACATTCCAGCAAGACAAAGCAATTCAAACTTCTATCCTCAGGCTAAAAGAAGGTCCAATAGCTCTCTGTCTACTTCAACTTACCACAGCAGTACTTTCTTTTGAATAGAACTTACTGCATTTACTCAAACTCAGCTACAGTTATTTTGGATTACAGTTTCCTTTCATTCTGCTGGAATGGAACAAGTCTTTTTAATATATAGGGAGATCATTATCAACATAAGGCAGACGTTCAAGCAAGGGTTAAACCTTTTTTTCCAAGGGTGAAAAATGCCTTTATTCACTTTTGTTTGACTAAGAAAGAAATTTAACTACCAACTTGTGATTTTAAGAGACAGTCCAAGTCTTAGACTTGCAGCATACAACACTGGATCACATCTGAATTCAACAAGTAATAAACATTATCCAGTTGTGAATAATAAAAGGAGATATACAGAAGAAACCACTTGGGTCCTTTCAGTGAAAAGCTTCAAAATGACAGAACCCTCCACTGATCAAACAACTGGACAGAAGTTTCTAGAATTCTATCTACCTACAAGTATGCATCACATATTTGAAGTCAGAAAAGACTTCTCACAACCAGGATCCCTCTTCTCACTGAAAGAAAAATACTGTGACGCTACCTGAATCACAACTTGGTGGTGTAGCCGATCTGCTAGAGGAGACAAATCTGCAACAGGCTGTAAAAAACTTCTGGACATGAACAGACAAAAGATTTCGCCAAGATTCATTTGAATCATGAAGAAGGATATCATGAATCAGGTATGGAAGCAAAGTTTGACACAAGTCTGTTTTCACCTAGAATACAATTAGGAAACAGCTGCTAAGAAAAAGAACCAAAAGCCCTTCTTTCTCAGCTTATAATAAAACTCAAAAAGCCTAATGGCTATTCTACTGTGTTACTGTACAACAAAACTAAAAACTGAAATGCATCAATTTAGACATAAAACTGAAAACTATTCAAAACAAACGTAATGTTTAAGAATGAACATGTGTAATAGACAAAACCGTCTAACACTCAATAGGACTATACTAGTATTCAGTTTAAATAGTCATAGTTCAACTGATTGCAATCCTCTCTCAAATCTTTTATTCAAGAATGTATTTTAAGTGCTGTATTTTGACTATGAAGTATTTGATTTACTGTTAAGAGAAAGGAGTAACTTACTAGCAGACATTACTATCCAGCTCACCTCACACAGTGGCTTCATTAACTGGAGAACTTCATTTTGTACACCTCCACTGTCCAGTATTGAACGGGTTAGGCTCTTGATCCAGGTCTCATGACTTTCTCCCAGAGGAAGCCACAGGTTTGTGTCATCCAAAGATTCTAAAGAAGCCTCTGAATTGTTAGTTGGCAGTTCAAAAATCTAGAAGAGAAAAATATATATTGCAAATATAAACAAATGCAGCATTTAAAAAATATACTGCAGTCTGCACAGATTAAAACATATTAAATATCGACTTTATTCATGCAAATGTAGTTTTACAAGGAAATCTGAAAGAATTAAAATTTTACAGATAACATCAACAAGGCCACATTAGATACCACATTGAGGTTGCAAACCAAAAGTTTGAAAATCAGGAAATATCTGATTTATGGTTAATTATGCAACCTTTTTTTCTGACTTATTTTCCACCAGGCTTTTGCATTAAATGATGGAATCCTGAGAAAGAATGTAATAGATTACTATGAGGTAAACAGAAATTGTCTGTCTAGTAATGAAAGCACGCAGCTTTCTAACATCAAATCGCTAATTTCCCATGTGAAGAAGCCCCAGATACTGAAACAGGAAAAACAGGGGATGTAAAAAAGCAGCAACATCTGCAAGCAGACAGATGAAAAGGCCAACCCTCGGATTCAACAAAGATGATCTCAAAAATATTTTCAAATTTACTTTTTTTATATTTATTTCTATGCTTTCCCTACCCCTCATGTCATGTAAATAAGCTATATTAGAAGAAGTACCTTTTTCCTAGACATTCTGAAAGGCTGTAGATAGATTAACATGGGATCACCTTTTTTTTTATAAACTTCCCAAAATTCAGTGCCAGACTTGGTGGCTAATATGTTTTTCAAACAAGAAACAGCAGCAGCTCTAACATCAATACTGAAAAAATAACATATAGAATGTCATTATTAGTACCTTCATTCAGCTATTTTATTTTCAAAACCACCTTTACAAATATACAAGACAAAGAATTCCACAATCTAACAACACGTGCATCAGATCAAAAAATTTTCATGACTAGGATCATAGAATCATAGAATAGAAGCATAGCATCATTAAGGCTGGAAAAGACCTCCAAGATCATCTGGTCCAACCATCCCTCTACCACCAAGGTCACCCACTAAACCCTGTCCCTAAGCACCATGCCCAACCTTTCTTTGAACACCCCCAGGGACGGTGACTCTATCACTTCCCTGGGCAACCACTTCCAGTGCCTAAACACTTTCTGAGAATAAATTTCTCCTCAATTCCAACCTGAAAATGCACCATCCCATACCTTGTTATAAAGCAAAGCCTTAGTATTTACTCTACATCGCTATCCTCTACAGCACAGAAGAGATTCTCTGGTTCAAGTTTAATTAGATAATTTCTAGCTTGACTGGATAAGTAGTCTGAGCCTTGAGGAAGCACATGGTTGTGTGCTAACAGGTATGATCCAAATGCACTTTCAGAGGTACTACTCAGATACAAATAACATACATCTTAATGGCCCCTATTAAGCTTTGAACTAAATAAATTAAACAAATAAATATACTCACGAATTATCTGTTAAAGCAGTATTTATTTGAGTTAACATTATAAAGACCCACTGAAGTTTTTTATCTTCAAGTAAGTCCACTGCTTTAGAATCTAGTACATTTTCAGCATGCCGAAGAGCTATGGTAGAGAAATCCATGGGACCTATTTCTCCCAAGCAACTTCCAACAGCCTCTGCAAATGAAGGTAATTTTTATATTTTTACACACACTAAAACAAGGTCTGATCCTAAAAAAGCGTTGTGACTAGTCAATTAGTATAAACCATTTTTAGAATTCAGAGATTATTATGAGGCCAAAAGCTGCAAACATTTATAAATAATCATTTGAGGAGCTTTATGATTAAAATCACATGCATGTTTCACAGGTTAATCCTCATAAATAATAGTTATGCTTTCTAATTCAATTTTCTCAAAGTGTATATGGCTCTGGATTTTGCAGATTAAATCAGACACAGATTTTATTTTTGCTTGTGTCCAAATCAGGTAAGTGCAAAAGGTCAGAATCACAGCCACTAAGGGAAATCATTTTTTTCATTCCCTAAGAGTATGATAAACACATGCAGAGAAGCCTGCAAATGCAGTACTGCATTTTACTTAATACTACCTGCATTTTACTTAAAATGATTCATCGATGTGTTCGTCATTTGCTTTCTAAACAAATAAAATATTTTACAAAAACACAATCCTACATATGAGGAAAAAAATGACCTTGACTTTGAACATAGTTTTTAAAAGAGCAGGGTATTAATTTTCATTAGAAAGGAACCAAAATTTATTTCCCTGCTCTTTCCTTTCTACACTTGGTAACATTTCTGTCTTCTACAATAGTGCTTTTAACAATCAGAACAAACAAAGAACAAACTGAAGATACACAGGTTGTGTTTTGGTTGTGTTTAAGTTCAACACATCATCTACGGAAACACAGTGCAAAAAAGGCTGAAACATACAGCTTGCAGAGGTACTGAAGAGTGTTGTATCATACTGAAGTCAATGTGAACTGCAATTACAATCATTGGTTATTAGTACTTTAGACAAAAATATACAGTAAAGCAGATGTTCTCATTACTTGTGTATCTAGCTGTTTTAGACATCTAATCTCAGTAAACATCACCTTCATTGAAGTAATTCCCACATGGGGAAGAGCAGATTTGGATTTTGACATTGGTACATTGGACTAAACATTAATCAGGCGCTCCAACATAAATGGTGAGAATAACTTTAATAATACACAAGAGGCTTTAAGATGGATAACAATTATTTTGATTTCCACTAAAATATGCCTTTCAAATTTTCAGGTAAGTTCTCTTTCAATTTTCTTACTATTTTTCAACCTACTAAAGTGACCCATATAATGGCAGATGTCTTTATGGAGTACAGAAGAGACTAGGGTCTAAACCGATTACATTATTAGTCTAAGTTGTCATATGGAGTGACTGAAAAGAAGATACATGACCCATTCTAATGATGGTTACCTCTAGCAGCAAAGGCAAAATAGCAGTGGGAAGTAACATTGAGAACAGCCACAGTTTCAAATCTTCGTTTGCAATGACAGCCTTAGGAGATCTCTGGGACTCGTTAACTTACCCAGCACTGCTTTTTCACCTGCATGATTGAATGCCTTCTTGGACAGCTGCAGTAAGCTCACCACCAGTTTCACTATTACAGAATCTTCTGGCTTTTCTATCATTCAGAAAGAAAAATAAAACACACAAAAATGGAATTTCTCTTGTTCTGTAAGTGCTGACACAGAACTTAACCTGTTCTCGTACTGTGTTAAAAGCGGTAATAGCTGCGCCCTACTCAGCCTCCTCACACCATTCAGCAGTTCACAGACCTCTCTGTCTGTACTCAATCCCTTTCAAGCTTACAAGGCCTAGATTGTTCAAGTTCTACTCTGACGCAAGTTTTTCCACACAAACTTGCTGGCCTTTTACAAACACCTTTTTCAAGCAGAAGTTTGAGACCGAAACTGTAAATGATATTCAAGACGTGGAGATAATGCACTTATGGCCTAGACAGATGACTGTGCTTCCTCATATTTTACTCTTCATTTATCTACAGAAAATTACATCAGCTCTTTTTATATCTCAGTCATTCAGTAAGACAAGCAGATTCAGATTTGATGTAGAGGAGAAATGTGAAATGGCCTTGTTAGAAACATCTGAAGTCCAAAATAAGAAGGAATTGGGTTTGGACTGGGAGCTAAAGCCGAACACTGGGATATGGCAAGGTTCAATTAAGCTAAATCCTATTATTCTCAAACTTTTGTGAGATTTATTTTCTAACATACTATGCTTTTCTAAAATCTATTTTTAGTAATGAAGCTACTTAAATGTAATTGTAAAGGAGCAGGGAGACTCATATACAAGAAAACTCATTAAGCAGCCATATAACAATATACGTTATCCTCGTCATTCACAATAATGTATGCCCCACTCCCAAGAGCTATATGCGCATTTTACCCTGTCTGTCATATAATACTTCAAGGAATATTTATAACACACTCTGCAGGAGATATTTCAGATTTTGCATCAATAATACATGCCATTCTACTCTACATGTGAAATTACAATAAGGTTACATTGCTAAACATACCAAAAAACAGGACACAAATCATTTGATGTCAAATTAGAATAGGGCTATATTGCTACACATCTAAAACCAGATACAGATGAAATAAAACATATTATCAGATGTCCGTACCCTGGAAAATTTTCAGGAGATCCTTCATCTGATCTTTGTATCGTTCCAACTGTTTGCGTAAATCATACAGTCCTTCAAGTCGTGTTAAGGGCAGTGAATCACAAGCACTAACTGAGAGAAAGTGATTCATTTCCTGCAAAAAAAAATTTTTGTATTAAGCACGTTACACACAAATAAAGGCTTCAAGTGAAGAAATGCAGTCCACAGCAGTCCACAATGTGGAGATTAAAAGATGCAAAATAAGAATGGAGACCTAGAAATACCTCAATTTCTGAAACTGGCAATAAAAATGATTCACATCTAATTTAAATCTTTCTCAACTATAGATATTGTTCCAAAACTATTTTCTTTTAAAAGTTTTTACTGCAAAAACCACTACACCATGACATATAATTTAAAATGTAATTACCTCCAAAAGAGAATATGGGCCTTTGCTGTATTTTATCTTCTGCTGAGTTGTTCGCAAGTCTTTAAAAGCGGAATATTCAGGAAAAGGATCTAAGCGTTTGATTGCATGGTACAGATTTTCATTATCCTTATTGTCTATCACCAGATACTTCAACAAGCTTAGGACCTGAACATAAAAAGTAAATGAAAAGTAAAAAAGAGAAACAGTTTTGAGCCATATTTCTTCAGGTTATGAAGTTTGCATTTCTCTTAGTTTCAATGAACTGAGAACTCTATAAAAAACTTGGTAAGATAATTAATTTACACTATTAGAATTTGAAAAATCTTCAGAGGCACAGGGAAATCACAGATATACTCTAAAATGAGAGTTTTTGCTATTGCCTCTTCCTATACTCTAAAAGGAGAGTTTTTGTTAATGCCTCTTTCCTAACCAATATCAAAGTGTTTATTATCACAACCTGCAGTTTTATCCTGTCTTTTGATGAAGCTAATTTCAAGTACTGGCCAATAGGATCATTACAATATTGAGTATGATTTAGACTACTACAGCCAAGCAGGCCTTTTTGATGTTACTGGGACTTTTTAAATTTCTTCTATTTCTATTATATCTACAAATTTTTAATTTCTACTATCTAGTGTCAGTAATTTGAAATCCCAACAAATGCCTAGAATAATGATTTACTGTCCAAACCTATGAACTCTGGCAGAATTTGCTTCATAGTAGATCTACAACTTAAATAAATGCTTGCATAAGGGATAACACATTTTCTTTGAAAAAATTGTGGTTTTTTTGTGCTTTACTTACTAACTAATGAATGCAAGTGGATATTCAATACAGGCAGCTTTGAAGATCTACAGTCTAAATGATGAGGTTTTTGTTTGGACGCTTGTATTTCTTTGAAAATGACTGACTAGCTTCCATTCAATGCTGGAAGGAAAATAAATAGAAGAAACTGAAAAGTCATCACTAAAGGAAGGACATCCCTGCAGGAAATATCAGAAGATTTCATACATGATAGCAGTTTGAATTTGGAGAAATTTCTGTCCTCCCCACTTTGTTTCTGCCCAGGGATGCCCTGACATGTTGCTTTCACAGCTGTGCATGTAAAATTATTTGCACAGAGATATTACAAAACATCAGGTTGATGACCACTGGGCTGGGAAAAAGGTTGCTGGGTTATTATCAGCTGAACCAGTGTAGCCCTGCGTTTGAATTGGAAGCATTAAGAGGTCAATGTACTGCACACTACACTGCAACCATGAAGGTACATACGGTACGATGCCACCAGATTAAGCTAGAAGGCAAGTGTGAGGATGAACGTGCAAGAAGCGTACTCTTTTCTCACCTTTGGCTACAGATTAGAAGTCTCTGAATCTAACTGTATTTCCAACCCCAGCAGACCACACATACAAGTTATCACCAGAAGGAAAACAAGGCTTGTCATAGAACAGAAACTGCTTCATTTCTTTGTTAAGGACGAAGTGCTAAAGATACTTTTAGTATCAATTTGATCAAGAAACAGCTGAACCACTGAAATCTGTTCTCTGCACCTATTTCTTCTTCTGAGCAGCTTTCCCTTCCAAAGGTCTCCATTGTATTTCCTATGAAATCTTCCACAAGGTTAGAAGCAATGTGGCTATGGCTAGGTGAGAGCTTTGTAGGCAACTGCACGGCTATTTGATATTCTTGAAACCAACTTGCCATCACCAGCAGTTTACATATACCTACATTCTCTCTTTCTTTTTCTTTAGTGGTACCACTGGTTTGGTGTCTCTTCTCTACTGAGGTAACATTTTTTCTGAAACTTACCCTGCAGGTTTTATACCTCTTTCACATTTGACTGAAACCGACCCAGAAATTCAAAGAAGACATGAAAGGCATAAGGACAGCATTAAAGCTCTTTAAGAATTATAAAAAGCGAACTGTTTAGTAGGTGAAGTAAACACAGAATTAGAAAATAAGGGATACAGTAACCCCAGCAATTATGATGGAATACATCTCCATCACTGCTTAAAGCCATAGGAATTAATGTGCAGAACATAGAAGTACCAAAAGGAGAGACATTTTTATCTAAACAATTAAAGATACAGTTCCATGCCAAATATCATTACTATGCTATTGCTTTGTATACTTATGAAGCATAGAAAAAAGGAATTGAAATTGAACACTAATTTAAGTATTGCTTTTCTGAAGTGAACATAAACTTAAAAGCCAACAGACAAGGAATAAATACAAACTACTGCAACCCAAAACTACCTGTTGCTGAATCTTAGGTTGGTCCACAGCAAGAGGTATTAGTGTTCCTACAATAACGTGGAGGTGGCTCCCTAGAGCATCATTGCAACACGTAACTGCTGTGTGGCAAACATGATGAAGAAGATCACAACAGAGTGAGAAGCTGCGCACGGATATGTCTCTGATAACAGGTCTGCCACAGAAAACAAAAAATTAAATTAAAGAAATACAAATTGTCATTGTCTCAAGTATTAAGCTATTATACAACAGGGAAGAATAAAGGAAAAGGAGGAATATGAATAATCTTTATGAGAAAATTTGATTCTAAACTTTAAAATTATCAAGGCTCTAAGGATTTAACTCAGGAGATAAGGGAGAACTGAAAAACACACAAGTTGACTGGAACACTTTAAAAATCAAGTAAAAAGCATACAGAAGAATATATTTCCAAAAGGTAAAACTAATAATAATAAAAAATAAAAAGGCTTTCACATTATTGTTTGCCAGAACAATTTTGACAGAAATATAAAGTGGAAAAAAACATACCTTCTGCACCCTCCTCCCTTTCACATAACCAGCCATTAGTTTAAAAAAAAAAAAAAAAAAAAAAGATTTGGGTTTCAAAGGACTTCTGGGGATTATGTCATCCAGCTTCCTGTCAGAAACAGGGCCAGCTTCAAAGTCAGATCAGCTTCCCAGGGCTTTGTTGAGCTGAATTCTGACACATTCTCTAGGGTACCTGCTTTGGCAGGGGGGCTGGACCAATGATCTCTTGCAATGATCTCTTGAGGTCCCTTCCAACCCCTACAATTCTGTGATTCTGTGATTCCTTAGATGGAGAATAAACAGCAACCTGTTCCAGTATTTGACTATTCTCACAGTGAAAATCTTTCTCTGTATACCTAACTAGAACTTCCTGTATTGCAATTTGGTAGCTGCTACCTCTTGTCTTTTCACTGTGTAGCTCTAGGAAGAGTCTAGTTCTACCTTCCCTACAAGGTATCTTCTGTTCTACGGAAGGATACTTTCAATTCCCAACCAGCCTTTTTGTCACCAAAATCTCCTAACACTTTTAGTTTCTACAGTTTGATAGCCTACTATAAATATAAAATTCTGCAGTACGGTGAACATGTCAATACAAGGATAGCACAAAGCAGTCCACCGTTTAGAATGAGTTCTTAATTTAAATTCCAAATTTATCAAATAAAAGCAATTTAAGCATTTCAGGAAATTTCAATTCTTTCTACAAATGAATTCAAATCTACCAGCAATACAGACAGGCAAGGTTACGAGAACAAGGGAACACAGATATGACACCCATGATGTAACTGTCATATTTACCTGCTGTTGATGTGGTGAATCAGGGTATAAATTACATCACGGAGGACAAAAGCCCATGCTCCTCCTAAACCATCTTTAATCTCTTTAAGTAACAGACTAACAAAGAAATGATAAATTATAAGAACTCTGTGTCTCTTGTAGACATTGTTTGTATCTGATGCATGTTTACACAGGGCTAGAAGAATTTTCTGGAATGAATCCTAAAAATAAATAGAACTATGAGTAAAAAGATCATTCATAATGCCAACAGAGATATACTTCATATCAAGAAAAAAAGCTAAGCAATAGGGAGACATATATATATGGACAAAGAGGTTAAAAAGATGTAAAGAATTTATTCCAGTGGCTGGCAGTACTAACTTTGACACTTAAAAGCTTTAGACAAATATGCTTCATAAAGTTTTTTAGATTTTTAGATTCTTTATGGATGGGCAAAGTAAGATGTGTTCTTCACAACATATGCAATAAAATAGCATTATCTTTGTAAAGATTAGTTTCTAAGGAATTATGTTAGAAGACAGGAATATGTTTATGCTGCATCATTTTTTATACCTTCCTATTTGCTATTAACAACAGGACATCAAACGTCTGAAAATATGACAGACTACAGAATTTCACACTGTCATTAATGGAATCTAACTTTAGTATCTGAATTGTAGACATTAATTAGAAAAAAACTGTCCAAACATAATTTCTTTAGAACGTTTTTCAGACATATGCCAAATAAATAAATTACATCTAAATTTTATCTGGTATACAGACATTTCCCCAGCCTTTAATATAATTCCATTTATACATTACTTTATATGCATTAGATAATGCAATTATACTCTAAGCCCTGGAATTTTTGTAAGGTTACCATACCCCGGAACTTAGGACTTTTCACAAGGCAAAAAAGAGAACAAATATGTGTCTAAGTTTATATTTTTTCCTCAAATATACATGATGAAAATGTCTAACTAAACTTAAATGTACCCATAAAATGAATTTTATATTCTAAAGAAAAAAAAAGAAGTTATTATTACATACTTACAGGGCTTTTAGTAAGAACGGCTACAAGACTTTTTAATTTGCTTTTATGACAGTTGCTAATATAGTCCAAGGTAGCCTTAATCACGTAGGATGGAAAATGAGGAGGATTAGGCGAAGGATCCAGTTCCCTGAATGAGTAAATAAGAGGCTGTTTTTTCAAGAATCAAATGCCATGTGTTAAATGAAATAAGTCTCATGGAATAGATGGGCAACTCCTAAGAAGTCCTTTCTGCTTTCAATAACAGAGAAGCTCTCAAAACATCAAGCAGAGTGCAACACTTCTTATTTTTAACTCTGTTGCCCCTATACAGCAGTTTTCAAGGTCTCATTTAACACTCTTTTATTCTTTTTTTGAAAGATCATATTGCTAAAAAAAAGGCCAAATAAGTTACTTTGGAGGAAAATCTAAAAATGAAAATGAAACTATTTTTGGCATTCAAATATTTCTATTAGCCAGGAATTAGTTAATTCAGCATTGTTTAAGCAATTTTCTCACCAAGGGCAAGAGCAGCCACTACAGGAACTGCTAAGAAAAGGTTCACTTTCACTTCTGACTTCTAAATATTTACAGACCTTTGAAAGAATGACTTGAAATTATAGTCATTAAAACCTGGCTCATTTTACAGCCAGTAAAATTTTACAGGGTGGTTTTCCATCCTAGTTTGAACTGATCTAATCCAACATTGCCATAGTCCAGAGCTTATCAACCTACAATGGAATTCTCTTGCCCACCTATTCATTCTTGCCATTAACTGACATATTACGGAGAGATTCCCCTTTACTGATATGACAGAATAACTATTTAGAAAGGATGCACATGATATTATCATCACTAATGAGAATGAAGTCCACTAATTCTCAGCTTCAAAGTTACAAATCTGCAAATCTTTAAAAATCTACAAATACCTACCCTATGTATTTACTCAGATGAGAACCTTCTGCCTCCTCATTAGGTGATTCATGTAAGGTCATCAACAGTTCAACTACAATTTCTGATAAATTATTATGAGATAAATTGTCGATTTCCTAGAGGAGGAAAAATAGTATTTTAGTAAGAAAAAAATAGCTAAAATAATTTAACACTTTTTTTTTCCTTCTGTGAAAACCCATCTTTTCTTGTCTGGATTCTCTATTTGTTTAATTAGTCAAGATATACAATTTATTCAGAAATTACACCTGGCTAGGTCTTACCTATGACAGTCACAGGTAGAATAATTGCTTCCCTTGCAGTTGGAAAAAAATAGAAGTAAGATTAATTTTTACTACTCGTTCTGTATGCAGTCTGCCTCTGGGGAAGAAGGAGTGCCTTCAGAAAGTATTAAAAATATTTTAAGAGGAAAACACGACTTACATAAAGAGATACATAGCAGGGGAACTAAGGCTTGTATAATTAAACTTCTTTTTATCACATTCTGAAAGAAATTATACTTCAGATATTGTCTGCCTGAAAGATACCATTAAATCCCAATTACTTGAAAAATCTGGGATACAAATTCAGCTAGCTTGGATGTAGTACTTGTATCTTGTATCTATACTTGTATATCTTGTATCTATAAACTTTAAATATTTTACATTTTTATATTTATAAAAGTTTCTTTCAAGTCATACAACTCAATTTACACGTTTAAAACTGATACCTGTTTCCCTAAGCAGTCTTCATCCTTAAGCACATCGTAGACTTTAGAAGCTGCATCTCTTTGCTCTGCTACTTCACTCCTTCCATGGCTTTGATAGGCAAAATACGGGAGGATATTCACAAGTATCTTTGGAAAACAGTCTGCCAAAACCTGCCTCCAGTCTTTTTCAATCTTGTCAGCCAGTGATTTCACATCTTCAAATTGACTTCTAATGACCAGGTGTGGAACCAAAACTTTGTAACATGACCTACACGTAGTAGATACATTTTCAGAATGTTCTTGAATTGCATTTTTGAAAAAATCTCAAGAATAATACAGCAAATACCTTTCCTGTACTGCATTCCTCTATAACTAAACTTGTAATTACTGTCTAGCTAGCTACTGCCATACAAAAAATCTTTGCAGCATTACTATAAAATACAAGATAATAGGAATACATTTCAAAAGCTCCCCACACTTTTTCCTACAATAAAATCTTAATACATAACTACATTTAGAAATTTGAAACCCTGTGTCATAATTGTAAATAAATTTAGATAAATTACTTTCATACAGCAAACTTACCTGTAGAATTCCTCAAGACTAGTATAGTTCAGAAGAATGTAAGGAAAGGCAGACAGGTTGTATCCACTGTCATTTATTTTCAGCCATTCCACCACCAAATAGTCTAAATGTGATGTCATGAAGTCTTCTATATTTTTATAGCCAAAAATGTCAGATACTTTTTTCAAAACCTGTGCATTAAATAAGATTATAAAGTAGCACAAACAATACATGATATTATGGCATAGTGAAAGAACTACATGTCCTCCCCCCACCCTTTTAACGCTTCTACAACTTTTTTTTTTTTTTTTCCTCCAAAGAAGGCAATCAAGAACTACACCTACCCTGTGAGAGGTGGCAGGCAAAGAAAGGACAAACTGGTATATATTTTGCTGGGTAAAGATTGCACATAAAACAGGAGAAAGTAAGTAGAAAGTGATAAAAATGAGAGAACACACACATCAAACATATGACCAGCATGACAGACTGCAGTATAAACAGCAATTATTTCAGTACACCCTTAAGAACAGCAACATAAAAGTTCACCAAGACACATACCATCTTCCAATACATTCCATTTACTTTACTTATTTTCCACATTGGAAAACTCAACTTACTTTTAGTGGATAGATTTTTTTTAATGAGCTCTGAAATCTTTAATGTACAAAAATCTATTTGTGTTTTAGATCTGTGCTTTTAAGGTATAGGATTTACTATTAAAATTGCTTTTTATATCATTACTTCTGTGCTAAGACTACACAGATCATTAGATTTAATTACAAACTCATTCAGATATTTAAGTCTCACATTAGGCATGCATTGTATTAAAAAAATCAACAACTTTCAACATTGCCAAAAACATTTTGCACCATTACAATTTTGCTTTGCTTCATTTATAACCTAAATATAAACCAGAATTGTTTACTTGCCTTTTTCACAAGGTGAAGTTCTAACCCATTCTCTTTCACAGACTGGCAAATAGCAAACAAAGCTTGCTTTTCGCATACAGGACTGCAGCACAGAACCATGGTTACAAGCATCAGCAAAACTGCTTTTCTATTACACTGCTTATCCAAAAGATCTTCAGAATTTGCATCGCCACTAACCTGCAGGAAGAAATAATGAAGAACGTACATAAAAATTCTGTTAAAACAATCTAGCTCTGTTAAAACAAATTGATTGTTAAAACAATCAATTATCTAGAGAACTGAATTAATAAGTTAGAACAAAGGGTGCTGATACGAACACTTCTGAAAATATTGCTTTGGTTGCTTAAAAATCAAATCCACCAGCTGTCTGCTCCACCGGTCAACCAGAATTTACTGCCTCCAGCATGTTAGCACATAGATGCTTGTACCTTATACCCTCCAGTTCATATGTAGTATCAGCAACTCAAATAAAGGGAACACACTTAGCAGATAAATGACTGAGGCACTAACAAGCCTCCTTTTGCTCCTCTGCAAAATTTACTGCCTCTAAAGCAAACAAAGCAGCAGGATTTTCCTCAAGTTTATTTATTTATGTATTTTATTAGTTTCCTAACAATAACATATATATTACCATGTGAGGAAAAAAAAGCACAAACCACTGATGCATACAGGAAAGAGCCACCTTGTGATTCAAATACAGTTCTTCCTTTCCTAATGCACAGTGTTGACTAGTATCAAACACTGAATAAAAGTAACATGAAGCTGAACCAAGGACAGAAGCTAATGAGAGATGACAGCAAGCTGAGGTGACAGAGCAGAGAACCGGAGCAACGGATAAAATAGATGAAACAATGAAGAGCTGGAGCAACAGAAGTCTGTAGGCAACAGATGGAATGAGATCACAGAGGGATGAGGCCTCAACTGCAAGCCCAAGCTACAGGACAGCAAGCCAGTGCAACAAAGAGAGAAAACACAACAAATAGAGACAGCATGTGGAAATATGATAGAGCAATAGACAAAAAAAATATGGAAAATGTAGATGACTAGGCACAGTAGCAAGGAAGAGGGAAAAATGAAAGACACTAATAGAAATATTAATAGTTAAAGAAATTATGCAGTAATATACACCACTACATTTCCCATTACTGCAATTAAAAAAAAAAAAAGAAAAAGAAAAAGAAAAAAAAACTTTTCTTTTACTTTTCATCTGAATATTTTATATTTTAAGCAAATTTTAATTTTGTGGAAATCAGTGTCCTAATACCACTGGAAACATTACCTTACTGAAATTCACAGTTCTGTTTTAATACTACGTAAGTACATAATTTGTACAATGTAAGTATATTGCCACCTATTCACTATTTATATATTTTCTAGAATAGTATGGTTCCATTTTTCTTTGCTTCTTAAGTGTTGCAGAAGTGAAATCTACAACAACAAGTAGCATTATACAGTCCAAAGCATATGCAGAAAAAGCTGACAGATTTTTAACATGGACAAAACAGAGACTGACTTAATGTATGAAGGATTTCCCGTCCACCACCTTGTTCCACCACCTCAGATTACCAGAAATCCCGAAGAATTAATATCATTGGAAAGCTAAACACACTTATTTCAAAATTCATCGTATTCACAACCTGAAAATATGGCAAAACTAATGACTAGATCTTATTACCAGATTGCTCATTCCTTCCTGAACTTTGAGATAGGCATTCTCAAAAGCCTTTTGCTGGAGCTTCAAGGGAAGAGGTTTTGACAATCCAGAAGAATCTTTCTGTTTCACATCTTGAAACAAACTTCAAAAAAAGGATAATTATTAGCATAACATTTAGTCTACAGAATTGCTGCATATTGTGCATAGCAAATAATAAGACAGATTTTCTATAGATTCTAATTTTCTTCTTAACTTTCTTGTATATAGCAGTCCTTCCTCTCCCTCAAACTTTGTCAGTAACAGGAAGAGTATCTGCTGGGGCTAAAAGCTGGAAAGAAAGTTTCCCGATCTCTGCCAGTAATCCAAACTTCAATTAGTTGTCACAAAGGAATATTCCACCTCATGAAGTATGTTGGGAATACATTTACTAAACAAATGTACATGTATAAAGAGTTTCTCAAATACATATATATACACACACATAGTATACAATTTATATATAGATATATACGTGTTTATATATATGTATTAAATATATATAGTTAGATAAAGGCCGAACTCACTCTGCTACAAAAATTGGAACATCATAGTGGATTAGACCTAACATCATTCTAGCCATTTCTAAGTGACCAACAACAGATACCTAAGAAAGATCACCATATGCTTCCCTTGTATGTATAATACCCTTGAATATATCCTAATATTTGACAACATGGGATCTAGGCAGATCATGAGTTAGAAGTGGTGACTATATTTAGTATCCTTCAATGATTTCCTCTTACAGAAATTTTTCCAGTCACTTTTTGAGCCTCCAGACAGTTGAGCACAGTAGGATAATAATCAGCATAATTGAATGTTGTATGAAGTAAACCATATTTTCTCAGAATCTTGAACGTGTTAGCTTCACCTGATGTTCCACTGTCTTTAAACTGGAAAAGACTGCTGATCTGCATTTTGTTCCATTCCAGATTTTGTAATGTAATATCTCAGGCAATTCAACTCTTTTTATGCTGAAGGGCTACAATTTATACAACCAATTGATGTGTGTAAAGTGTTCCTTACTTTTGAACATCCCTTCTCCACTCCTATTCCAGTTCCATTATATGCTTTCTGAGATATGGAGAAAGAACTGTACATAATATTCAAAAATACAAGATCCTTTGAAATAGTTTCCATGCTACACAATGTGGCCAACTTATTTCTAGAGGATAAACAGCTATCTCATATTCAAGTTTTGCATAATGTATCTAATGCAAGAATTACAATTATATGCAGTTTATATATATGTACATAATTGTATATATATACATATATATATATATATATACACACACAGAATACTGCATAGGCTTTTATATTTCCTCAAGATCAATGCCCCAGAACTACTAGAAACAGCAGCTATACAGTAGCAGAAGTAAGACCCAGTTAAAGTGAGAATTACTGTTATTCTTAGAAACAGAAAAAAACATAAACATTATCACCTGGTAATCGACTTTGCAGCAAGAATGCAAACTTGATGGTGACTATCTGCGAGAAAATGTGGGAAAGCATCACACACAGGAAGATCTCCATCTTTTACATTAAGGATAGCCCACTTGGAATAAGGATCAGCCTGAAGAAAATGAATATTGTGGTTTAAAATGTACAGAATACTTACAGTGATATACTTACTGATATATGCAAAAAAAATCTTTAGACACTCTTTTCAAGCACACGTTAAGTATATACTTAACATACTAATGAATGTAAGAAGAAATGGGATTACCTCAAGCAGGGCTTTCATGCAGTTTAAAAGCGCTACTCTTACTGGTGCCGTGCATCTCTTTCCTTGAGCTAGCTTCCTAAAATATGGAACATTTGAATAAATGAAAAAGATGCCAACAATTTTGAGAAAAAAATTAACAAGTTAGTTTCTTGGCTTAATAGTTAAGTTTGGCAGGATTTGATGATTTTCCTGGTAATCTACAATAATAAGCAATATTCATTTTTGATTGCTGAAGTTATCACTTGTAATACTTATCCAATACTTGTGATGCTTATCCAGTTGAGAGTAAAATCTTTGTTAATATACAACTGTGTAGTGTTTATTTCTATAACGCTATCATCTTAAGGACTATAAAGACACTTTGATACAAATATGAGATAGAAATCTGGAAAGTTAAATGCTGGATAAAGGAAAAGCACATGGACTCATGGGATACCAATAGCAACGCACTACAGTCATCACATGGATAACAAAGTTAAAAATCAAAGCAAACAGACTTCTGCATTAAATAGATAAAACATACCAAAAGGCTCCAATAATTGTCAAAAATTGCCCTTGAGCATCCCCTGTCTCTTCTGCATGTGCACTGGACTGGCCCAAACTTACTGCTATAGGCAGCAAATTGTTTAGAATTACTTTACAAACATCTTGGTCTCGACGGTAAAAGGAACACACAGCACTGTGAAAGAAAGAAAAAAAATCTTGAAGCACTAAACAGCCCTCAAATCCTGTAGCTGTTGAACTAAAATAGCTCTAATAATGCTAAAATAGTTTCTCTCTTACGAAAGAGGTCTAAGAAGCATAAGAACTTCATCTTCAGGCAACGGGTTTTCTTCAGTAGGAAGCTCCTTCAAAAGGATCAAGTACTGAGGAAGACAACAAAAAAAAAGAACCAAAATGAAAAATAATTCTTAAGAAAAATAAGTAGACAAAAAGAAAAACTAGAAGACATTTTCAGAAACTGTCACATAAAATGTCATCATGCAGTAAGGATACCTAATGTCAGCTCTTACATGTTAGAATCCTATCATCTTTTTATGCAGACTGTCAAACTAATATTGCTCATGAATTTTTTTCATTTGGCAGCCAAAAATATTTCCTTTGTAAACTAAAACACAGATCCTCTTCTATGACAGAGACCATGGTATTCTGGGTATTTAACAAATAATTAATGATAAAGGCAAGATGTTTATATTTCTCAGCTGTTTATTCTAGTTTACAACAAATTCTAACTGTTCCTTCCCCGCCCACCCCAGCACACTTCAAAACATCAGAAGTAGCTTTCTTCTGGTATTCTCAGAGGACTGATGATAAGAGAAAAGGCATCAAGAACATACAATTTTAGAAACAGTACAGGAACAGAAGTGAGCCTTCTGTAAAATAATCTCACACTCACCGTGTGCAGATGCAATGGTTTAGCACCGTCAAAGACACTGCTATCAGTTAACATCAACAGCTTCCTCTGTATATCAGAGGCTCGGAAGCTCACTGTCCGAGTTTGGACTGTAGTTGCACAAATACATAAGAACCTCAAAATTTCAAGGAGGAGTAAATCCTGCTTTGTCAACTGTTCTTCAGCTAATGGACTCACAGCACCTGAAAATAAGGTTCACATGTAAGAAATGCCTCTCCAAGTACAATAAAAATGTTTTATAACATTTTAGGTCTTTACAAAACTAAGTTCTTAAAATAGACAGAGTACTAGCAACCTTTAATTGTTATTGAGCAGATACTGCAACAGTTAGTAGATTCTTGAATGCTTTCTACATCTAAAAAGGCCCTCTTTAAAACAGATTTCAATTTTATGTGCTCATACAGATGGCTTATTTCTCCTGTCAAAGTACAATGAACACAGCAGAACCATTTTTTTTGTGTCGTTCGCTATTACTTAGGATGTATTTTAAACTACAGATTCAAAGTTTCCCCAACAGTGAAATTACGACAATTACCACTATATTAATGTCCTTATTCAAATTTCAACCATAGACCTCATTAGAAACTAAAATATGCATTATTTTAAGAAAGAAATTAAAATGAAAGAGAACATCAGTACTTATAGGTCGTAACAGCAATAAACGCCTGTCCCAAGGACATACAAATTCATGTTCTTCCTCCTCCAGAGATGCAAGAAAGATGATCTTGCCAAGAATTACTGATCAGCAGAAGAAGTGAAATAGGACTACTTTTAAGAAAATGAAGCACAGCCTAATGACAGAGACAGGCAGTCTACAGACACACCTTCTCTTCTTTTCCAAAACTTCTGACTTTGAGCAAGTTAACTAGTTTCCTGCATTTCACTATTTATAAAATAAAAAATAAACTTCTCATTTCCAGATGAACTAGAGTACTTGATTAATATCTTTAAAACACTAATGAAGTACAAGATAATTATTGTTTAGCAAGTACCTGGTTCAACTATTACCTGACTAAAAGCAGAACAATATGATACCTATCATTCAAGGAAAGAACAATTTGTAAAAACAAGGCAGGAGAGCGGGGTCTTAATCTTTTGCAAATAGTTTTGGACAAAGAGAAAGCTTACCTGTTACATTTTGTATGTCGCCAGATTCATTTGTACCACTGATGTCAGTCATTGAATGACCATCAAATAGATTATCAGATCCCTGATTATCTACTTCCATTATACTCTCCTCAGGATCATGCCCCACTAAATCCACTTCTCCTAAGTCACTTGGTTTTCCAGTAAATGTCATCTGACAAAAACACAATATTCTTTTAAAGTTGGTTTTTAATGACAGGAGAAAACACATAGGCATAGAACAAGGAAAGACACTACAGTTTTCCAGTCAACTCGAACAGGTGAAGAAAATAAGGGCTAAACTGAAGCAATGCATTTCACTCTTTGTGATAAAACTGTCTTCTAAACATGTGAATTGTATTCGAACTATTCTCTTTAAGATGTAAGCTTCCTGAGACAGATACACATTTTTGTGTTTTAGATGGTGCCAAGGATACCGTTAGTATTTGAAAAACAATTATCTGGAAGACACCAAACTTCCCACCATACTTCATAATTACACAGAAATGAAAAGAAGGCATAGGGCCTTTTTGAAGGCAGAGTAATTACTACTTTCCCTACTAGATGAGAAGCTAACAGAAGGTAAGATTCTCAGGTTCTCCTCACCTGAAAAAAAAAAAGATTTTGCCTACCTAGACCTGACTACAGCACAATCTGCCAAAAGGAGAAGTTTCAAGAGTTGCAGTAAATGCAGTGATGTGCCACCCTATTACTTTTGTCAGTGAGAGAGCCAGTTACAGTTCAAAGATTTAATATCTACATAAAATCATCTTTACAGTGTTTTTTAAGACTCATAAATCCATCAAACTAAAAAAAAAGTTCTTTAAATTTTCACATGCATTAAAGTTAAATGTCGTGTTATAGAAATTCTTTCTACAGCATAAAATACATATATATCATTTAACACTAATAAAGTATTTAAAAAAATCCAAAAATAGCATGTTTTTTCATGTGAACAGACATGCTAACATTGATCAAATGTTATCCACTTGTCCTTATTTTTCTACTATGCCTGTGTTCAAAATATAAAAATGTTAAATATAAATGTTGCTGGTTAGAAATCTCTATAAAATTCAATGTATTTTAGTTTTTTTTTTCCAATAAGTATCTTGTTTGTCTCCAAATTATTATACCATAAGAAAAATACAATTTCTGCTTTCAGAAACACAGGGAATGTACTTACCAGATTTTTGCAAATATCCACAAGATCATTCATAAATTTTGATGTTAACAAACGCAGGAATAAGTTAGACAGCATCTTATTAGCACTGTTCTGTAAGAAAGTAAGATGTACAAATAGGTTAATTCATTTTTTTCATGTACCACATGTGATATCCAACTTTGTGATCTCATTAATGAGGAAAGAAACAAAAATTACTTTATAAGCTTTACCTTGGTACAATTGCATAAACATTTTGTACACTGCATTATCAAAGTCCTCAGTGAGCTGATCTGGGCATCTTCATTTAGTTTCTTTCTTGAGTTAGAAATGCTTTCTCCAGCATAATGAATGAGAGACTAATAAAAATACAACAAATATGTCAGTTAAATTTCTTTATATGTTGGCACATGCACAGCACACACACAGACAAAAGGACATAATTCTCACTCATACGTATCCATACATTCTGATTCATACAGCTTTGATATTTACAGCGTGCATCAGTGAGTTTGGGCACATTTTTTTTTCCTTTTTTTTTTCCTAAACATTCTGCTCCAGAAGCAACACAGAAATGGCACAGACCAGCCTGATACACTGATATTTTCATCATGAAAGAAAAATAATGTAAAGTTTTGGGATTCCATATTTAAGTGCAAAACCACCTCACACAACAATAAAAACAACAACAGCTGTCTTCATACTGGCTTAGACCATCTTAAAAAAAATCCTGCATGAAAGACCTATACATGAAAGGACTTTTTATCCTATGTAGTCCTTTTGCCTAAAAATCCTTGATTATTTTATCTTTTTAAAAGGGGTGATACAGAAACATATCTGTATTTAGAATCTGTAAATTTGATATATTGGTATATTGACAGAATTTCATTGGCTCCACTTTTTCAGCAGCAGTAACATATTTAAACCTCTCTGCTGCTTTTTTTTTTTTTTATTAAAAAAAAAAAAAAAAATAAAAAAAAAAAAACAGAAATCAGGAGAAATATTCATGGTCTGAAGATGTGTTCACCTTCAGTGTGAATACAGTTTTTAAAATGATTTTATATTTAACAATCTACTTTAAGTTGTTTGCAAATGCATTGCTGCTTACCTTAGCTTTCTGGAACAACTCTGATTTACAGGCATCCTCTTCTGTAAATAAACCAGTGTAGCAATAGCAGCCCAGAACACCAACTGAGAGACTGACACATCGAACAAGATGTTCTGCAGCAACAAGCTTAGACTAAATTAAACACAGTATAAGCACCAGTGGTTTAATATGATTATTTTTCAGCAAAATACAAATTCTTTAGTCTCTTTTAAACACTTGTATATACATATTTTGTCAGAATGAATGAAGCTTTGCATTCTAGTGTTCTGCATCTTGCATTTGTCTTAGCTCCCTACCAAGTCCTTGTGGCTCTCCATGTTACAATATTCTCTGCATCTGCCGTGGCCCTTAGGCCTCCCTACTTCACAATAGTTTAAATTCTCTCTGTCCTTTAGGTTCCATCATAGTAATAATTTCAGCTCTCCTCATGTGTAAGGAGAGGGAGTGAGAGAGCGGTTGTGGTGGAGCTGAGCTGCCCAGCTGAGTAAAACCACCACACCAGGACAAGAGATAGGAGCCTAGTCATGGACTACAACACATTCCTACCACCGCCTCTTGCTGTCTTAGTAAATTCGTAAGTTTCTTCTTAGCAGTAAGAAACAAATGTCAACAAACAAATGGCATATAGGGTTGTGAACACATGCAAATCTACTGCAGGAACCCTGCAGAACCCTGGAGACCCCTTTTTTACATGTCTAACTTATTTGGATCAAAGAAGAAGAAAGAGCAGATGAATATTTTTACTTTCTCTGGGAGAGAGACCAAAGAGGATTTGCTGTAACATTCTTTAAAAATGTGTATCTACAAAAAGATGGAGAAACGCATGCATACACACTGTTTACATATGCCAAACCAGGAAGAGGTTTTACAGTGCCTAAAAACCACCACACTCACCAAATATTATAGGACCTTAACAGCAAGTTGCCAAGGAGGCACAGCACTGTATCAAAACCAAAGCTAGCCTGTCAAAGGAGCTAGAAACTTTAAAAGCCTGCTGCTTTTGTCTTCATCAACTTTTCACACCATTATGCTTTGGCTCTTCTTCTCCAAGTCAAGATTTTTTTCCAATTGAGAGATTCTGTTGTTTCAACAAGTGGATCACAGGATAATTCAGGCTCAAATAGACCTCCTACTCACAGCAGACCATCTCTGATGTCAGATCCGGTTACTCTGGGCTTGATCCAGAGACAGCTTGAAAAGCTCCAAGGATGAAAACTACACAATCTCTCTGGGCAAGCGGTGGCACTGCTTGACTGTCCTCAAGCTGTAAAACTTTCCTTGCACCGGTGTGAATTTGGTTTGGGTTTATGCCTGCTGTCCCTGACCCTCCGGCAATGCACCACTGTGATGAGCCAGGCCGTGTCTTCCAGGTAACTTTATGGGCACTGAGAGGCTCCCTCAAAGCCTGTTAGGTCCCCCCAGAGCCATCTCTGCTCCAGGCTGAACAAGCCCAGCTCCCTCCGTGTCTCCTCACAGGTCAAGTGCTTTAGCCCTTAATCACCTCAGTGGCCTTCACTGAACGCACCAAGTGTCTTGCCCTGGGAGGCCCAAACCTGGATGCAGCATTCTAGACACAGAGGGCACCAAGAAGAGGAGGATAATCATCTGCCTTGAGCACTGGCTGTGCTCTTGTTAATACAGCCTGTATTTGCAGCTTTCTCTGCCTTTACACTGCTGCCTCTTTTTACAAAACCTCCATGAGACCTCTGTGCTTCAGGCAATCTTGGTTGAAAACTGGCAAGAGCTTAAAGCATTACAGGAGCACAGAAGTTGAAGCAAACATCTCAAAAAGTAGCGTAACAAAGATTTATGTGGCAACTTCACACATACTTCCACTTCTACACAGCTTGTAGTTTCCTACATACTTAAGGAAATTACAGACAATTTGCCAATGATGTACAAAAGCACAGACTTCTCTGTTTCATATTATTGAAAACAGATTTTAAAATGTTTGCAGTTCATTTTTAGCAACAAAAGAAAGGAGAATCTATATACTTTTCCTTGAAAATATATTGTTTGGGAGCACACCTATAAGGATGCAACAGTAATTTCTAACTTACCTCAGGAGCATAGCTGCTTAAAAGCTTTTCTGACATTGTTGAAAGGCAGTACTCCAGTGTCTCCCTAAGATTTTGGTTGATGGCAAGTCTTGAACCAGTCACATTTTTATCTGCAATGTTTACTGCAAAGTTAGTGAAAATATCCATTTCATCAAATGTTGTCTGTAGATACAGCTCTTCAACATCACAAAAATCGCTTTCTTGTTTTCCTTGGATGTGCTGCACACTTGAAGAAGAGACATTGTTTTCACTTCAGCAGCCAATATATGAACACTAGTCTTTAACACTATTATTTAAATGTTTTAAAAAGGCAAAATAAAATTTTAAAATTTAAAATTTTAACTTCTGTTAAAAAGTTAATGAAACTGGTTAATGTTTTGTTTCTGAGGTGACTTTCACTGTGGAATAGATACTTACCATTTCAGCTTTGTCTGAAGAAACTACAAGGAAAAATAAAGCTTGTACATACATCGTAAGTTTTATTGCAGCTCATGTACCAACAACCGGTTTGCGCTGAGATAGCTGACATCAATCTACTTCACATAATTGCAGCATAAATCCACAAAAAAGCCTGAAACTAATGTTTTTATCTTTCATTACAAGAAGTTATACACACTTTAATTTCATTAAGAGCAAGCTGGATATAATCCAAGAGCTCGAACATATGCATCAGAGAAAGATGCAACAGCATTCTTAGAATGACTCCAAGAGACTCAAGTAACATGTAACTGGGGCCACAAATACTGAGTAGCTTGAGGACACAGAAATTAATCACCTAACCTTTACAGATTTCCTCCGATCTTCGTGAAAAATCCTAAAATACATGTTTCCTTTAGAATGGCAGTTAATGTTAACAAGCATGAATATTTATTTGTATAAAGTTACAAATGAAAAATATGATATTACAGAGCTAAAAGTATCTAATGTATTTGTGTGTAAAGAGACAAGTATTTAGCTGTATTGCTTGAAGAACTTATTCCTCCTAAGATACTTTGTTCAGTACATGAATCTTTGACTCTGTCAGCAACATCTGCTGATATTTCAACATCTGCTTAAAGCATCTTAAAAAATAGCAAAAACTCATTTTTACGGGGTACTGATGATGTTGTACAGGAAGATGCAAAAGAGCTCAAGGAACTTTTATGCATTTCATTGTCTCTGCTTGATAAATTAACAAATATAAGAAGCATAAATATTCATAATGATTGATTTAAAAACATACCATTTAGTATCATTTTGGAAAAAAATCATAGCAGCTCTACTGTTCTTCATTGTAAGGCTCACAAGAATTTTTTGTATCATAAGATGAGGAAAATCACTGAAAAAAAAAAGAAAATTATTTTGCATTATTTTGTGTTTTCTTTCAATCAGACATACTCTTGGGATTCCCGTAGTGTGCATAAACACTGACAAGATTTACTGTGTACCTTCAAAGTGGCTTAAATTTTCACTTAAGATTTCTAACACATACTTCCTGAATGTGCTATGCTATGGGTAGATGACTAAACTATGTCCCCAAAAATTATATCCTACAGTAAGCTTAAAAAAACTAACTCTACCAAAGCATTACCACCATATAGTTCTGCAAATCCACTTTTCCCTGGACAGTCTTCTGCATTACAGAGCAAGTTTACATATAAAATTATGCCATGAAGACTCTACCTGCAGAGCACAGGAGGCAACTTCACACATTCTTCCATTTCTTCCTCCAAACAGCAGGACAGTACCCATTTCATTATTGCCTCCTTTAATACAGAAACCAGATTTCTTTCACAATTACTCTGATCCATTCCTATGTCCAAATTTTCTGGCACTGAATAGGCAGACATCAGTAATGCTAAACAACATACTGCAGAACTGTAATAAAAAAGGGAACAGAAGGCATTTATGAGAAAAAAACAAATGGGTATTTGAGAGAGCAAAGTCAGTATTTTTGCACTCCTGAGGAGCATCAAATGCACAAACAACTTAATAGCATACATACTAGAAAACTCCTTTATTAGAACCTGCATTTTGAAAAGCCATATTTTTGCTAATACAGATGTTTCCTGTTTATTTTAAAGACTGTTTCCGGACACTCATTTCAGAATCAAATATATATTTAGAAGAAATCATACTTTTTAACTTCGAAAAATCAACCACATCTCTTTCAGTCAGATTTTATATTTTTAGTCAGATTTAACATTTGAAGATGCTTGCCTCTTCTCTTCCACCTCTGCTTTTACACTTATGCACATACTTACATCAGTTTCAAATGCATAAAACACAGATGTGGCTAGTTCTTAACTACAAATGCAGCCACAAAAACAATAATACTTTGAATAATGCAGTGGTTTTGATTACATAGTAAAAAGCAACGTGAATCAGACATGAAATAAAACCTTTGCTTCCCGTTTTACCTTGAAGGTTTCAATGGGGGTCCTGAAAATATCTTCCAGAGTTCTTTATCTGTTACAACAAGGTTTCCTTGAATCATAGCTCCAAGTAACCCAAAGCTCTCCACTTCAATTTGCTGAAAACTTACGCTACGAATGGTAAGAGACCAAACTTTTGCCCAGGTTCTCTTGAGCTCTAACTTGCAGGTGCTTTTCAAATCAGTTTTCTGGTTTTGACACAAAGCCACCTCTTTAAGACACTTCAGCACATAAGGGGTCCTTTCTCCACGTCGCTGCTGAGGCAGTAACTGGTGAAGTATATTGAGTAAGGGAGGTAGCTCGCAGTTAGGAAGACTCATAGGATACTTTGATAGTAATCGAGCTGTAATCTGTAACCTTGAAAACACAATGTGAAGCAATCAATATGAAACATACATAAATGTGTCTTCAAAAGTTAATGAACGCTGACTGTATTCTCTGATTGCCATTTCACGTTTATATTTTCTAGTATTCAGCTGATTTGTTTATTATCAAAGGTTAAAGATTCAGCAGTTCTACTTTTTCACTTGGGAAGTCTGCCTGTCTAGCCTCACTATCACTAAAAGTTTTTTACAAGCTGACTTCATTGGCTTCTGACCATGAAAAAAAAATTCAGGCAAGAAAATTATTTTTGTCCTTCCGCTAGACTAGCTTGTTATACACTCTGACTCAGGAAGTGACTTCCAGGATGAAACTACATACAAATGACAACACTTCAGCAGATATGAAAATTAATATTCATCAAATGAACAAGAAGTTAAGCTGGGAATGGTAAATTTTGAAAGGGTTTTGTTCATAGCAATGGATGCAACTCTGTAGTACTCATAGTACTTCCTGGAGACTGCTACCTCTCCTCAGAACACTGGGCTAACTTCTCAGTCAGGTCCTAAACAGTCACTTTGTCTCAAGAGTGAGCATTAAACACACACGCTGTGCCCCTGCTCACAACCCAATTCACAAGCAGCTACACTGTTTTAGTATCCTGTACAGCAATTTCCAAGAAAAGTAAGAAAGGGAGGAACGGTAACAGCAAAATCATCCAGTGTAATCTACTGATGCTAAAAAGTCGACATTCTTGAGCTTACAGTTGGCAAGTCCTAGAAAAATCTCTCTCTCTCTACTTTCTGTTACATATTCCCTGGGGCAGTCAGTGGAAGATTATGAACCTGTACCTCCAGTTCAGAAGTCCCTAATGTCAAAAAAATTCACCTTCATTGGTGTCCAAGCTAAGATGCCAGGCCTTGCACTTCAACAGTTTTTAAGCAAGGTATTAAGGCAAACTGCGAGAACTAGTTCAGAACAGCCCGACTCTTAATGGCTGCTGTTCCATGACCCAGCCAGCCAGCTTAAGGCAGTAGTAAACCTTAACTTCATTACTCGTGAGCTGGATAACACATTCACTTACATGAAGACTGGTAATATCTAGCACAAAAGACAGATTAAAAAAATAAGAGGCTGTAATATGTTATGCACTGCAACACAATTTACCAGACCCCATTTGTTATTTCTCAGGAAACCATAGGTATCAAATTTTTAAAGCAAGAGTGCCAAAAACACTACTCACTACTTTTCAAATGCTGTGAGAATCTAAACTTACTGCTTAGATATATAACTACAGCACATGCAGACACCTAATTTGGAAGGACAATGTAGTCAGGAAAATAATCTAACTTATTAAGATGTCTGTAGTGGTATTTGTTTCATGTAAAGATGTTATTACCAAGGTATGACATCAAAATCCTTCTGTGATCTTTGCAGGTTTTCTCGAATTACCTCCCAGTCTAGTTCAATCCTCCTGCGCTTGCTTGGTACTGTTTCATCATTGGACTGTGAAATGGTATACGACTGGGTTATTTCCACAACTTTTGTACCCTCTGTAAATACCTTCATGAAGAGAAATCAGAAAGTAAACAAAAAAAGGAAAATTGAAATGTTAAACTAAACTGGTCCATTTTTACTGTTTAAAGCCTCTTAGGAGGCAATAAGTGGTGTTAGTTACAATTTCTTATTGCGACAGAACTTATGCTTCCATTCTAATATAAAACACTAGTGAAAAATAGTGTAATTTAGAAGTCCAAACACTTCTAAACTGCACAAAAACTAACAACTAACACAACAGAACACAGACAGAATGAACTAATACATCAGTAAATCAATTTGAGGGAATGTTAAAGCCATATTAGCTTAAAAAGCAAAATGTACAATACCATAAGTATATACATCAAATTTATACTCAGATAAAAATGTTACCTGATGACAAATATCAGCCATTAATCCAATCAAATTTTCCTTCACAGCAGTAGTTCGTGAGCCTGAAGAATACTTTCCTCTACTGCCTATGAGATTTATTTCATTCACCAGCAAATCATATAGGTTATGTAAGACACTTTGCCATTTTTTTGAGTCATATGCCCCTGTACATGCAAGAAAAATTAAAAGATAACATGTGCCACTCACTTCATAAACCTACTTAGACAAAAAATGCAGCAAACATCAGAGCAGAGCACACAAAACTTAACGACAAATGCAGGCCTGCAGAATAAGTCTTATAATGGAGAATGAATGAAGTAAAAAAGTGGAAAGACTTAAAAGACAACTTAATCATAGTATATAAGTAATAAGCTTGTAAGTAATAAGCTTAAGTAATCATACTATTAATAAGTAATAAGAATTTTGAAATATTATATTCTTTATCTAACTAGAAAGACTACAATGAAATGCAGTGGGTAAGCTATTATATTGACTAATTGTAAGCTCTTTGCCATTTGTAATCAAAGTCAAAAATAACCATCTTTTTTAAAAAATAATGATGCTATAACCAAACTAGGTGATGACAGGCAAACAGAAATTACTGAGTGATGTTTGCTGGCCAGTATTATATAGTAAATCAGACTGCAATCATTTCCTAATGCTCATGAGTATACGATACATATGGCAATCTAAATTCAATCTGAACTACTATTCTCTTTGCCAAAGACTTTGTGCTTTAATTTAGCAATAACTTTAAGATAAAAACAACCAAACTTTACAGGATTTAATACAATTAATGCATACAATTTGCACACAGTGCATACAAATTAAAATCCTAATACATACAATTTGAAAATCCATTTTCAGTGTAGATCTGTAGAATAAAACTACTGGCAAGTAAAGATCATTTCCATCAGTATTTCCAAGAGTCGGTAACAAAATTCAGAAAATTAGTACAATAATTTGAGCTATCACATACAGTGCTAGAAATAAAACAGGGAGCTTTCAATAGTACCTTTTTCCTGAGATTTTGCACCCTTTGGATGATGCATGTGAACTTGGAGACGAAGTAACTCAATTATTGATTCCTTCAAGGAATCTTTTGGTCTATACTGAGTCCATATATAAAGCACTGTAGGCAAAATTTCTTCTCCAATTTTACAAATCCGTTTGCGACAGTTAACAGCAAATGTATTGAAGAAGATATTCATTGCTGCAATAATATGATCCAGGCCTGCAATATTTCTGTCTTGCCTGCAATATAAACCAAAGACTCAAACTTCCAGAATGAATAATCATATTGCTTTTCACATTAATTATTTAAAAGTAAATACTAGCATGTAACTCTAATCTGAATATTATTTGCCTAACTAGTGCAGAAGTTTATAATAATAAATTTATTAAAAGCGTTCAAAGACAGAACAATGAAATACGTCTAAGGAGGATTACCTGCTACTACTCAAGTTTAATCCAAAATACTTTAAATAGTTATTATCTATAAAAGCAGGTATTAGCATAAAAAAAGGAACACTTGCAACATACCTCGCACACTGCATTGCTCTTGAAAAGAAGTTAAACACATCAGATTTCAACTCATCAGTTTGGAAGCAATATCCCTTCATTAGTGTGTGAATTATCCTAGCCACCAAGACTCTGTTCATCTTCCCAGAAGGTGTAAGGTAAAATTGTCCATACAGCATCAGCAGATCTGCAAATGTATTTTGAAAGTGTATGTAATAGTGTGGAGATGTTATAAATACACAATTATACATATACAGACATATATTTAAGACATATATTTAAGGAGATTACATTAAAAATTAATACATTAAAAATGCTGGAAGCAAAATATTACATTAAGTATACATAAAACACCTTTCTGAATTCAGCTGTATGTCATTATCCACTAAAGTTAACCAGGAAAAAAAGAGAGAGAGAAAATGTATGCAGTCTTGTCTGCACTGGAAGTTATATTCATTCTGAGCTGGGATAAAATCTGTTTTGTGTTACACGGAGCAAAGTGGCTACAGCCACATGGCCAACTTTCACAACTACTTCTACATTCAACTCCTTCCATTCTACATTGACTACTCAGCACTGTGGGCTCCATTTGCTGTGGAATACACAATAAAAGTACTCAGAAGCAATTTACAGCTACAAAGACATTAACAGAGAATTTGGTGCAGCAGGAACAGGTCAACAGATCAGAACAATTGGTACTGAGGCTCCCCATATTTCCTTTAGAAGCAGTTCAGATAGTTTACTCCAGACCCCAGAGCCACACATCCATACTTTGCATTCATTTAATTTTTTTTCTGAAAGAAAGGTCCCTTCCAAAGATTTTTGCTTTCTTATCTCAAGGCCCATTTAAGACTTACCACACCATCCTTCCATGAGCATCATGCATATCAGAGTAGCACACTACTGATCCACCATCATCATGAGTTTAACATGACAAATACAAAAGCCTTACTACTATTTGCTTCATGCCATCTACAAGTGACGTGATACTGTCCCTCAGTCCTCGGATGGACAGTAGGCATTGCAAACATCCACACCAGGAAGAAATACTGTCTCAGTCCTATGACTTTAGCAGCTGTGCTGGGAGGGCACTTTGAATGAATGTACATCCACCTCTTTCAGGCCTTTTCTCCAAGAAAATATATAGGCAGAATGATCTTTTGGGAATCCCAGCCACTATGACTACTTGGCTCACAGTTGTGCTCTGAGCTCATATAATCCTTGGGATACTGAATGACCAATTACCACAAAACTTCCCAATGGAAGGGGAACCACTGGGACCTTCTGTCAAGAACTGGCCCCATACTTTCACCATCCTTGAATGAACTTCAGGAGTCTGCAGATCTGTTCACTAGACTGACTATCACCTAGATGAGCTTGCACAAAACTCTACTAGTGAGTAGTTCATCAGTTTAGGGTGAATGAGCTCTTGACAGACAGTCAGGATCAAGGCCTCTGAGGTGGTCAAAATATCTTGAATATTCCATGCATGGGGTATCAATGACTTCATCCAGAGTTTTGATCTCAGCCGAATTATGGAGAAGCCAACTCAGGACAACTACAAGTAAATTGGAAGGGCTACTGTTTCACTGTCATGCAGGACTTGGTAGATTTATGGACATCTTGGCAGGCTCCTGCAGGACTTAAAATGCCACCTTCACCAGGTCTTTCATAATTCTGGCCTCTTATTCAAAAGGGATACCAACACATTCTTCCCAAGCAGGCATAGGGCCACTTGTAGCACTCAGGTAGGTGACTGCATCAGGGGAGTCAGGGTTGCCTCATAGCCCTACATTACTGGGTCACAAACCTTTAAGCTGGAGACAACAGTGCCGACATCTGATTTAACCGTGTCTCTTCTACATAAACGGTGGAAGTGGAATGTGCATCAGTAATCTCACTGCGAGATGATGGACCCTCAGCAAGAAACTTGAAGCCAGCATTTCCAACACTCCCAAAACTGGGAGTCCTACACAATTGCAATTGCACAGCAGCTCAAGGCCACAATAGCCCAAAGTTCCCTAACCGGGGGGTGGGGGTGGGGATTTCTGTATTGGAACCTCCTCAGGTTGGGAAACCACTACTGCTCTCACACCCACAGAGCATGCTCTGGTTGAACTCTATTCATAGCAACTTTTGTGCTCCCTGCTGACTGCTGACCTCCCCTCAAAGAACACACACGGAAAGGAAGCAGACAGATTTACACAAAGCCAAGAATCTGAGTAAGACTTGCAGCAAAACAAGCTAATCAACAAAAAGCATTAAAAAAAATTTGATCCCACATCACCAGCTGATCTCATAGCTGAGCTTGCTTCAAGAAGGTTGGAGTAGAAATACTATTCTCTGCTTCTGTGATTCCCTAGGAAAGCCAATACCCAGAGATGAACAGGTAAGAAGACAAATATTGCATATGATTATTTAAAAATCAGTATCTGAATATAGGAAAGGGAGAAGTATAGCAGCCAACAATACAGTCCATCTTCTGGAGGCCATCAGGGTCTACTGAAAACTAGCATTAACAAAATCTTATTAACCTGACCAAACTAAACAAGCAGGCACAACACCCCCATTCATGGAGAGACAAAAGCCTGAACTGTAAAACTCATCTCTAAATCCCGCTGTCATGCACCATCCTCCTAGCTCTACTTAAACGCTTAGATAGACACTTTGTGAACCAGTCCCCCACAAGTCACTAGAGGAGTTGTAGTCCCCTTCACTGCTTGACTCAGCTTTTTTCTCCAAGTCCAATAGGTTGCACATCAGTCACTGCTTAAGAGCACTGTCTAGTGTCTTTTCATACTGGAACTGCTGCTCCTGCCACCTCTAGACTTTCATGCTCCCAAGCCTCCATCAAGCCTCAACTAAGTGAGCCAAGACCCTTCATGATCCTTTCAAACACAGCTTTCATGCTGTCCTCCATCTCCTCTTCCCATTCTTACCCACCACTTATCCTCAGGGTACTCATCCTCCCAACCTGGAAGTCTGGGATGAGGAGCAGAAGAACTCCCCACAATTCAGGTGGAAACAGAGACCTGCTGCTCCACCTGGACTATCACTATCAAATCCATGGGGCCAGATGGGATCCACCCAAGGGTGCAGAGGGAGCTGGAGGATGTGATTGCTGGGCTGCTTTCCATCATCTATCAGTGGTCATGGTCATCCAGAGAGGTCCTGCATGACTGGAGACTTGCTAATGTGATGCCCATCTATAAGAACGGTCATAAGGAGCACCCAGGGAACTACAGGCCTGTCAGCCTGACCTCAGTGCCAGGCAAGGTGATGGAACAGGTCATCTTGGATGCAATCACACAATGTATGCGGGACCACCAGGGGATCAGGCCCAGTCAGCATGGGTTCATGAAAGGCAAGTCCTGCCTGACAAACCTCATCTCCTTCTATGACCAAGTGACCCCTTGGTGGATGAGGGAAAGGCTGTTGACATAGTCTACCTAGACTTCAGCAAGGCCTTTGACACGGTCTCCCATAGTATCCTCCTGGAGAAGCTGGCAGGCAATGGTTTGGACAGGTACACACTTTGCTGGGTTAAAAACTGTCTGGACAGCCGAGCCCAGAGAGTGGTGGTGAACGAAGTGAAATTCAGCTGGCAACCGGTCACCGGTGGTGTTCCCCAGGGGTCGGTGTTGGGGCCCATCCTCTTTAATATCTTTATTGTTGGCTTGGATGAGGGAATTGATTGCACCCTCAGTAAGTTTGCAGATGACACCAATGCTGGGGGAAAGTGTTGATCTGCCAGAGGGTAGGAAGGCCCTGCAGAGGGACCTGGGCAGGATGGGGCGATGGGCAGAGGCTAATGGGATGAGGTTCAACATAGCTAAGTGCCGGGTCCTGTAATTTGGTCACAACAACCCCATGCAGTGCTATAGGCTTGGGGCAGAGCAGCTGGAAAGCTGTGCAGAGGAAAACAATCTGGGGGTGTTGGTCAATGCTCACCTGAACATGAGCTGGCAGTGTGCCCAGGTGGCCAAGAAGGCCAATGGCATCCTGGCTTGTATCAGGAATAGCGCAGCCAGCAGGACCAGGGAGGTGATCGTCCCCCTGTACTCAGTTCTGGTGAGGCCGCACCTCAAGTTCAGTTTTGGGCCCCTCACTACAAGAAGGACATTGAGGACCTGGAGCGTGTCCAAAGAAGGGCTAAAAGCTGGTGAAGGGCCTGGAACACAAGTCCTGTGAGGAGCGGCTGAGGGAACTGGGGTTGTTTAGTCTGGAGAAGAGAAGAGTCAGGGAAAACCCTATTGTTCCCCCCAGCTACCTGAAAGGAAGGTGTGGGGAGCTGGGGGTTGGCCTCTTCTCACAGCTGACTAATGGCAGGACTAGAGGGAACAGCCTCAAGTTGCGACAGGGGAGGTTTAGGTTGGAAATGAGGAGACATTTCTTCTCGGAAAGAGCAGTCAGGCATTGGAAAGGGTTGCCCAGGGAGGTGGTGGAGTCACCGTCCCTGGGTGTGTTTAAGGAAAGGTTGGACTTGGCTCTTAGGGATGTGATTGGTGACATTGGTGGTAGGGCGATGGTTGGACCAGATGATCTTCAAGGTCTTTTCCAACCTTACTGATTCTGTGATTCTACGATTCTTCATGCTGCTTCAGGCCTGTGGTGTTGCAAAAACATCTCAGAGAAGCCTGCACAATGTGAGGACAACATTGGGGGTGGGTGACCTATGTGAAGAGGCAGGGAAAAGAGGCTGCTGAAGAATAGATCTTCTGCAGATTCTTCAGAAGAGCAGAAAGTCTGTTGGTCCTTGAATATATATGACAATGCATCGTTCTGTTGTTTATTGCCATCCTTCCCACAGTTCTCAGGCTATCAAGGACAGTTCTCTGTAGGTAGCAGTAACACTGGGATAGATCCATCTCTGCCCTAACTCTTACAATAGACAGGCGAAGTCAAGCCCTGAAAACTGTAAAACCTGTTAACTTCAACAGCAGGGGGTGGCACAGCAAATAGAGCATCAGGGTATTGAGATTACTTAAGGTTAAGATTACCGAAAAAGAAGAGTAGTTTGTTAAGCAACAGGAGTAAAGAAGCCTCCTTGGCAATATCTATCCTTTCTTTCCATGATTTTCTTTTTCTTTATTAGAGATTTAGCTACTATTTGGGACGTTTTCCAGCCTCTTCTGTTTTCCTGTAACTGCTGGCAATAACAACTGTCAGCTCCATGTTTCATAAGGTTTGGTGATCACAGAGTGGTTGGAAGGGACCTCTGGAGGCCATCTAGTGGCTCAAGCAGGAATGGCCAGAGAAGCTTGTCCAAGACCACATGCAGGTGGCTTTTGAACATCTCCAAGGACGGAGAGCTGACAACCTCTCTAGGTAATCTCTGCCTGTGCTCCATCACCTTCACTGCCATGAAGATGCTCCCTGGCATTCAGATGGAACCTCTCACATTTCAGTTTGTGGCCACTGCCCCTTATCTTGTCCCTGGGCACCACTGAAAAGAGTCTGGTTTCACCCTCTTTGCACCTCTTCAGGCATTTGTATACACTATAAGATACCCCTTAGCCTTCTCCTCTTCAGGCTAAACAGTCAGTTCTCTCACTATCCTCCTATGAGATGTTCCAGTCCCTCAGTCATCTTCATGGTCCTTTGTTGGACTTTCTCCAGTATGTCCACGTCTCCCCTGACTTGATCATCCTTCACCTTCATACATTTTTTATCACCTGTTGGACAGGATTCCAAATGACAGATTTCCATTTTTGCTGATTGCCAACAATTAGGCAAGAACCTTTAGAGAACATGGCATATTACCAACCTTTCGAAAGTCTGTTATATTTCAGGGCTGGAGCATATGGTAATACCTTGGGTGGCACCCCAGAAATCACTATGTTTGGGCCAATCCATCAACTCCTCCAGCAAGCCCAAGCATGCCTCCTTGTCCTTATGAGCCCACTGGGTTATTTAGGCTGCCCATTTATTCCAAATACCACTTGGTGCATAGTAAGTCAAAAGCATTCCTCCTTTCGTCACACAGTGAAGGACCAACAGGAGAAGGGCCAGAAACATTTCTGATTTCAATTCCAGTAGTTCAAATGCAGCCCAGACTCATTCACAGATGGGTAACATTTCTTCTGACAGGGTATATACCTGGTAGCCTATAGTTGGATCTCAAGTGTTGCTCAGTTTGTCACCTGAATGTCACCTTTTTCCTGGTGACTTGATCCATACGCAGACTGTATCCAGAGATGTACATTTGCAAAATCTCACCAATCCAAGAAAAACTTGTGTTTCCTTTTTATTGGTCAGCTGTACATTGCCTTGATTCTGTAAATCACATCAGCTGAAATATGACAGCATATCTTGCCATTTGACACAAAGAAACTATTTCTTGCACAGGTTTTTTACCTCCTTTCTTTGAGAGTGAATCTTGCCTTTAGTAAAATCCCAATCATCCCTTTGCTTTTGCTATACACTCAACTCTTAGGCTATGTTTCCCCTACTACAAAGTCATCAATGTACTCTAAGTGCTCTGAAGCACTGCCTTCTTCCAAAACCTTTTGTACAAGTCTGTGACAGATGGGCTAGGCATTCTTCCTTGTGGCAGAAAGTTCTAAGCATGTTCTACTCCTCTCCAGGTAAAGGCCAACTGTGGTTTACACTCAGGGGCCAGGGAAACAAAACAAAATTCATTATCTGAGTCAAAAGTCACATACTGGGTAGCATACTTTGCTTTCAGTTCCTACTGTAGTTCAAAAACCTGGTACTGCTGTGTTCAAGGTTGATGTTACATCTCTGGTTAATCTCCAATCCTCATTGACTTTCACACTAGCTAGATGGGGTTGTTGAATGGTGAATTAGTTTGAGCAATTACCCCTGAACTTTCCAGGCCTTTGATAAGACCCATGTACAGGACTGTGTAAATCTGTGCTGGCCCAACATTGTCACCAGTGCACCAAATTGCAACCAGAATCAACTCAGGTGATACCTGCTGCAATCCTCATCGCTCCTCCTTTTGAGAGGGTCAAGCAGTTGAGCAAAGGAGTGTCCTCAGTCATTTCTAGAGTGATAATATCAAATGCCCACTGATGTCCTCATGGGTCTCTAAATAAGTCAATGCCCAAGATGCATGGGGTGCACAGTCCCACGAGCACCTCATGGGTCTTCAGTAAGGCTGCATTCAGCTTCTGCTGAAATACAGCTTTTACTGGAGTTTGGTGAGTCCTTTGACAATGCAGACAATATACACCGATATGAGAGCTCCTCATAATTTTTAAGACAATTATCTACATCAAGAAGCTCAGAACTTCCAAAAGATAAAAGGGCCTCATGAAGTAGGTATTTGCTTGCCAAATCTAACTGCTTTGGAGCAACAGCTGGAATGTATTTTCTAAACCTGAGGAGGGAAGCACAGAATGAGGTGTTGGTTCTTCTTCCTGGTAACTGCTGACAGGACATGTCAGAACAGCACAAAGCTGCACCAGGGAGGGTCAGATCAGGCACTAGATTTTTTTTTTTTTATGGTAAGAGTGGTCAAACACAGGCTTCCTAGAGAGGTGGCTGATGTCCCACACCTGTCAATGTTCAAGCATCAAATGGACAATGCCCTCATGAATATACTCTAACTTTTGCTTAGTCCTGAAGTGGCCAGGCAGTTGGACTTGATGGTCTCTGACGGTCCCTTCCAACTGAACTATTCTGTTCCATTCAATCTTCAACTCCTGTACCACATCGCTGATTTTATCAACAGAAAACAAACTTATCAATTGTACTCCAAGATTTTATAAACAAGCATTAAGTTGGAATCACTAGCAAAGGTTATGATAACCTTCATAAAGCTCATATATTCTTCCATTAATAAAGCAATTTGCTACACATAACAGATTTAACCTCTTCTAAATTTATGGCCTTCAGTCCTGCCTCACTTCAGTGACTACATTCCACTGTGCCCCTCCCTTAGGAGCTTCAGGCCATATTCAGATAGGCTCAGCTCACGTGTTCCTAAGCTACCTAACTGCTACACAACAACTTTCGCAGGCTCCTCATGCAACCTGTACAAACCTTTCCTGTGATACTCATACTCCATTTCCCTTCTCTGCCTTCTTCAATATCTGTCTCCAACACCCTTGACTTCTTGTCCCATTCCCTATCTGCCTATTCTCAATCTTACCTGAGTTCCCAGTTCTTACCTGCGAAGTAACAGCCCCCTTTGTCTTCTCCCCCCACCTCACTGGCTTCTAGCCTCAGGCAGCTCCCACAAACATTTCAAGCTTCCCCTCCAACCTCCAATTTCCAGTTCTACCTCTACCATCTTCTTTAGTTTCTCTGACCCCACCTTCAGTCTCTCCAATTTTCCAGTCATATCTCCCATACCATACTGGTATAGTTCAGCCTCGTAGCTTTGCCAACCTTACACAAAATTTTTGGCCTCCATTTTGACTCCCAGTATTACTAGACTCCTCTCTGAATCTTTTGCAAATATATTTCCACTACGGAGTTAAGCAACTCTCTTTAAGCTATAGAGCAGAGCATTTTCTCAGAAAACGCTTTTCAGAAAACAACCTAACTCTAAAACACTACACCATGCAAAGAATGCAAAGTTCTATGCTTCACTTCTACACTTTCTCCAGAATTGCACATGCAACATTCAATAAACTAAACTGTAAAATTTCTACCACCTTCTTTTGCCTAGCAGTGAATCAATGCTTTTTTAGACTTCCATGAGCCAACAAAACTCAAATAATAAAATCTGACATTAGTACATTAACTATTCCAAAACTATACCAGCCAGTACCTAGTAACTTGTAAACAACTGCATGCCAACATCAGTGTTACAGAGGCTATTTCCTGTACACATGTTCCATGGATTCTTTATACATATTAAAATCATTATACATGTTAAACCCTGTAGAGAACTTGCATCTAACTCCATTTTTATAAGTGCATGTTTCAGCGGGAAATACATAAAGCAGAAAGAAAAATCAATTCCTAATCTTTGCTGCTCTGTATATTTCAATGCTAAGTCTTCAATGCTGACACAAAATTTAATAAAGGTTTGTGTAGAACTTCATACAACGTGGCATTGCAGGAAAAGCATCAAACAATTAAAATGCCCTAACCATACTTCCACACTAGTAAAATACATTTCTAAGAAGGCTTGAAAATGTTACCTGGCCACTGTTGCTGGTGTATCTCACACCAATACTTCCTTACTGACAGGATATCTTTTAGGAGTATACTACTGCAGTCAGAGCCATAAGCAGCACAACTTGTTGGATCTTTTATAATTTGCAAGACATAATTCAGAAGTTCCTGGCATTCCAGTCTGGGTCCTCCTGTGGGAATAAACAAGAGTAGACTCTAATTAATCCAAAGCGTGCCAAATACATTTGGAATTAATTGCCTGTAAAATGAACATTTCTGTGCTTACTTAAAAATAAAACTACAGCTCAGAAACCACTGTGTTGGAGATCATCTACTTAAACTGCTACTAAGAATGAAATTGTGCATGATAGAGGAGAGGATACACCAGTTATAAGCACACTGAATAATCAGAAAAAGGCACAGTGATCATGAACAAGGACAGAGACACAAAGGACTAACTCACATGAAGATATCTGAATTGTAAATGTCTGGAAGCAACCAAGATGAATCCCACCCTGGCAACTCACTTCAGGGAAGGAATTTGAAGTTTAAGGCAAGGTATCAAAACAAAACAATAATTTTATACGATCGTTTATTACTGACTTCTATTAGCACGTCTGATGAAATATTTGACCAGGCTGCCAATCTCTTGCATCCTCTTCTGTCTGGAACTTTGGGTTGAAGCAGATGCATTTGGTTTCGTCAGTCTGAGTGTTTCCATTTCTTTCTGGAAATATTTCTTCAAGACACTTCAAAAAGAGATACCAATGAAAGATCTGCAAATTTATGACTAATAAAACAGGTGAATGTTTTAAGCTAGAACACTGGCACTTAACCTTTTCACAATTCCCATTATTAAAAACTAAAAGCAACAAAGTTGCTTTTAGTTTTTAAAGTAACTCAAAAGCAACCTGAATAGGAACCAAACTTTCCTATTATCTTTGCATGATGTTACATACAATATTTTTAATTAGAAAAAAATGCAATACTAAGTTTTTATTTATGATACATAAATAAAAATACTTACACAAAATAATAATAGTCCCTTCAAGTCCTATTGCTCTATCATTTGCAATTAAAATATAGTATGAATAGATTAAACTTTTCACTGCTTTGGTCACTGCCAATTACTGTAGAATTTCTGTCCTACTACTTGTATTCAGTTGAAAGTCCATTTTTGTATTCTCATATGCTACTGGCCATCCCGAAAGCAACACCAAAAAAAATTATCAAATACTTCTCACAGTATTAGTGGTACATCTAAGATATGAGAACTATCCAAATGATGTCCAACCAAAAAACATGCTGGAAAGCTGCCTAGACATCAGCTTACAAAAACTAATACTTAAACTGCACTTCTAAAATGAAATTAACGCTGGGCCCAACTGCTCTAAGAACTTACCACGCTCCCACTCAGTCTTCCCTTGTAGCATACCTAAAGCAGATTATTTCAAACATGGGCCTCTACAAAGCTCACAGCACAACTTTTTTAACTGAAAAGCCACAGCCCTTCCATTGCACCTTGAAGAATTCAGTTACACAAAAAATTCTGATGAACTATCTCCAATCTACATATGAATTATACACTGAAAATCAGATGCAGAGGATTTCAATAAACAAAAGTAACTATTATTTTTGCAAGAATAATCAACCACCTAATTAATGATTAGTTTCCTAGCAGTTAGATCTACTGCAACCTCTGTGTGTGATAGGTGTTGCACTGAACCACTTCATGAATTTTTGGCTTAATTTAACTTTAGGTCCTTTAGATAGAGACTAAACCTAAGCCATTTATTGTTTACAAACCAAAAAGAAGTCTGAATCAGTCTGCAGAAGGTAAGTATTAATATAAGCCTGATCAACAAAATAACAATGTTCCATGCAAGAGAACTTTGATCATCCACAAAGAGGGGGGGGGAAAAAAAAAAAGAAAAAAAAAAAGGTGCTTTTCTCTGGACATGAAAAGGAAATTACCTAAACACAGCATCCCAGTTGAGTTGGTTTCCTTGTCCAGAATCAGAATTCTGGTCCAGCCGGAGAACTGTTCCAGGATCACGGAGGAGTCGTTTGAAGTTTTCAATTTCATTCTGAAAATTTATTTCAAGAAGAAGAATTATTAAAGGTTCCCTTCATTGCCTTCGGCACACACACCAGAAGAAAACTTGTTACCCTTCGCTCTGTAGCTCTCTCATTTTCAAGGCGACGACAACACGTAAGTAGATCATGCAATGCAAAACTCATGGTTCAGCTTAACATTTATAACTGCAATCAAATGAAAATGATAAAACAGTAATTATTTTATTTAATACAAAGCCAAGTCAACCAGTTCAAAAAGTGGGAACACAATATATAGAAAATTCAATGTTCAAACACAACCACGGTGCTACTTCACTGAAGTTGATTCATCTCTGGGTCAATCTTACTGGTCATGAGACTGAAGTAGAAAACCTGATGTCAAGAATGTAGGCTATTTGCACAAGAAACTGTCCTAGATAATAAGAGCAAAGGCCCCTTTCACATCACTCTGACCTCTTTTGTTTCTATGGGTGATAGCAGAGCAGAGAGGTGGTCAGACAATACTGAGTGAAGTATCAAGAGTAATAGGATTAGAATGACACAGAGCTGAAGACAATCAGACAAACAACGCTGACTTTCAGTAGTTGGCCATTACCAAAAGCACTCTTAACCAGCTGCCAGGAGATGGGAGTACTGTGAAAAGTCTCTTCCTCTCGAGTACCCTTCATTTCTATGGGTACGCACTGTATCAGCCAGTCCTTTAGGTCTCACCTTGATGTTTGAGTACCAATCATATGGTGAAACAACTTTTTGCTTCTGTGACTGCTTAAAAGCATGCCTTATCTCCTTTACCAGAAACGGGGATTAGCTAAATCTTGCATTTCCGTTTTCTGGAAGATTATGCTGACAGAGATCATGAAAATAGCACTGAATACAGCTTCCATGCTTCTCCTTTTTACCACTTGAGGCTAGACTAAAGGGAAGCTGTCTGAAAACGCCAGACAGACCTGCTGAGGCCACCACCAGCCGCTGGGAATGGGCATGCGCCCCACTACCTCTTGAGCACTGAGACCACAGAAATCTCCATTTAGACAAATAAGACAATTAAAACTTTAAAGATCTGCTGTCTTACCCTATATTCATCCCCCTGGGCTTTCATCAGAAAGCAAGGCACGACTTTCTAAAACCTAACAACGTGTTCGTGCTCCCACGGTGCAGGAGGACGGCTGGACGAGCACGTTGCGGGGACCCAAGGGGGACGAGAAGCCAGCCCCCCTCCCTTAACCCCCAGCAGCTCCTCCTGCTCCCCCCCTGCCCCTCAGAGCCCCACCGCCCCCCCGCCGCGGGGCCGGCAGCCGCTGGGCGCCCACCTCCGGCGGGCAACGAGCAACGGCCGCGGAGCGGATCCGGAGCGAAACCGGAGCGAACCGAGAGCTGGGCGGAGCTGGAAGCGGATGCAGGCAGGCAGCAGGTTCCGGCGGAAAGGGCCGGGCACGGCGCTGGGGCCGGAGGAGTTTCCGCGCCTTCCCCTCCTCCGAGCCGCGCTGACCCCCTTCGGGGACCCGAGCCTTCCTCCTCCTCGTCCTCCTCCTCCTCCGGCCATGCTGCTGCCGTCCGACGTGGCCCGGCTGGTGCTGGGTGAGTGCAGGAGGGCGGAAGGGAGGGGGCGGCCGTGCAGCGCTGTCACCCCCCTCCCGGCCCCTCGGAGCTCCCCGGGCCGGGGGCATCGTCGGGGGGTTCGGGGGGACCGCGGGGCCCGAGCGGGCCCTCCCCAGGCTGAGGAGGATGCGGTGGTTCCCGGCGTGTCCCTGCGGCAGGTGCCCGATGGGGGAGGTTTGATAAATAGGGACGGGGTGACACAGGAGATGAGGTGGCGGATCAGGTGGTTTTATTTTCCCCTCCCTGGGTCTGGTCACTTGTAAGGCTGCGCTCGGTCCAGTTTTGCTTGGAAAGCCTGACAGTAAGTGTGCCAGGACACGAGCGATTTTTAAATGACCTTACGGCTTGGCATGTCTGGGTAATGCCAAAATGGGAGCACGCTGGCAGAAATCCAAAAATTAGACCCCAGGGTATGAGGTAGGTAAGCTGTAAGCACCTGTTGGCACGGGTCGCTAAGATTTCCTGGTGTCTCCGTTGTCACGTCTTGTATCCAGTTGTCCAGCGTTTTTGAGATCCAAAGCCATTAAGGCTGAATCTTTTATTCGGTGTTCCTGCAGCTTGATTTATTTTAAATACTGCCCGATGTGTTGAGAACTGAGGTTAGTAAGAGATGCATTGTGGTGGTGAACTCACAGAGGGTTTTTAGAAACTCCATGCATCGTAAAAGAAGACTTCAAATTACCCAAGGAAGATTTGTCGATGAACTTTCCTATCAAAAGTTGCTTGAGTTACAGGTGTCTGGGGAAACACCTTATCTCGCAGGCTTAACAGAGACTCGCAGACATACAGGGTACAAAATCTTGGCAATGTCGTGTCTTAGGTATGGTCCATCCCATCCCGCGTCTCTTGTGCCATGGTGCGTGCATCGTGCCCAGAAAGCTTCTGAGCAACCAAAGTTGTAGAACAGGATATTCCCTGTAGTTATTTCTGTCCTCTAACAGGGATTCCTCTTCCATGAGGCAGCCCTGGGTTGTGAGCGGACAAACAGGCTTCCAGTGCAGTTCTTCCATCTTAGATGTTTTCTCTAGCCAAGACTTTCTGTTGCTGTGAAGGTTGGTGAACATTGGGTTAGGAAACAAAACTAAAATGATGAGATCACCCAGAGAAAAATGCATAAGAAAACTTACTTTTTTTCTAATTAACGTGAGAGAGAAATAATACTATGGGTTAAACGTGTTTATGTTTCTTAAGATAGAACAAAATAGTCATGCCTAGTTCAGAAGGTACTCAACCTTTTGTGCCTTTAATTTGGTTTTGGCAGTGTTGAAGATTGTATGATGTTATGGAATTGTAAAGCACGTAAGCATTTAAGCTCAGTTGCCCATAAAAAATTGATACAGACATTTTTTAAAGTTTGGAAGGCCTTATATTGCAGGATGTTGGTGTTTGCGGCTGTCATCCCTTGCGTAGTGTAGTAGCAGTAGGTTTGAGAAAGAAAAACTGCAACTTTTTATGTAATCGTCCAGTGGAGTTTGATTGTAGGAACAGCCAGACCAGCACAGAGCAAATCTCCTTCTGACCTGATACCTTGTCCTCAATTCTGGCCAACAGTGGATGGTTTAATGGGTATGAACAAGGCTGGCAGATAATTTTATTTCCCCAAAATATATTTGCAGCTTTTAGCAAGTTTGAGAGTTTTCTAGTAAAATATGTTTGAAAAAATGAAATTTGGCAGCCCTTCCGTTTCTGCAGGTCCAAACACCATTTTTTTTGCCAGGTAGGCCAGCTCATACATCGTGATTAAACTCATGGTGGTTATTCCCAAATTGTGTTTAAAGTTTGCTTATTTGTTGGAGACCTGGACAAGAGCTTTATGTCTCAACTGGGATGTTTTTTCCTTCTATACTTGGATCTTCCAAAAGATACTGTGTCCAAAAGATACTGCCTGCAGGCAGCACTTATCTGTGGGCATTCTTGAACTGAAGCAGACCATTTGGGGGTTCTGCGTAAATACACATGCTAACTTACACATATTCTGCATTGTCTAACAATTCCATATTTTAACATCTCTTTCAAACATTTTGTGTTCAGTTCTGCTACAGACAAGAAAGAAAAGACATTTTCTTTGTAGGTCTTTGTTCTAGAATCCTTCATTCAGACTGATCTATTTTTATCTTCTAGTGTGTAGAGTATGTGAAGATTAAAGCAGACTCAAAAAGCTTGATTGAAATAGAACAAATTTGCTGAGGATTGTAATTTTGGAAAAATATTTTTTTTTCAGTATTTCCTGGTAACATAACTATTGAGTCTGGGGGTGTATACTGTTCAAATGGCAGCTAGTGCATCTATTCAAAGGGGAAATTATTGCAGTTGAGGAGGAAAAGCCTTTTTTTTGGTTAATTTTTATACAATGCAATTATTTGAAAAAATCAAATACAACTATAACAACTGCATATTTTACCTGTTTTGCAATAGGAAGGTAGGTGCAGTTATTGTTATATAGCACTGCATTTTATTAATAAAGTACTGTATAATTCCTTTTAAATATGAAACTGTGGTGCTCAATCCAATGAATCTTTAGTTTGCCAGCCTCTTGAGCCAAGAATCCAAAACTGTTGATAGTGCCCCCTTTCCAGGCTTGAATATTTGTAAATACAGTGTAGTATCAATAATGGTTTTTGTTCTTTCTGGATTTAACTATTAAAGGAGTGTTTTGTGAGGTATATGCTCTTTTAAACTAGCTCTACTTTCCTTGTCCAACATGCAGATCCTTACTAAATTATTTCAGCACTGTACACAACTGGTTATTTTAATGTTTTGATACCTACTGAACCAGAGGTAATGAATGAAATTGAACATTTTTTTTAATCTGATTTGTTGCAGGGTATTTACAACAGGAAAAACTTTTAGCTACCTGCCGTGAATTTATTTTAGAAAGCTCGGATTTGAAAGAATACGCGGAGCACTGTACCGAGGATGGGTTTATTCCAGCCTGCTTGCTGGTGAGTTTTTATTTGCAGAGCAGCAATTTAAAATATCCTACATCTGTGGAAAAGAATATTGACATTTTTCAATGTGATAATTGCTTCTCAAATGCCATTTAAAATAATGAGCTTAATCATTTGTTCTGTTTTTTTGGCATGGTATCAGCAGTTACTTGTTTTCTACTTTTTAAGTATAAAATACGCAAATTGTGTTTGGCATTTTACACTGAATCTGCTTTGCAGCTTTGAGGACTGATTGATGTAAGGGTGTTATGAGGGTTTTACTCATTTCAGGGCTTGTTATTTATTGAAGATTGCTTTCTTATCCTAGATATAGCAGCCAGTAATGTGCCATTTTGTGTAAGTACTAATTTAAGCAAGCTACCTCAGTTTTATCTGAGAGCACCAAATTTTGATGACAAATGTTTTGTTTCAGGTTCCTCTTTGCTCAGTATCGTCTGCTTTGTCCCAGGTGAAATGTGAAACTTTGGGGAGGAATCTACATACAGTGGGTAGCTATATATGTAGATCTGTGCATTTAGCTGCAGGGTGACTAGATACTTTGTATTTTTAATGTATATAAAATGAGATTTTTAACATAGCATGCAAATTGTGGGTTTTGCATATCAGCATTTAATGGTCGTATGGGCATCGTTTGCCTGTTTTCCATTTCATTCTTCTAATATATCAGTTATTTTGTGGTCTGGTATTTTATCCACAATATTCAAAATGTGTGGAATTTTTTTTCTGCTGTTTGAGGTCTTGATGTGTCTGTTCAAAACAGAGTGTTGAACCTGTTTCGTTTACAAATGTTTGGTCACCTGTACTGTGGTGGGAGGGAGTTGAGAACAAGCCTGTGGCCAGCAAGAATTAGGAAAGAAAGCAATTGTAAATAGAAAGAGATTATGCAGGTGTTTTTTTTGTTTGTTTGTTTATCATTATCTTTTTGTCAGTGGAAAGATTCTTCTTGGTTTTCATAGGAAAGTGGCAATACGACAGTGTCTAAGAAAAAAGTTTCACTGGAGCTCATAATACTTGCAATAAAGGGAATTGTTTTTTCATGCACTGTAGAATTCCCTCTAGAAAACAAAATGAGAAAGTACAGCAAATGACCGTGATAACATGAAAATCTTAATTCTCTTTCACTTAAAGTCACAGAGTAAGTGAATGCGATATGAAAGTTATTTCTGTGTGACTGTTAAGCATTTTACTTTAGGCAGAAGGTCTTTTCACGTTTGCATCGTAAAGCGAACTGTGTTCCAGTGTGGTACCTACTCATTAATCTGTCAGAGCTGTTCTTCGTCATCTGCTTGTGTCTTTATTCCATAATAACAAGGATGACCTGAGGGTACGCAGGTCTGACTGCTATACCTTTGTTGTGCAATAAGATCATCCACTGCAAATTTTGTGTTGGCAATGGCATTTTGTTCCACAGATTGCTCTCTGCCTAGTTTGGAACAACTCAGAACGAGCTGAGAGTACAGGTCTTGTGTTTAGGGTCAGCATGGTATAGTCTTCTGAAGAACTGCCTGAATGTAATGCGATGCAGCAGTTGAAGTACAAGTTCAAGTTGAAGTATAAGTGAAGATTCTAAGATCTGTATTTTTTTTTCCAGTCCCTGTGTGGAAAAAACTTGACAACTATTCTGAATGAATATGTAGCCATGAAAACAAAAGGTAAGTCTTCAGAGTGAGATTCTTGTAAAAGTGGTTGTGTTTATCTGTTGTGAACTTCCTTGAGGAAAAAATATCTCCTAGATTTAGACTTAGAGCAACCACCATCTATGCTCAAAGTTCAAGGTTTCCCTGTTATGCAGACTATCAATTAAAACAGCATTGTGTCAGCAAATTATCTTTCTTTGGAGTTTCCAGCCTAAGTATTCTCACTTCAAATTTGAATAAAGCACAGAAATATAATAAAGTGTGCCGAATATGGAAGCTTATGTGTGTAAAGTTGAATGGTTTATTGCAAGATAAATAATGAGGAAGAATCCTATGGTGTGAAATGTTTCTCATCTTGCTTTTAAAACTGATTAAAGTAAATTCATAGTAACTTCTTTACATACGAATAGTATAGAGAGAGTTAGAACTTTTCCTATTCCATTTTTTAAATGGTTATGGAGCTTCTGTTTGTTGCCTAATCTTAAAACTTTTGATAAATGTTGTGTGATTAGATTTTAGTAGTGCTTAGATTCAAGACTAATTTAAGAAATAGCATGTGTGGATTACTTTAGAGTGTGTTTTTTCTTTCAAACTATGTTTAATAGAAATGGCAATTAAGACACAAATACACTTTCTTCACAATAATTTGTACTTGGCACCTTGAAAAACACTGTAAACGAATGTGCTTGCTTCCATACATTTATACTTCAACGTTGAGTACCTCAAAAGTACTGAGTCATTTTACTTGTTTGTTTATTTTGTTTGGGTGACATCTTAAAAGAAACCTTTACTTTTAAAGGGCCATGTGCTAGATTACAATTTCCAAAATCACATAAGTGAATTGGGAATATAAATCGTATTTTTAGAATTGAGTTAGTTAGGTAGCATGTGTTTGCCCAGGTACCAAAACCACATGCAGATTGCATTGAGAATTACCATTTTGAAAGACTTCAACTGTTTCGTTTAGGCTTCTGAAACTCAGAAGTACATCCATGAGTGTATAATCCTGTCAAATAAAATTTTTAAACAGGGAGAGCTCTCTCATTACTAGAATATTGAGAAGGCGAGCAGATACTTAAAGCTAGATGATGCCTGAATAACATAATTATTATTATTTTGATTGTGATTTTAGTTTTTCTGAGCATGTTAGCTGTTTTAGACACTTAAAATGTTTTTTGTTTTTGTTCTTTATCTTTTGCTTTAGAAACAACAAATGAAGTTCCAGCTATGATGTCATCTCTGTGGAAAAAACTAGATTACACCCTTTCTCAGATCAGGTAATAAAATTTTGAAACCAAAAAAAGTAAAATCTGCCGTAAGATTGAGGCCCTGTGTTGATCAACTCTCCTTATTGTATGAGAATGGTTTTGATATCTCTTGCCTCTGAAGGATGGTGAAAGAGATAGGAGGTACGTGAGAGTTGATAATTGCGTGTACATTTCAAGATAGCAGATAAGGAGGGCATTATTACGGTTTTATATGTGGCCTCCCTGTCATAAAGCAATATACTATGAGTCATACAGAATCCGATACCGTTGTGGTTACTTGACCGAAAGCACATCAGTAAGCTTCATTTGAAGAATTTGTGAGCATTGTTTAAAATAATAAAAATAAAAACCAGTAGATTGAAGCGCTCTGAAGAAATGCTTGACTGGGACCAGACTGACATTAACTATATGATACCATCACAACATGTAGTTGAGTACTTTCATTGTGCTCCTTTTATTTATATCACCTATTTTATTTTATAGGAGCATGCAGAATTCCACAGGATTTTCTGCTAATCAAAGGAGTAAGTAACTGAACCAATTGCATGGGATCAGTAGGCTTCATGTTCAAAGGATCTGTTTTGGTGAGGGAATGCTGCAGCGATCAATAACTCATCCTTACCCTTAAAACATTGCCAATATTGCCAAATTTCTAATGCAGTGGTTCTACAACGTGTCTGCTGTCACCAGTACAGTCTGTGGATTACTGTGATGGTCAGGAAAGGGAAATAAGAAAAAACGAGCCCTTTGCAAGAGGCTTAAATTCTCTATGTACCATTCTCTTCTCTGCTGAAAACTTCTTAGAAGTTTACACAGTTCAGAAAGACTGAAAACTGCTGCTTCAGGACTGATTTAATTTGTGGTTCACAGAGGAACTGAAAACATAACCGTAACATCTTATGATGCAGTTTCAAATCTGTAAGAGGTGAATATAAAAATGAATGGCAATTTTAAAAGTTATGTTAGATGTATACAGATACACACCTAATTAAAATATGAATATAGTGTTCTTTGTAACAAAAAAGATACTTTTTCAATCTAGAATTGTTTCTTTCAATACAAAAACTGCCAAAGGAGCAGTTAAAAGGGCAAAGTTATTTAACTTGAAAATACGTTTTTTCTCTGTAGTACTGTTGAGTAACCTGTATGGGGAAAGAGAATGTGAAATATAGGTAGTGATTGTTCTTGGAGCTGAGATTCACTGGGTTGGGCAGCATGTTGTTGTTTAAATTTGTGAGATTTGGTCTGATGAATGCAAACTTGTATTGGCTTAGCTATTTCTGTTAAGGTCAGTTTAGTGAGTTGTGTATTATGTAGTGAAATGTCATTTTGGTATGATTTATTGTTGTAAATATTTAAGCAGGGATACAAAAATTGTAACCATGCTTGTATAAGTTGTGTGTACTTCTTAAATTATTTTATCTCAAACTTGTAACACAGAAGACAAAGGCACATGTTGCTTACTTCTTAAGTTTCATAAACTAGTTGTTGAAGCATAGAAAAGTTCCAATGGAGCATCTGTAATTAGGTCTAAAATTACTATATTCAAGGACTAATTATTGGAATTCAACAGCCTTTTTAAGATCATTTATCATATATTTTCATCTTGTCTTTACTTTCTCTAGCACGTACTAGAAGTGGAATTGTAGAAATGAAAAGACAAAGAATGCTTCAGCAATCGGCTCCTCCAAATTCAGGATTATTGTCTGTAGCCCATCAGTCAGTGCCACAGAATTCCTCTTCTATTGTATCTCCTCAAGTTATTCACAGGCCAGCAATAAATCAGAGTATATCACAGACAAGACTGAATACGTTGTTTGTACACCAGTCACAAACCCAAGAAAACAAAATCAACAGTAAGTTGCGCACTTTTTTTTTCTAATTTTTTTTCTGTGAAAAGCCTATGGATATAGGTGAAATTGTTCTAGAACTGGGGCTAATCATCTTCCATTGAAAAAGTTTTAGAAAACTCCTGCTTTGTTCCCTATCTCTCCAGAATAGTTCAGGAGATTAAAGTAAAAGGAGTGCCCAAAAGAGAAATGGCTCTTGCATCCCTGGTTACTGATGCAGGTTCAGAGATCAGAAGTGCATCGATTTGTCATTATTGTATTATGAGTAATCACCCTCCCCTGAAACACTTGTTTTAGCAGAGAGGATGTGATTCTTCTCGGGATGTATTTAAAAGTAGTGCGTCTCGTTTTCATGATAATACCAAATCATTTTTTATGAACTCCCAGGAGTTCCCTGGAACGTTATATATTATATGTAGATTTCTGCAGTGCCTTAAGAATGTCACTGGAAGAAATACTGAAAACATGGTTGTTTTCTTCCTTTATAAAGCAGGAGATTTCATACACATTCAAGTTCCAACAACACAGGAACGAAAGCTCCATTCAAATTTGCTTTCTCCAGGAAGACGGAAAAGGTAAGCAGTTCTTCTGGATGATTTAGAAATTAGGCAGCACTGTAATCCTTAGTGTCATTTTTTTCCAGCTGGTGAGTTCTTTCAGATTTAATACCCACTGACAGTGGCCAGTGTCTGGCGTTTCACCAAGGAAAGTCAAGTCTAAGAACTTAGTATTAGACTGGTGGGAGGCTGCCTGTGCTTTTTGCATACAGCTGATCTTTACATTGGTTTAGTTTCAGAGATAGACAAGTAAACATGAAGCCTGAGACTTAGTACTCCCTCCAAAATACCCTTAGCAATTACGAAAATTCTAAATATTGATGTAAATGTGCATTTGGTCTGTATTTAACTTAGAAAAACTATTGGCTTCAAAAAATTCAGCAAATGTTTCATAATCATGCTTAAAGTGGTGTGAGACTGTTCTTATACTGTCTGTGCATTTTTTCTTACTCTTTGATTCCAGTGTCCTTTTTAACAAATGTAGAAAAGTGTTTAGTCTTTTGTTCCTTTTGTTGTCTTTATCTTTGACTAAATCCCATTCTTATCAGGATTGTCAGTTGCTTATCAGTTTTCCAGATCCTTACTCATTGTTACCTTTCCAGTATCCTCTTGATTCCTGTTCAATTCCTTTATATGTGATTCAGTGCTGCTGCTGGTTGATGGTTTCAAAATAGGCTACACTGTGGTCTCATGTAAAAAACATCATATTTCATATTTGCCATCTAAATGCTTATGCAACCTAACATTTGGTTGCTTTTTTTGATAACAGCAGTGGCCGGAGAAGTCATCGCTTTCAGTGGTGATGCCAAAATATTTTTCTTAAGTGCCAGTAAATTAGAACTTGTGCCACTAATTAAAGTAGTGTGTGCTAGAGGGAAAAAATACTGACTGGTGGGCATGAAATGCAATTTGCCACTGTGCTGCTTATCCACAATTTTTGTATGCTTGCTTGTAACTTTCTGAATTGAGACACTATATATACGTACAACATAATGAAGCAAGTATGGGGCTTTATTGTACTTCCAATATGTACTTAATCTTATGTTGATTAAAATCTTTGATTTGCTAATAAGGAAGAGAGATACTTGATTTAGTGACTGTTAGCTCTGTTGTTTGCTATATTCTCACAAAACATGGCATAAATGTCCTGGAATGTTTCAGTGAATCTCAGAAGAGGAAAAGTATCGCAACCTCTGGACCTCTTTCAGCAAGTAGAAGTTCTCAAGACCCTGATGAGGTAGTAATAGAAAAAGAAAGTGAGCCACTTGAAGAATTTATAGATGGTAACTTCCCAGTGAGTATATACTTATGGAAGGTATTTACATTTAAGAACTAATTTCAGATTAAGGAGAACTGGTCTTTTATGTGTTGTTTATCATTGGTTTTATAGCAGTTAACTTTAGAAGCTAAATTTATCATTTTATATTTGAACCCGCTCTGTGTACTGAGCTAGTGAGCGTGGCATGGCTAGGTAGAGGCTTTTTTCCTTGACTTACTGGCTTTGCTAAGAAACCTCTACACAGTCAAAATACAGGAATTTTTTAGAAAATTAAAACCAGAAAACACAATAAGACTTGCTGTACTGGAAGAGAACAGAAGAGGAATGTTTTGTGATGCTTTTCATAGAGATGTCATGCAGTCATAGGTCAGCTGTCCTGGTGGACAGCAAAGATGCTACAGTCAGAGGTAAGTCAGTTCTTTCAGAAAGAGGAGGAGCTTGCACTAGCAACACAAGAAATGGTTAAAATAGTTTATCACTGTCTGATGTTTCAAAGAGTGTTCTGTGTGTTGAGTTGATTGATTTTACAAATAAGTTGGAAATTCAATTTCTGGTGATAATAAAAGTAAAACCTGACAGCTTTAAAACTCTGCTTTCCAGCAACTGGTTATTGAAAATGCCAGAGAAAAGATCCTGAGCAACAAATCTCTTCAGGAGAAGCTCGCTGAGAACATCAACAAAATCCTGGGCAGGTAATAAAAGGGACCCCTAAACTTCATATATACGCTTATTTGTTTTATTTTTGAGTTCTGAACTAACAACGGCTGTGTTCCAGTGATGGCAACGTCACTCAGGCACCTAAACAGACAGACAGTGGCCCCGCAGAACAAGAGACGTCAATTGATGAAATCCTTGGACTTCAGGTAGGTGTGGAGTGCCCTATTTTTGTTTTTTGAAGACCATCCATATGAGAATGATCAGTTACAGGGACTATGCTGAACTACTGTTTACTGTCCAGTATCAGATTGCCCTCCTCTCCTCCCTCCCACTCTTTAAAACACAGCTAAGCCCATCTAAAGGATAAAGTCTGCCCGAGGGGCAATCGCACAACTTCCCTTGCCTAAGCATTAACTCTTACCTAGTTGTATGGTGGTGGGCTGGTTTGAGGAGCTGAACTGACAGGCAACTAGTATTTAGCTGGAATTCATTTCAAGCCAGTTTAGCACCATGAATTAATTCCTAGTGCCTTCACCAGGGTAGCAGACGCAAGCAGCGGGGTCAAAGTCCTAGGGAGTGGGACCACTTCTGGCAGTTGTTAAGTTTGCCCTCAGACTGGTCACACAGTCACCAGCTGTGTGCTTGTCACTGGATCTTCATTATCACTCATTTCAGGAGCATCTCACTAAGGATTTGATCAATAGCCTTATTAAAAAAAACAGTTTGCTAGCTAAAATAATAAGGAATATAAAACTATCAGTTTCCTAACATGTTTAGTCTGATTTGATTTTTCTCATTTGCTGTAAGATAAACTTGATCATCCAGTATAATAACAGATACTGTCTTTGGAGCCTAAATAAGATTGCTTTGTCATCAAACCTGTGTTTCCTCCAAAAGCAAGAAAATACTAGTTTCTGCTTCTATGAACTGAACTTTTAATGAACTTTTAGTGAGAAGAACTCTATGTTCTTCTACAACCCTTGTGTTGGCACTCAGAGTTATAAAGGACTCCTAATGAGAAAAATTAGAATCTTCACAGCCCTCATAAAAAGAGTAGGAGAGTTCAGGCCAGTTGTATGTTTCCGAAGTAGAGGTATCTGGTTTTTAATTGTCTAATAGTTCTCTCTGTCTTGTCTTTTCTCAGGGTGAAATTCATATGTCGGAAGAGGCTATACAGGACATTCTGGAACAGACAGAATCAGATCCAGCTTTTCAGGCACTCTTTGACTTGTTTGATTATGGTAGGGTATATTACTCTCTATCGTACAGTTTCATGTAGCTGAAATTCTGGTTTTGTGCTGGCTTAGTGTGTTATGCCTGTTACTTAGACTCCTCTGGTGTAAAGGATGATAGTCCATACTTGTTTCTCTATTCTACTGTATTTTTTCTATTTGTTTTATGAGGGATATCCTCACATAAAATAGAAGGAAGCTTCTATGCTATTGCTGGATTTGTAATGAATTCAGGAAAATGTTTTTCTTTGAGTTTAGGATGGCATTTCTTGAATTTGAAATCTATGCACTTGATTTAAAATGCAGTAATTACGTGTGTGTAAAATGACATACCTAACCATTCTTCATACTTTTTTTTTTTTTTTTTTTTTTTTTTTAAATAGGAAAGAACAAAGCAAACAAGAATTTACCTGCTGGTATTTCTGGTCAGAGTGGGGTAGAAAATACAATCCTGGTGGATGAGGATAACCTAGAAACACTTGAAAGTTCTTTAGGAACAGAAGAAACTAGTAAGTATAGGTTTGTCTGTTCTTGTTGTTTTTCCCCTCTAAAATCTCTTTTAGTCTGTTCATTTTTCATCATGAGAGTATTTTCAGACAATTTAATTGTACATTTCAAAGTCTTTTTATTTTCAGTGGCAATGTTTACATTGCATGGACATACACATGTGCCTGGTCTGTTAGAAAGTTTCAGGCTATTAAATTTAACAGCAGACCATCAGTGTACTTACAAGTGCTGCAGTGTACTTACAAGTGGTTAAGCTCCTAAATGAAATCAGAATATCTGTAAAACTGTTTTCTCATTCAGAACAGGGAACGGTTTGCAATTTTCACCATGGAGCACATAAATACAAAGATAGTGTTTTTCATCTAACCATGCAACTACTTTCTATTCTGAAATCTGTTGGTTAATTAATCTCCCAAATTGTCATACTCTGGACAAAAGGTGTGTTTAGTTTGTCTACCCTGTTCTTAACAGTAGCCAGTCAGTAGCAGGTATTTAGAGAAAGTATCTGAGAAATAGAGCAAAAGGGTTTTTATCCTGAGATGTTCTTTGAGGTTCTGCAAATCTGATTTAAAGAACCAAGCCATTTATTACGATGTATATGCTTATTATTTATGCTCAGAATGAATTATCAGGTTGCGCAATCTGTGTAATCTAACTGTATGTTTCATATATTCTCCGCTTGGCTCGAAAGTAAGGTTGAGTAGCATTATACCTACTTAGGTTAGTGTGACACAGCTTTCCACTGAAGTGATGAATCAATTCCAAAACCTTGTAAAAGGAACATCTGTCGCAATAACTATGGGACCAATGTAGTCTCTGTTTTTCAGGTGATAATTCTAGAGAAGCACTATCCTGTAAAGGTTTTCAGTTAGGAGAAGCGTCATGTGCCTTGAAGAACACCGTTAGTGATGATGATACAGTGAAGAAAAACACAACCGGTGAACAACTGCATGGAAATTGCAGACCAAGGAAGCAGACTGATGTACTTAAAACTGTTACCCCTGAACATATTGGCGAGCTTGAAATTGCTTTTGACTCTGTGCCTGTTTTGACTGAACCTAACAAGAGGCAGACTGCTGACAGTGAATGTAATGAACACTGTGGAGATTCATACGATAAAAAAGAGTCACCTGCACTAGTTTCTGAAAGTGAAAAATCTATGGAAATTGGAAAAGGCACACTAAGTCATAGTGCACAAAATAGTCCTAACTTGGAATATGTTCATTCTGGTAGTCCACAGATTTCTTTGATTTCATTGGAAGAAGGTTCGACAGCCAGTGAAAACAGAATACCATCTGGAAGTAAGTGTTGCTTATCACCAGATACGTCAATATCTGAAAAAACACTTACTAAAAGCCCTTCTGATGGAAGCCCTGGTCATGGTGTACTGCTGAGAAAAAATAATACACCAATTTCTGGCCCGTCAGCAGATGCAGGAAAAGAACAGCCTGTAACAAATGACACAGCTCCATTACCTAGTATTTTACAGGAGAACTCAAGCCCCCATGCTAATCAGCAGGAGCAGAGTATGCAGTCAGACTGTGCTGCAAGATCTGATCTTGCCAAAACAGAGTTGCAGCTTGAAGTTGTTGATACTTCTAACAAACCATACTCAAGTGATCAGCATACACTCAATAATCCTAAGAAAGATTTTAACGTCCCTTCAGGACCATCAAACTCAGAGGGAGCACAAGTGGAAATGCAGGAACCTTCATCTTCTACAAAAATAGATGCTGATAACATATATTTCTCTCCTGGTGCTGAAGCATGTACAGAAATTTCTGTAGTATCCACTGAAAATAATCTTACTCCATCCGAAATATGCCACTCTCCTCTCCCAGAAACTGCTTCCTCAACAGATGAGTCGGGTACTGAAGCCAAAAGTGTAAGTGGCGTATCTTCCAGTAGTCAGCCAATGGATGTTGATCCTTCTAATATAATGTCCCTGAAGATCATCATCAGTGATGATCCGTTTATTTCTTCAGACACAGAGTTAAATAATGCTGTTTCCAGCATCACGGGAGAAAACTTGCCAACCATCATACTGTCTTCCCCAGCCAAATCCCCAACGAAAACTACAGGTCTGTCCAAATGTCTCGCTTCAGAGGACCCAGAAAAAGGTGTGGACTCAGCTTTGGCGGAGCAGAATCTTCTCGTGCTTAGACCTAAGGATCCTGTGGCCACCTCTGTTAACACTCCGAATGAAGACTGCACTGTTTTTTCAGTTGCCAGTACAAGTAATCTTTCCAAGGAAGGGGGATTTATACAGTTGATGCCCTCAACAAGCACAGCGTTTGGCAATTCAAACAACCTCTATATTGCCACCTGCGTGACTGACCCAGCTACCTTGGGCACAGCTGTAACACCATCAAATGTCGTTGTATTGCCTGGCAATTCGATGCCGCTCGCTGCGCAAGCTCCAGCAGTACAGCAGTTACGGACTCCTCCCAGATCCAGCAGCACCTTTGCAGCAAACCAGACCGTCTCCCCAAACTTCCCACAAGGTAGGTTCTGAAGCAACTGAAAATGTGTTCTCTGTATAGCCTTTTCATTCTCTTTTTGGTCTGAAAACCTGCTCTATCTGCCCCTTGAAACTAGTATTTTGTGAGCATGTTAATTGCTACTAAAAATGGAATAAAATTAAGGCAGAATCATTAACTCTGCTGCTTTGAAAAAAATAGCCTCACATTTCAGAAGCTTAAATCATGTAATTTTGGCAGTGGTCAATTCAGGAAGGATATCTTGGCTTGCACTAGAAAAGACGCTGTTTTTTTTCAGCTAACTTTGCCGTAACCTGTTAAATAAAGCAGGCCTTTTGTTTGTTTTAATAAGATGCCTCTATGAGTGTTACGGACACCCATATTTAGGTTAGGTAAGTGGCCAGATGAGGATAGTCCTTCCAAAATGACTTATTTGTTCTATATTGTTTCATTTTTCCAAAGACCTAATTAACACTGGAAGTGCATATATAAATAAAAGTATAACTAAATAACAAAAACAGATGATGAAATAGTTATAATGAATATAACATAATGTATAATAAATACATAACATAGATATAGTATATATAAGTAGATAAAATTATGAATGTAAATAATACAAATAAAGCTATAACCCTACTTCTTTCCGTAATCTAATTTTTTTCTTGATGCAGGTGTTTTTATTCCTACGGTGCTTAACGTTTTAAAGTCCTTTTTAAAATCTTAAACTAACTGTAAACCAGTTGTAATCAACACATTCAGATTTTTTTTCCAAAACTGAAAACTTGTCACAATTGTTTCTGTGCGTAGTCATTTCTTGTGGTCAGAGATCGGTGGAACAGTGTGTGCAGGATCTTGAGGTTGCTGGCATTTTGTATCGGTAGGCTTTCTTAATGCAGCTATTACCTTCAGTAAGCAGCAGAACAAACTATTTGATGTTAGTTTTCTGCTTTCAATAAGTCATTTTAATTCAAAGTTTATGCCTTAGCATAGGTTTGTTATACTTCAAGCTTAATTTTGAACCATTTTTTACAAAGAAAAGCAGAGTTTAATTGAAGATTCAGTTGAAACTAGAAATAATTCGTCCGTAGCCCGTTTTGTAGTAGTAATACATACTAACAATCATGACATTTTTCTGAAAAGACAGAGCTTTTCTTGCTACAGGTGTGACCAAGCATAATCCTGTTTTGAAGCTTTTCATTTTGCTTTCTTTTCACCTTCACAGATATTTTTGTTTCTGTACAGTGTTAATACTTGGATATTTTTTAGGTTCTGCCATTATAATTGCATCACCAGTGCAGCCTGTTCTGCAAGGCATGGTGGGAATGATACCTCTCTCGGTGGTAGGACAAAATGGAAATGCTTTCCCAGCACCTGCCCGCCAGGTACTGTCTCAAAAATAAATCCTTGTCTCTTCAAAATTAAAGCTGAAGTCTTTTGGTAAATTGTAATGGAATATTTTGATTCTTCTAAGGTTCTGCATATGCCTGTCGCTAATCCAGTGTGCAACAGAAGCATCCCCAAACTCCCCATCCCTCCCAAATCACAAAAGGTTCCTGGAGCAAGAAACAAGACCAATACAGGTACTCACCTTGCGTTCTTGAGAAGGGCAGAAGTGAAGGCTCCAAAGATGTGTCAGTTCTGAGTGATGACATTTTTGTAAATGCCAATGCTTCTCTGCCCGGGGACTGCTGGGATGGCTTTGAGGGAGGCCCATACCTGTGAGCAGTAATTATATCTGCTGCATTTACAAGGAAGAACTCCCAGCATATTAGTTTGTTCCAGATTTGGGATCAAACCTATTTTGGAACTCAAAAGTTTAAAGACTCTAATGCAGTTTAAGAACAATAGTTTTCTTTATATTTCTGATTGTTTTTCATCTCCTGGATTGTAAGCACAGCCTACTGCTGCCATCAAAACCAAGCCACAGAGAAATACAGGCTTTATTAGAAGAGCAACAATTTTAACTATTTATTAAGAAAAAATTGTAATAGATATGTCGCATGTTTATTGCCAAAAAAATGCATTCTGCTGTCTGTTTTCTCTTTCTGGTTTCAGGTGTACATTTCTGCGTGTTCTTTTCTGTGAAACATTGCTTTTCTGTGAAACGTAGCAAATTTAAACAAGGCTAGAGTTAGAGTTATTTCTTAGTATTGGGAGGAGGTAAAGAAAATATTTTAAGATACAAAATAAATTGAGTTCTAAGGACACCCTGCATATTAGCTTATCTGCCTCTTGTTACAAAGAATGGGCTTAGGGTTAAAAATTGAAACAGAATGAAGTCACAGATTAAGAAAACCTAGGATGGCATAGTGAGTCTGCATTCAGGTTTGCTGGTGGATAACTGCGAGTTCCCTGTAGTTACTTCCCTTCTACTTGGAAATGCTGGCTGTGCATTTGTAAGTCCACTTTAACTGTTCTTGTCTTGCCGGGCCTATCTGTTACCCAGGCGTAGACAGCAGGCTTCTCATTTGTACTTGGTTGGTGCCCTTTGCTGAGCTACTTATCTGAACATTTTAAAATTATGAAAAAGTTGCAGTATTGTTGCTGTATTCTCATTGCTTCTCTGTCAGGTGAAATATAAATTGTACCTACTGTGAGATGATCTCCAAATATTGGAGTTTACTAATGATTTATCTGTTCCAGGAAAACTGGTAGCAAGTGTATCCGAGACTTTGAACCATATGAATTCTCGAACACAGCGGTGAGTAGCACTCGGTATTCGGACCTGCTGCTTTTTCCTGCCATGCATTTCTTCGTTCAGTATTGGCTAGGAGGGAGGCACCTTTCTGAACAATGGCATAAGCAATATCCCCTTTATTTTTTTTCTCCTTTCTAAGAGTACTGCTAAATAGCGACGGGCGCTAGTAGTGATACAGCGGCATGGTAGTGACAGGTCTGTGCTACGATTCTGCCGTTACTGGTCCTCTGTGAGCTCTGTATGGTCTTAGGTTTATTTTCTCCTGTTTCATTTGTCAAATAAAAATTGAGTCCAAGTGAGCAGTTACATAGCATTAGCTGTTAGATAAACTGAAAGATTTTAATGACTAAAACATTTTTCCTCCTTTCTGTTCAGAAGAGTGGTGCCCATGGTTTTGTAGTAAAGCCTCATTGCCTTTACCACTGCCCAAATCAGTGGAACTTGCTAGACTGGGCTCTGCACCCGTGTTTCAGCTGTGCAGAGATGAGAAAGAACACTGACACTCTTAGATCATGTATAAAGTGAAAAGTCAAAGGAAAGATGGCAAGGAGAACAGCATGCTAACTTCATTCTGATGATTATGGTTTACTTCCTGGTCAGTATAGGTGCAAGTCTTCTGTTGGACAAGTGAGAGAGAAGAAAACAAGGCTTCAGTATTAACTCTCCTTTTTAAGTGAATTTAGGAAGCAGAAGGATGTTGGAATGAACAAAGGATTATAGAAGGAGATAAGTTCAGTTTGAATGTTAGAGGTGAAACATTATTTTGTTGTAAAAATAGAGGGCACACTTCAAAAAAAAAAACCAACTACCTCCTCAGAACTCAATTAAACTGTTGGAAAAGTGGAGGAAAACAGGATCAATAAAGTCAACTTATTAAAAAAAAAAACACACATACCCAGGCATACATGTGAAATGCATGCATGTGAAAATTTGTGCTCTTAGGAATGCCACAGAAGCAAAAGATTTGATGTAATGTAATTTCTCATTTCTGCTCTGTCCTTCCTCATCTCAGATTTCATAGAAGTAAATTGAACTGTTACCACTCACACCTTCTGTACCGTGCCAGAGCTCCCACAGTTACCATCCCAAGGTTGATTCGGCTTTTCCTCTTACAAACCGTAATGCCTTATGTTTTCATGGGAGAGAATTACTCACACACCTAAATATGCAGAAGCCTTTTTTTGGGAATGCGGAATAAGCCAGGAAGAGGGCACAAACACAGCAGTGGTGTGAGCTGACAGAGCAGAAGCATCTTTTCTTTTGACATGCGGTAACTTTTTCACTCTAATGGGGCTGCTGTCAGGTGGAGACCAAGCCCTATATTTATCTGTTTATTTAGAGAATGGGGAGGGCTTTAAACAGATTTTGGGGTCAACTTCTAGCCAGCTGAAACGAACTCAGGCAGTAGGAACAAGTGTGTTGCTGAGGTATTTTCATCTCGCTTTCAGGACTGGAAATCCAGACAAGCTTATCCCTGCAGAACTAGGAAGGAAGGTGGAGGAGAACTTGCTTGCTGTACCAGTAGAGAGCACAAGCTCCAATTCAAGACAAGAAAGTCACAGGAGAGTGCTTTGCTTTGATAACGTCCTACCAACTCCAGGAGGAAGTGCCCAGGTTCAGACTGCTAAAAGCTTGTCCCAAAAAGAAAGAAGTGAAAACGCCTCGCTTGCTGTTGACTCTGCACCGTCCTCGGCTAAAGCACAGGCAGCAAAGCGAGAAAAGGATAAGACGCTGCCTAGAATTCTGTGTAAGCCAGAAGTGGGTAGCAACAGAAGCACATCCACAAAGGATCCGCAGCCCGAGCGGAAGGTGGTAGCTGCGGGGCTTCCGTTAGATCCCTTCCACAAGACCACAGCAAATAAAGAAAACGAACTGCGAAGAGATGCTGATGAAAAACAGAAGAACCAAGACCCAGCCAAACTCTCAAATGGTCAGCAGAGCGTTAGCCTGTGGAATGAGAAGACGGTCGCTTCGGTGCAGGACCTGAACAAAAAGCAAGGGTCGCTGTCAAATGGGAACAGCAAATCTGCAGCGCCCGTTTCGTTGTCCTCAAAGGAGCCGAAGCGAGAACCAGCTAAAGCTGCCAGCCAAGGCCTCTGCCTGTCAAGTCCGTTCACTAAACAGTGCGTAGAAATGTTGCAGGACATTCAGTGGCACAGCCCTACGAGCAAGACAGTTGAAAACGGAGAGTTGCCAGTGCCCCGTACACCGTCTGGAGTCGGGGACAGGCACACGGATGATACTACAGACAGCGTGAGGACGCCGACGTGTCGGCGCTTCAACGAGGACAGCGCGACCCCTCGAATAATGGTCCCTCCCGCCACGCCAGACCTGCCTGCCTGCAGCCCAGCCAGCGAAACAGGTAGTGAAAACAGCGTCAGCATGGCTGCTCACACGCTGATGATCCTATCGCGGGCTGCTATTGCAAGGACTAGTACCGCGACTCCTCTGAAGGACAACACGCAGCAGTTCAGGTCGTTAAGGAGCACGGTCAAGAAGAGGAAACTGGAGGACTTGAGTGAGGGCGAGAGGAATTCCCGTTCTGCAAACAGAAAAGACCTTCAAAGCTCTCCAACACCGTCAAAAAAGAAGAAAATAAAGGCAAGTACAGGCACCATCTAATTTAAAATTTTAAATCTGTTAGACATAAATATCTATATATAATTTATAATGGCTCAGAGGTGCTAGTCCAAGTCCCTGACATCCTATTTATGCTTGTCAGTTACTAACTTTGCTTCAAGCCCGTTCTGAACTAACGGTTTTCTTAAGCTTAGTATACCTTCAGATACAAGGAACTAACTGGCATTGCACATATCTATGAAAATCAAATGAATTCTCTTACAAGATTGAAGTTAGAGTTTAGAAATTAAAAGTTTCTAGATTGAAGTTAGAAATCAGACCAAACTCAAACTGGGCCTGACTAAAATCCAAGCTGTTCTTGCATCCTCACTCAGCACCAGGACTACAAACCCACGTTTTGAGTATTCCCAGTCCTTGTAGCACGGAACCTTGCCTTCGTCTCGGGGATTTGATTGAATGGTAATTGGCAAAGGTGCAAATGGGACATGAGAAGGTTATGTATGGAAGCAACCAAACAGGGGACACAGTATAGTGTTGTGGTGGCCATACCTAGTTGTAGCATGCTCCTGAGACACGACAAATGAAGAATGTTCACTCACCCATACTGTGTACGTTACAAGAGCCAGAGGAGGCGTGCCTGTCAGAAGCGTGGGTGGGCTGCTGCTCGAGTTGAGAACTGCAGCTACTCCTGGCCTGCAGTCAGGCACTTGTTACACCAGGGGTACACAAGTGTTTACACATCTCACCGCCTGGTTTCTGAGTGAGCTTTGCACCTTATTTATGCAAAGTAGGTGGAAGGATGAGGATAAAGGGAGGCTTACAGACTGGTTCAGCGTGCCCAGGTTCGTAGCATTTAACACAGCTCTTCTTTTCCTCTCCTACAGAAAAAGAAGCTACCGAATTCTTTTCCAGCGGGAATGGATGTGGACAAGTTCTTGTTATCTTTGCATTACGATGAATGAAAAAAAGGAAAGGTGAACTGTGACCATATAAAGCTAGGTATTGTTACGCTGAGGATTTGCATGAGAACTTAATTCTAAAGGGTGAGTTGCACTTTCAGTGCACTGAAGTTTCACTTTATAGCAAAATCATGCTCTTTCTGAAGCAGGTTGCTAAGTGTAAATATTGCATTGGTATATGTTTATTTTTGAAAAAGCACTTGCATAATTATAGAGCCATTTAATTTGCAAAGTTGTAAATTTGTATAAATGTAATGTAAGAAAAGTTGTACGTTTCCTGTTACACCGTGTTGTCTGTGTTCTGCTGCATTCTCTGCTCACCCACATGAATTGCTCAGTCAGTCGATTTACAAAAAGGTTGTGGATTTGAAGGCGCTGTTTGTAATTCGCTGTTCAAAGACCTGAGTGTTAACTTGGCCAATTTCCATTGTCTTGTTGAATCCTACAGTAACTTTTCAGCTAAAACTGGCTCGTACTAAAATTCTGTTCTCTTAGAACTGTCAAACCCAGGTTGTGAGGCTTTGAATGAGTTAACAAAAACACCAGTAGCTAAAAAAAAAGCCACCCAAAAGCATTTCTAATCTCATGAAGCTTTTCCCAACCAGTCTTTGAGATGAGATTTTTAATTTGTACAGTCCACATATGTTTAAAGTACTTGTAGGATGTATTTTGAATGCAAAAGCTATTTTGCATAGTTCAGCTGTAGCAATAGCTGGACAAGGATTTCAGAGCGTTTTCCTGCAAACACAAGTTGTTTCATCCGTCACTTGTACTGTTAAGAAAGCATTTGTTAATATTATTTATGCTTTTAATCAGACACAGTAAAATTTGCATCCTTCTGTTTAACATAGAACTCCTCATAGCTATTATACAAATTGTTCAAACAAAAGAGATGCTCAGGCTACATTTTCAGTACTAATTAGCATGGGAGAAAATGACCACACTAAGCCTTGCTCCAGTACTGCAGAATTCCCTTTACTGGTGTTTCTTCCTTTGTTCTCCAGTTGTTGAGTTCTTAAACAACGCAAGTTCTCTTGTAAGAGTTCTGTACAGCAACAGGGCAATGTTTCAGCTAGTATACAAGGATTCCTAAGGAACCAGTATTATGCAGTAGATGTTTATATTAAACCCATCCAATAACTGAATACTGCATAGCATTTACAGCTTGAATAAATATTTTTGTTTTAATAAAAAGTGTGTCTCGTTTAATGGTGTTACATCAGCTAGGCAACTTTGGGGATATTGTATAGAAATGGTGTGTTGCTATAACCCAGTCATTTCTGAAGACACAGGCTTCAGCATTAAACACTAAGCTCTAACAGCAGGCAAGCAAAAAAAAACACCTTTTCAGCACCCAAGCTGCTGTAATTTGGACAAATGTTTGTTTTTTTTTTTTTTTTAGAATAGATACGAAAGTGTGCATGTTGATTTTTTTCATTAATATGTAGCATTTAAATGCCATTGTTCATCTGCTACCTCTTCAAGCATCTGGTAAAGATGACTTCCTGATGAAATTAATGCAAAATAAGAAAGTAGGTGTCCTAAACTCCAGCTGAAAGAACTGTGAAGTGTTTAAGTGTTTAGCTTTTCCAAAAGCTGTGTGCTAAGCAGGCTTGAGTAATTAATAACTTCCAAATAGCAAATTAAGCAGCCAGACTCTAAGAAGGTAGTTGTTCTACTAGCAGCATTATATGACCTACTAAGAGACATCAGTTTCAGTGGCATGTGAGAAATAAGTGACAGGAGCACAGTTGACATAGACATTCTTTATTGTCAGGTCTTGATCCATCATCATGATTTTTTTTTACTTGTACTGTATAAAAACTTGCATTGAGTCAAAGTTACAAAAGCCCCGCTGTCTGTATCAGTGACGTTTTAGAAACTTTAGAACAGCCATTAAGGAATCCATCCACTCAGAGATGAGATGTAACAGGTGTTGCTCATCACTCACATCGGAGTGGTTAAGGCTTTGTTTTCCAGCAGCTGCTTGGGCCTACAGCTTCTCAATCAGTATCGCAGAAGCGCCTCCTCCACCATTGCAAATTCCCGCAAGCCCATACTGTCCTTGTTTCAAGGCGTGGGCCATGTGAACAACAATTCTTGCTCCAGACATTCTGATTAAAAGAAAGAATATGCACACCTTAGTCTGAAGGAAATTTGACTCACACAAGATCAGTGGCAGAATATATAGTACTGACTCGCTGGAAAGAAATAAAACCAAGAACATAAAACCAACAAAAAGAACAATCAAACCTAAATCTAGAAGCAGTGTGGGCTATTTTTCTTTAACTACGGTATTAATGAACAGAAAGATTTCTATATGTGCACAAACAGAACCTCCACATTTCTTCTGAAAAAGGAAGTCACCTCGAGGTGTTCTGTATATTACAAAGCATCTCTGCAAGTCTCAAAGATCTTTCAAAGAAAGTAAAAAGTCTCTGCCACACACAAAAAAAGATTCATTTCAGTTTCTTTGGTTACAACTCACTATAATGTAACACAGTACACTCATGCCAAGTTAAGACATTTAAATGCTGTCATCAGACTGAAGACGTTTTGTTTTAAGACAAAAAATCCTATTCCATTATCAAAGGAAGCTGCTGTTCCACAGGAGGCGTCAGCATATCTTGACGGATTATGCTGGCAAAGATCTAGTGAAGGCAAACTTCTGAACCACAAAGTACTCCTACTGCTTCCAGCTGTACAGCGTGGTTCCTTCTCACCTACGTGCAGCGAGTAGATCTGAAATGGATTTGTCCTCATAGACCTGGAGCTTGCAGCCTCACCACCCTTAAGGAGGACTAACGCGATATACTTGAGTCATGAGGAAATAGCTGCTGGAGAACGCAGCAGGGAATTCAGCCAGGTGAAGGAGCTTCAGAGCACACCAAAGCCCCACGGACATGCCCCAGACTATCCTCATCTGCTGCATTAGGTGATGGAAAACGTTTGGATTCCCTACAGGGAATACTCTGACAGGACTAGGCATTTCACTTTGCTGATGTAAGGAAATTCAAGTGCCTGTACCATACCCTTTTGCTATTTTCATAAGTTTATCTGTACATTTTACTAGCTTAACTGGTTGATTAATTATTACTGTTTATTTTCTCATGTTAGCGGTGACTTCTTTTAAAGCTTCATAAACCTGTATAGCTGTGCTAACAAGCAAGCTTTCTATAAACGGTGGTAACTACTTGTGAAGACAAAACTGGGATCATGCTCTTTCAAAGTACCCCGGCATTTAACACCTGAATTAATGCAAGTACACATGTACTTGCTGTTGAATTTCTTAACACTCTCCCTACTTGCATTAAGTTTGAGAATAAGATCAAGTATGTTAGCAGCACGTAGAAGGCAATGCCTCCATGAAGAATAAAAAACAATGCAGAACAAAACCCGATGCTTATTTTACATACCCTATTGGATGCCCAAGAGAGACAGCACCTCCATTAATGTTTACTTTTTGTGGATCAATGCCCAGCATTTTAATATTGGCCAGCACCACAACACTGAAGGCTTCATTGATTTCCCACATTGCAATGTCTTCTTTTTTCAGGCCCGTCTCACTTAGAATCTAGAAATAGTCATCAAAGTAATTATTGCTGTGAAAAAAACAGGAAGCCAGAACTCATTAGAGTTCGTATCTGTTTTCAGATAGAAAAAGCAGAACTGAGGTACTGGAGCACAAGTTTAGTTTTTGCAAAGGAAGAAATGGAGAGCATCCTGTGACAGGAACACATTTTCCTCACATTTATACAAAGACCACTGCTACACGAAGTACACTCAAAGGCAGTACTGCCATATAGCTGCCATTAGTTTCATTCTGATCTATACGTGTATAACCATATTTTTTTTTTGCCTTTTAGCCACACCAGCTGCTTAATTGCAGAAGTGTAAACAAGGCCAGTAAAAAACAACATTTTCCAATAAAAATACAAAGTTTGTTACGTACATCCTAGCCCTGATCCTCTGAAAAACACCTATATTTTGTATTTATGAAGGAATCACAATTTCAGTGGTAATTACAGGAAGATAAACCAAGGTTTCAACCAATGATCCAGCACTGAGGAATTTTGCTGTCTTTCAGAAAACAAGCGGTTTTATTCCTACCTTGGGAACAGCATATGCAGGTGCAATAGGAAAGTCAATAGGATCGACAGCAGCATCTGCAAAAGCTGTACAAAAAAAAAAAAAAGTTAAAAAAAGCTGTTTATACACATTTTTACCATATACAATTTTCATTTGTGCAAACAGCAAACCCAGCCAAGACAGAATTCTGAATATGATGGTCCCTGAAAATGGATACACCTAAAGTTTAGTGCCTCAATGAGTCTCTTATTAACATTTTCAGATGTTTGATGTTATTCCACATAGAAAATTGTTTATGATTAAAAGCTTGCTGATACGACATTTAAGATTTCAAGGACTGTATTGAGATGATGCAGCCGTGTGCCTAAGGCCTCACCTTTTCTGTCCTGTGAAGGCTAACAGGATTCTCAGTCAGAGTATAAATATGCTAGAAGAATATTTTCCAGTATTGCACTCAAAGATAAGAAAAATCTTACCAACTATCCGTGCCAGAGGTTTAACTTTCAGTCTCTTGGCTGCCTCTGTAGTCATCAGAACCAAAGCAGCTGCTCCGTCATTCAGAGTACTGGCGTTAGCAGCTGTAACTGTTCCTGGAAAAGGTAACGCGTTGTTTAAACACGGGGGAAAATGACACAGCCCAGGTACATCGACCAGGCCCTTGGTAACAGCTACTGCACTGAGCTAACTACCAATATTCTGTCAGTTTTGTTTTGTTTTTCTTTCAGATGAGTTTGATCGAACACGTATAGTCATGTATTCATAAGCTTTATCTAAAGGGCCGTTCACATCATGCCTTCCACGCCAGCAGCATTGCCAGCGTTAACGCAGAATTCCAGCTCAAACGCGGCTGTGAGGGAACACCGACTTCAGCCAGAAAGATTCATCACCTACAGACCTGGGAGGTAACAGGTAACCGTGTAAAGGCACGCCAGCTCTCAAAGAACCAAGAGGGTTATACTTGCTAGTGACCAAGGTAATCCATTTCGATCTTTAATGTGAATGCACAGAACAGGTTTTCACTGCTCTACAGGCTCTTGGACCATCTCTTTTCACTCAAGCCAGATTATACTGTTGTGAAAACAAGGCTTGGATTTCTTCTTAGGATTATTTCCCTCGCAGACATTTAAAAGTTAATGGTTCACTGTCAGGCAGTCAAGCTCATGAGCAGTACTCTTCACTCTAATAAAGAATCTGTGTACCTGGTAAACAATTAAGCAGTTGATTTAACAATATTTACCATTTTCTTTTTGGAAAACAGCTTTCAGCTTTGAAACTTTACTAAAATCCACACGTTTATATTCTTCATCTTCTGCCACTTCTGTGTCTGGCTTTCCTGAAATTCAGATTTGGTTGAGATTTTTGTTGTACAGTCAATTTTAACACATTCTTCAATTAAATGTTGCCCTGCTTGAACAATTCATTTTAGTTGAAAATGAAACTAATTTATGCATGTCAAAAGTGTGTTTATGGAAATTAAAAAAAATATTCCTTAATGCCATTCACTCACAGCAAATCCATTTATACTCCTTGATGGGTGAATGAAAAGGACAAAACATATTTTTAAGGTAAGTTACAGGAAAATTAAAACACATCATCAAGCTCCTCTAGTTAAATTCAATACACAGTCATCCAACATATAACAAAAATATGGTATGTACCATTAGAGAAAAAAATAAAAACAGATTTCAGGTGATTAACTGCTGGTCACCAGACAGTCTGCATGGTTGAAAATTCTTTGCTATTCTGAAGTAATAAATACAGCTAGACATACACATGTAGGGGTTTCTTTGTTCCTTAGACCTGCATATTTAAGCAGCATCATTTGTACTAAATAAAAATGTTACAGCTTGCAATGAGAAACACAATTAATTTTATCACACCTTTCCATAATACCTTTTTTAGAAACAGTGACAGGAACTATTTCATTTTTGAGTATTCCCGAATCCCAGGCTGTTTTGCTCCTAGTGTAAGAGCCTATGGCGTAAGTGTCTTGTTCCTCTCGTGAAATGGTGAACTTTTTCGCCGTATTCTCAGCACAGTTGCCCTTGGAGAAAATCAGACAGGTTACGTTTGGTATTTCTGGAGAGGTGAACTAGAAACGTATGTGAAAAAAACAGATTTTCAGAATTTAATGTGGCTAGTATTTGGTGTTCATTTCTACTTTGCACAATCATGATCAACCAGAAGCTTCTGCCTTTGAAGTAGGAACTTCAGATTTAGCACCTGTTCTCTGGATCCAGATTATCCAGCTGGGAAGGAACATTCCTTACAAAGCTTTTGAGTAAATTAAAAAACTGCATGCAAAGCAAGTTTTAAAGTGCTTAGGCTGACTTTTTCAGAGACTGAAGAACGCTGCTCAGCCACAGAGCAGAGTGTTTGCATCATCTTCCTAGCGTTTCCATGCCATTGCTAGCTGGTCTCTTCCAAAGGTTACAGGAACAGGTCAACACACAGGACTCACTTAGCCTTTGGGATGTGATATCCTAAAGACTGTACAATACCTGCCTTTACACTTTTTGTCTAGTAACCAGAATGAAACAAACAAATCATATATAGATTAATCCATCAAAATTGTAATTGTAATTTGTTACCTGTCCCAATACCTGGCAACAAAATTTTAAAAATTAAAATTAAAAAGGATACTCATTCAGTCAACCTGAAAGACTTATTCGGAATCAGATTTTGTTCCACTCCTTATTTCTGTAGAAAACCCAGGGAATCACCACAAAACCCTTTAGTACTGTTCCCCTAGCTCCTCAAACAAGCTGAACTTGCTTGTTCTACAGTTTACACACACAAAGTGTTCACAGCACCGCCAACTTGGTTTATTGCCAGAACACAGACACGAGTGAGTTCCTAAAGCCATCGGATGGTTCTTCCTGTATATTCTCTTGCAGACTGTTAAGATTCTCCAAGCAACCCACAGCTGCTACAATAAAGACAAACGTTTCTGAAATAGCATCCTAATCTATTAATACTCTGTGTTATTACAACAGGCTCCCAGAGGTTTCCCCCTGCCTGCCAGGAACTAGCAAAGCCAGTATTTGCATTCCTATAAAAAATTCTCATGGTCAAAAATCATTTTAGCTGAAATTCATGAATGGTTTTCAACCAATAGCCTAAGCAGTGTGCACGGTACTGCAAAGCGAATAAAGCAAGAGCAGTGAGATCTGTACCAAGTACACAGAACAGCTAAACACAATGTTTTCAGGGATAGTAGCAAGAACACTAACTCGTCAGTAAATAACACCCTACAACTATGAATTATTATAGGCAAAGGTCAGAAGTGTTGGTACACTGAAAATAGTTACTGTCCTTTCAAGATGTTCTTTCCTGATGCTTGCTCTTCACTATCTTCACTTCAGATTTTTTCCACGCCCATCCCAAGTTTGCAGCTATTTGTCCAATGTAAGTTATCATGCTGATGAGCCAAGTGCATCAGCTGACTCCAACCTTCTAACAGAAGATAGGAGGTACGCACATTGGGGGAGGGAAGACAAACATGAGAGCCCACCAAGCCATAAAAATGGTTATCCCCAAAGGCATCAAGTAACTTAACTGCTCTCTCCTACACCGAGAGCAAAAGCAATCTGTCAGTGGCAGAAATTGTGGGGTGGTTGGTTTCATTTTTTTAATCCCTGTTCTAAGCTATTCAGGCTTCAATGAGAGACAAATAAACATTAACACAATTTTCTACTCTGTTTTGACCTTCTGTGTAGTCTCTCCATCACAGTCACTACAGGAAGCCTGGAAAAGGAAAACATTTTCCTCCCTCAATGTTCCTCATTTCTAGGTTTGCTAGATGAAGCAGCTTAATAATAAGCAACGCCTTCAAAGCAGCATGAGGTGTATGGCAGGTAATTCAGAATTCTGCAGGAATATTTACCATATGGATATGGTTATAGACATCTGTGAGTCCATCTTTTACTATCAGATCTTCCAGTTTTACTCCTCCGTACGGTGTTGCTCCTCTGCTCATTGTATAGGGAACATTAGACATGCTCTCCATTCCACCAGCAACCATGACGTCCTGCTCAAACAAAACACGTTCAAATTATTAATACAGTGTGTTCTACACGACTTCTGGGAACAGATACTAAGAAAAGCTTAAGAGTGGACACTTCATATTTCTGAGGAGTCTTAGAGAAAAAGGAAAAAAATCTTTACACATTTGAAAAGCAAACAGCAGGGACAACAGCTGAAGAGAGCTAATCCGTGCTGACAGCGCAACTGGACTTTTACCTGGAATGTAATTTTGGAAAGCTGCAAGAGCCACGCTGGTCTCTTGCACTTTTACTCCAAAAGCTTCCAAGATCAGATTGTAAGTTTTACTTTAAACAGTTTCTTTCTCCTCTAAATTTCTCATTTTTGCTCTTCGTTAGCAGCTCCCTATGGAACAAGCAGCAGGCAGAATCTAAGAGACCGATCAAGAGACACAAGTTTAGAAGTACCTGCAGTTTTACATAATTTTGTTAACACCTCGCTATGTAAAGAGAGATGACTTAAGGTTTTTTTCATTGGAAAATGCCAGCAAAAAAAAAGTGACTTTAATAAAGAAAGATCACTGAACTTGAATTAAGCTGAATTATTTGGAGCATTTATAAATTAGTTTACTTTCCAAGCTGAGACAGAACAAACACAAACAGCTATGAGAGCCATACACATATCTGCCGTTCAGGGTGTGAAGAACAGACTCAGCTGTGATTTTTGAGATAATTGCAAGAAAAATGCAAAAAAAAAAACAAACAACATAGCATTAGTTTTTGAGAGTTCAGTGTTGCTGTTACTGTAACTAGAAAAGGTATTTTACATGAGTTATAATTAGGTCTTGCAACTGAGCCTTAGAAAAATAATGGTTTGGCCCAGAACAGATTGCAAACTCGATGCAGGAACAGCGGCATGGAGTAACAAAGAAAACAAAGGAGGCTGGAGACAAACTGGAAAGGCAGGTAAATCGGAAAGGCAGCTGAGGTGCGGGAGCAGTAATAGACCAGAGGAACAGGAGTCGCGTGCATTTCAGCTCCATCACGTGGAAGACTTGGAGTTAACGCAGTTGTTTGTACGATACTAAATGCGTGCTGACTCAAGCCTCTGGGATCTATCCCTGATCCACACCACAGACACCTCGCAGTCTGCAGCCAGGAAAAACAAACAACCCCCAGAAAAAGGCATTATTTATAGCTGACAGCCACTAACTGGGCAGCGGGTCTGCTTTTGCTCAGACTGGCAGCAGAGCAGGTGTGACTAGCTCAGCTCAAAGTCCAGTTCCCTTCAGAGTGCGTGGTCAGCATCTGTCAAACAAATCACATCCGTGACCACTCCAATGAACTCGCTGGATGCACGTTACTAAACCCAAATGTGGCTGTTTCCACAGCTGGACCTGATTCAAAGTTCAGTGGGAAGACTTCCACCAAGTTCAGCAGGCACTGGGTGAAGTGCCGCTCTCTGCGCAGCAAGGCCAAAGCAGGATGTAGCTGCCCAACTTAAAAAATAATGCTATTTTCGTGCTGGGGACAATGTACATATAGCTAAGCGTATTTCTCACTTATGAGCCATTTGTTTTGTAAGCCAAAAATATATATGGAGCTGACAGTATCTGCACTTCAGAGAAAGGATGTTGCCAGATGCTTTAGGTATGGAATTAAAAGCAAAACCGAAATGTTTTTAATTCACATTCACACTTCTGTATTATTCTTTGCTGCCTAGCATTTAGCAGCTTGGTGAAAATGGTGTATTTATTGTCTCATCCTTCCATTCAAGGGTAGATTTTTCCTATTCATACAGAGAATCTTAAGAGTACAGTTGGCAGAGATGAGTAACTCCCCTCCAACAAGCTCTTAAACGAAAATGCTCTTCTGCAACAGTAGCTTCAGCTCCTTTGAAAGCAATAAAAAGCCTGAAACATCTTTAATGTACTTTGAAACAACACTGTTTTAATATGTACATTTAATTCATTTATGTGGTAAATGGATCTGAAAGGTAAGATGAAATCTGTTTCAACAAAATCTAAATTTAGGGGAAAAAAAATCTTGAATTTTCAAATCAGAAAGCTTGAAACTCCCTAATTCTTTTTTTTTTTTTTTTTTGGGCGGGGGTACAATAGGGAGAGGATGTAAATAACCATAAACCAAAATCTACCCTACTTGCTCAGCTCTAAAAATAAATCTGACAGTTCCCTAACTACAATACTTTTTTTCCCCTGTTTTAAACCAAAACATATTTGAGCAACTATAAAACTCAGGTTGCATGACCTAAACAAAACCTTGCAAATTAGCTTCATTATTGCAAGTCAAAACACAGTCCCAAATCAAGGGCCCCAGCCATCAGCAGGACAGGATCTACAACATTAACCGTGGTTTTTTCCATAAAACAGCACTAAAATGCACATACCTGACTCCCACACATCAGGCTTTGTGCTGCCATCATGATCGATTTCATTCCTGAAGCACAGACCTTATTGACAGTTGTAGTAGGAGTGCAGATGGGCAGACCTAAGTCAAGTAAGTTACACAAACTATTATTTAAGGGTAGACTACCACTGTGTTGGTGTTTCAACAAGATTTCATTAGCTAGCTAACATTGTTTGGCCTGCCAGGACAATTTATCCACCTTCACCCTCTAATTACTGTCCTTCTCGGGCTTCTCCCCTTCAGGCAACAGACTCAGGTGTTAAGAGAGGAAGCCAGTGAGGATTCGGACAGCAGGAGATCAGAGAACAGACTCCAGCACTATTCCTCCTCCTCACAGCCAAACCCGACTCTAAGAAGCACACAAGACTGAAAAGCCATAAACAAGCTGTTGCCAGTTGCTCAGTGCTACTGGACATTATCCCAGCGGTACAGGAAGTCTAAACCTATGCAGTACAAAGACGACCAAAGTTACTAGGTGTCACTGACACAATTGCTGAGTTGTTATTACTGCTATTGAGTGAGTGTTCAGGACAATAGCCACGCATTCTCTTTTGTGCAGCTTGGCTTAAAAACACTGCATCACTGCCTCTGCCCTACAGCCCCACTACCAGCACGTCACCTCCATGCCAGCAATGAGATGGGGAAAATAGCCAGCAGAGAGAAAAGAGTCATATCCATCCATTTGCCCCAGACAGCAGCTGTTCCTTCTTTTTCAAAGTACAGGGACAGAGCCAAGGAAGTACCCAATTCTTCCTGGACCCATAGTTTTTAGAACCATAGTAAGGTATGGAAAGCCAGCCCTACAGCAAAAGGGAGAAGAAATTTGTGCTGTAGTCCACATCACAGGGCAAATCCTGTCAGTCACAACTCCAGGCTCCTCAAGAAGAGGAGTGTAAGGACATACCCGTATCTGCAGTTCATGGAAACTCACCGATGGTTTTAACCTTTACGGGGTCAGGAAAATGATATCCAAATATTTGCATATACATCCTGATATGTTATATATATCCGGGTATTTCGAAATTAGGAAAATGATTTGGATATCAGGAAGAGGTTCTTCACCAAGAGGGTTGTTGCACACTGGAACAGGCTCCCCAGGGAAGCAGTCACAGCACCAAGCCTGTCAGAGTTTAAGTGCTTGGACTGTGCACTTAGTCACATGGTCTGAATTTCTGGGTAGACCTGTGTGGTGCCAGGAGTTGGACTCGATGATCCTCGTGGGTCCCTTCCAAATCGGGATATTCTATGATTCTATGATTAATGATACTCTGAAGAAATCATGTCTCATCAAAGAGTCAACAAGCAGCAACTATCATTAGCATAAAGTGCTCTTGAAGTTTTCAGCTTCTCCAGGTTCTGCAACAAGTGCAGCAGTAACGTCCTTTGTGTGTGTGAAAACTGATTCCTGAGCACTGACACTTTAGGCTCACTTACAACATGGAGCCTTTACCCCCAAGGGAAGAGCAGGCACGCAGCCTGTCTCACTGAAGGGCTGGGCAGCCACCCTGCCTTAGCTCACAGCTCCAACACCTCCAGTTCCTTAGCAGCTCTCTGCAGAAAAGTAAGACCACCTTTAACCCAGCGTCAGGACAACGCTCACCTGCGCCCAGGACTGCTTGTCTTGCCGGAGCTTGTCCTTGTCCAGCCTGCAAGACATTCCCCATGTACACTTCTTTAACTTCTTCCACGGGGATACCTATAAAACAAAACTCTTGATTTGAGATTCTTCTCACAAAAGCTGTAAGTCCCTTTTATAAGCCTTCCCATTAAAGTTTCCCATAGTAAAGGGACAAAGCATGCCGCGTCCAACCTGTGTGCTGAAAGCATTCCAGGTCTGGTGCCTTCCAGATTTGTATCCCCATATTCATGGGACATGAGGAACTGGGGATCCCAGATCCACAAAGCTTTCTACCTAGCAGAATTATGTCCAAAGAAACAGGTTTGTTGGTTTAACGCCTGCGAGCCAAACTAACAGCCAGCTGCCACCAGACAGAAGGGGCCTGCTCTCCCAACTGCTTCTCTTGCAACAGCCCTGGTGTAAAGTTCTTGTAACATGCTGCTCCAAGAAGCCAAATCTGTAGAAAATTAACCCTCCTTGCCTCAAAAGTGACTTTTTGCCTGATTTAAGTCTATGAATAGGCTCACAGGGGTGTGAGACAATTGTAAGTGCCCATGTAAAAAAATGGAGAGGACAAGGAAGGAGACCTGGTTTCAGCAACAAGTAGCTTAGGGGTGTCATAAAACTACAGCCAATTAGCTTGTTCAGTGGGATTTGGATTAGCACAGATATTCCTAAATCATATTCTGCTCTTAGAAGCAGCAATTAATTCAGACTGGAACAGGTTTATTTAAATACCATTTGTGGATAAAGACATAGAAGTGCTAGAAGCAAAAACAAAAGAAAACAAAACACCAGGGCCATCTGTTTAACAAGCAAGTTAAAACCAAAAGACACAGATGATAACATTCAGAGCTGTTTGATGTTGTCTCATGAAAATATATATACATATATATTTATATTTACCAGCTCTGTCAATTGCTCCTTTAATTGCAATGGAACCCAGTTTGGTGGCTGGCAATGACGAGAGAGATCCTTGGAAAGAGCCAATTGGTGTCCTTGCAGCACTCGCTATCACCACTTCCTAAGAGGAGAAGCACGGAGTAAACGTCACAGCATCGTTACACGTGTACACAGACACCGATGTTTTAAGTTTGTCCACTTTATTCGTGTCCCAGCTTCCCTTTTATCCTGCAAGTAGCTCAGAGCACCAAAATTATCTTTATGAACGCACACAGCACAAGAAATGAACAAATACACGAGGAATCTTGGGGATCTGGGCACACCTGCAGGGATCTCGGTGGGAGGACAGAGATGGGGCAGCGTGGCTCTGATGGCTGGGGTGCTGCAGCGAGGGACACAGGCTCTTTAGGGAGGACAGGCTGGGAAGCTCAGGTCTGGGGTTGTCCTTCATGAGAGGACAGCTGGAATGCACTGAGCTCTGCCCTGGCGATACCTGAAAGAGTCCCAGGCCCCTGGAGGGAAGAGAGGCCCAAGAGAGGGGCCCAATATTCGAGGATCCCCTCCTCCCAGCTCAGCAGCGATGCATCCCAACACAGAGGAAGTGGGGCAAAACCACCAGGAGGTCTCAATGGATGAACAAGGAGCTCCTGGGCAAACTCAAACAGAAATAGGAGGCCTACAGAGAGTGGAAGCCCTTGTTTCCACAGACAGCCTGGGAGGGATACAGAGACACTGTAAGAGCAGCCAGGGATCAGGGCAGGAAAGCTAAATCCCAGGTGGAAACGAATCTGGCCACGGACATCAAAGACAAGAAGGGCTTCTGAGTACATCGGTGACAAAAGGAAGACTAGGGAATGGGACAGGGGTCCTGGTGATAAAAACAGAAAAGGCTGAGGTACTGAGTGCCTCCTTCACCTCAGACTCTGCTAGCAGGAGCAGCCGTCAGGAATCCCAGGCTGCAAGGCTGGAGCAAGGAAGATGCATCTCTGGTGGAACAGAATCAGGTGAGGGAACACCTGAGCAAACTGGACATGTGTGGGTGCACAGGACCTGGTGGGACACACCCGTGAGTGCTGAGGGAGCTGGCAGATGTCACTGTAAGGCCACTCAAGCTTTGGGTTGTCACAACTGGGAGAGGTGCCCAAGGACAGCAGGAAAGCGACACTCCCATCTTCAAGGAGCCCCCAGGAGCTACAGGCCAGTAGCTTCAGCTTGACACCTGGGAAGCAGCTCACGGAGCAGCTAACCCCGGAAACCATTTCCAGGCACAATGACAAAAATTATCAGAAGAGCCAGCACAGATTCCTTAAGTGGGAGTCATCCTTAGCCAACCCAATGAACCTTTACGATGAAGTGCCCAGCCTGATGGATGAGGGGAGCAGGGGGTATTGTCTACCTGAACTACAGGGAGCCCTTGGACACCATCCCCCATAAGATCCTTATAGATAAATGGGGGGCATACGGGCTGAACAGCAAGGTGGCTCAAAAACAGGCAGAACAGCCAGGCCCAGAAAGCTGTGACCAGCAGCACAAAGTCTTGCTGGAGGCCAGTAACTAGTGCAGAACCCCAGGGGTCAGTGCTGAGTGCGATCCTGTTTACTAACAAACTGGATGATGGGGCAGAGCACACCCTCAGCACGTCTGCAGATGGCACAAAGCTGGGGGTGGCCAATACAGCAGAGGGCCACGTGCCATCCACAGGGACCCCAACAGCTGGAGAAATGGGCTGACAGGACCTCATGGAATTCAGCAAGGAGAAGTGCAGAGTCCTTCACCTGGAGAGGAACAAGCCCAGGCACCAGGACATGCTGGGGGCCACTCAGCTGGAAAGCAGCTCTGCAGTAAAGGGCCTGGGGGTCCTGCTGGACACCAGCTTGAATTTGAGGCAATAATGTGCCCTCGCTGCTAAGAAGGCTGAGGACAACCTGGGCTGCATTAGCTCAAGTGCCACCAGCAGGTCAAGGGAGGTGATCCTTCCCTTCTCCTCAGTACTGCTGGGGCCACACCTGGAGTGCTGGGTCCAGTTCTGGGCTCCCCAGGACCAGAGGGACCTGGGCACACTGGAGAGAGCCCAAGGCAGGGCCACCAGGATGATGAAGGCACTGGAGCATCTCTGCTGTGAGCAGAGGCTGGGAGAGCTGGGGCTGCTCAGCCTGCAGAAGAGGAGGCTCAGGGGGATCTCATCCGTGTCCCGAAATCCCTGAAGGGAGGGTGCAGAGAGGATGGAGCCAGGCTCTGGTCAGTGGTGCCCAGTGCAAGGACAGGAGGCTCCCTCTGAGTTAGGCCTTCTGTGCTGGGTGGGTTGCCCAGAGAGGCTGTGGAGTCTCTCTCCTTGGAGGTCCTCAGAAGTCACCTGGAAACTGTCCTGGGAAACATGCTCTAGGTGACCCTGCTTAAGCAACCTCCATTTGGTCAACTCCTCAAACCCACTGCACTCACAAAGGTGTCTTACCAAATGCCAGGGAGTTTAACAGTAGTGTACTGACAGGGTCTGTACACCACAGACAGCATTGTCATAAACTGGATCTTCCCTCCCCTGATTCCAGCCGCTACAGTTACATGAACATTAACTCCACATTTAGTGAAGCAATACCATGGGCCTTGGAAGAGTAAGAATCCTACCAGGCTTTGCTAAAACTCCATCAGATTAAAGATCTGCTTATGTGTAAACAGTGGTTAAAGACACGGTACAACATTCAACTCTATACTTAGTAGTCTCTTGAAACAGATTTATTTTATTTTGCCTCTTGGCTTTAATGTTACATCAGCGTGACTACGTGCTAGCCCTGTCAGAGCAGCACGATGACCTGGCACCACAAAGATGCATGTTTCTGATCTTTGGTTACCCTGGACAGCTACTGATAAGAATCAGCAAAAACTCCAACTGTACTGGTTTAAATAGAAGTCTGACCAAACTTCACAGGGTCTCACCTTGACTTCTTTATTTAGGGACAAGCAAAGAAACAAAACACTAGAAAATATTTAAGCCAGAAAAAAGGACAAGTTATATTTGGTCTGTTTCTGTATCTCCTTCTTTGGAGCCATGATTGACTTAAGTGATAATAATGTTAATCGTTAACGTATTAATCACTCGCATTACAAGAGCACATGAGGCAGAATAGCATACAAATTATTTCAAAGAGCATCATCTGTATTGGCATCAACTCTATTCTCCAATAAATGGTAGAAAGCTGCATTAAATTTAAGTTACCTGATGCAATTCTAACCAGTTCTGTTCCACACTAACAGTCAGCAAAGCAGAAAAAAAATGGGAAATCTGACCTTTATTCCAATTTTTGCAGTAACGTGACTTGGGCAAGAGACACATTGTCAACAATGCAGGTTTTTTCTGATAACCTTCTGAACTTCAGAGGTTAAGAAGCAAATTTAACAGTGATTTATTGCACTCAGATGGTACTTTATACTTACATTTAAAGTACGCTGTGATGCATAGCCACGGCTTGTGTACTTCAAAGCCTGAAAAATAAAGTCCTCAGAATTCCGCATCAACAAAGCAACGTATCAACATTTCAGTAACGTACCAGTTACAAAAAAATATTTTTCTGCAAAAAATAGTCTAAGCAGCACAGACTACTAAAATACAAAAATCATAAAATGCTTTTTTTAATACGTAGTCTACTACAAAGTCTCACCATAACATCTGTGAGAAAAATATCTCCTGAAAAAAATAATCAGATACTCTTTTAAAAACAAAAAGCATTTTATTTTTGCTAAATCTGTTATAGAATCATTAAGGTTGGAAAAGACCTCCAAGATCATCTGGTTCAACCATCCCCCTACCACCAATATCACCCACTAAACCAGGTCCCTAAGCACCACATCCAACCTTTCCTTGAACACCCCCAGGGATGGTGACTCCACCACCTCCCTGGGCAACCCCTTCCAATGCCTGACTACGTACACTCACAAGTGGTCCGACAACCAGGGAGATACCTATCTTGAGAAGCATTCAATAGCCTGTCTGCTTCGCTGGACTTGGGTTCATTCATTGCTTTCATTAAATTCTCTGTTTTTTAAATGATGGCAGTTTACACCTACAGCATCGTTTCATTGGCATTTCATGTGCAGAAGTGGGAATAACAAGTTCAGAATGATACAAGAGATGCCAATGAAACCAAGAAAAAGACAAAAACCGCACCTGAACAGACTAATCCACTGGCAATGAGCTCCACGTAAGCAGCAGTGCAATAGGCAGAGATACACCTGCAGGCGTTGCTGCAAACGTTAGGAGTTATCTTCCAACAGAAACCAGCAGCTTAAAACACAAAGAGTTCGAGCCATTTCCTCAGAACACGTTCCAGCACACTGAAGACATTCTGACCGCGGAATGAGAGCTGAATGATTACTAATTAAAAGGAAAAACCACCTCTGGACACCACAAAGGCACCAACCATCTTACAGCTGAAAACAACGCCTCCTGGTACTGCACTGACAGCTGAAAGCGCAGCCTGTTTCTCTCGCCATCTGACAAACTTCAACAAACAAAAGACATTTTTTCGATTGTTTTTACATTATTTTTCACCCTCACAGCTCAGGTCGGGCTTTCCAACACAGAGTTTTGAACGAAATTTCTCTCAAAGTGACCTGTAGCTGCACGGGGCCCTGGCAAGGGCTGTAAAGGCTTCGTTAGCACCAAACCCCCCACAGCACCAAAGCCACCCGTGCTGACCAGCTCTCTCCTGGATTACCCCCCGACTAGATCGCTGTCTGTTCTTACACGACCTCTCCTGCTTTGCCCCCACACGGGATCTCCGTGCGTGCTTACCAGATCATGCCCGGCTCTCGCCTTTGCGGCACACTGGAAAGAAAGGAGACAACGCTGCAGCCGCCTCCTGCTAGCCGCGGCCATGCTTCGTGCCAACGAGAGACTTATTTAAAAAAAAAAAAAAAAGATTTTCCGGGCGGGTGGGGAGCAGCCTCCCAAATCCTCACAGCGCCCCTCCAAGCCTCCAAGCGCGGCCACACCCGGCTGTCTCCCCCTACCCCTGCCTCACCTTCTCCTTTCCTCCCTCCTCCTCCTCCCTCCTCCTCCCCCCTTCCCTCCCTCCTCTTTCTCTTTCTCCTCCTCCTCCTCCTCTTCAGACACAGCCATGACCTTGGCTCAGCCCCCGGGGCCGCACGGCGGTGCCGGGGCTGTGACAGGATGGGGCCGAGCAGCGCCTCCCCCCCCCCCCCCACGCCGCCCCCCCCGCCCCGCGCCTCACCCGCAGCAGCCCGGCCACCGCCGCGCGCCGCCGGCCCAGCCCCGCTGCGCCCGCCATCTTGCCGCCGGCCCCGTCACCTTCACGGAAAGTGCCGCCCCGCTCCCCTCCCGGCTCCCCATTGGTCTGCGCGGCGGAGGCGGGACCGAGATCGGCCCTGCTATTGGCTGGGCTCGGTGCCATGTCAGCCCTGCCCTCGCCCCGCCTCAGGGGGCTAAGGGGCCCCTTCGGTCCTCGGAGGCCTGACGGGGTCTCCTGAGAAGGAAACAGTTGTGGGCATCGTCTGTCCCTATAAGGCACTGACTTTGTGGGGACCTGGCTTTGCCCCCATAGAAATAAATCACTGAGCCATTAAGGTTGGAAAAGCCCTCCAAGATCATCTGGTCCAACCATCACCCTGCTACCAATATCACCCAGTAAACCATGTCCCTCAGCACCACGTCCAGCCTTTCCTTGAACACCCCCAGGTACAGTGACTCCACCACCCCCCTGGGCAACCCGTTAAACTCATCATCTGACCATGTCAATTTCAGAATGCTGGATTGTCATAGATTCCGCTGTTCTTTATCACCCATGACACCCTGTGCCTCCACCTCCCTCAGTAAGCCCAGGTAGCAGGATGGCACCCATGCAGCGGGACAGCTTTGCACCTTGGACATAAACCGCAGTCCTCCAAGCACTGAGGCACAGTCCCATGAGAAATCACATGCCTGTGTGGGTACCCTTGAACGTGGGCTGCTGACCTTCCCAGGAAAAGGAGCGCTGATCCTGTGACTCTTAGCAAGAGCTGTAGCAAAGAAGGCACGCAGCAGGGCGGTAGCACCTTGCCTGGTGCTTGCCTCTGCCCGGCCGGGCAGGGTGACAGAAGCTCCTGCAGCCTGAGGAAGGACACTTGCATATGATAGCTGTTAACCTATTTTTGCACACCAGGACACATAGTTTATTTACAAACCAAACTGCCTCCCCTTCCCCATTTTAATATTTATTAATTTATTCTGGAGGAACCAGGACAGGTTTCCACAAATTAGGGTTACCTCTGACTTGTCATCTAAAATAGCTATACCCTGTTGCTTATTACAGTGGCTGCAGTGCATTACAAGGCAGACACAGGGGCAATAGCCCCAGCAATTGTCTCCTGTTATTACAACAGAGAGGGAGGACACCTTCCCAAGCCCTGCTTCCAGCCAGGCAGCCTGGGGGGGGCAAGCAAAGGAGGCACAGCATCCCTTGGCCTTTCCCCTTTGCTTCTTTATACAAGCCCTGCAAATAAGGGGCTAGGTTGCTGTCTGTCTCTTCCCTAGGTGTTCCCACCTGGAATAGTGCCAGGAACTGCTCTTTCTGAGGAGCCTTTCTGTGCAGCTCATGTGCTTTAGGCCTCCTTTCCAGCCCAACAATGCTGCACCAGTAGTACGGTAACACCTCTGCCCTCTTTCCTGAGTGCAACTCTTTGCAGTGATGTTTGCAGTTCTTTCAAAGCAAGGGGGACGCTTGCCTTACACATGGGTTTTCATTCCCAGGATGATAGCTTCCCTGTCAGTGCTTACAAAATTTGGAGAACACATGCCTCACCGTGTGGCTAGTTCCAGTAAATACCAACCAGCCGCAGCTATGCTTTTCCAAGATACTACATCGCTGTCCCAATGAAAGGGTGAGGGATCCTGTAGTTTTAAGGCTTCCTGGAGCCACCTTCACTGGGAGTGGAATTTCCGCAGAAGATCCAGTGCTCCTCAGCCCCTGGGCTGCCACAGGGTTTTGCAAGACACCACCCAAACATGCTAATTCAGGAGGACTCAAATGGGTGCTACTTTCCCCAAGCTCCCATTCTCATTGTAACTGCTCTCCCAGCCTTTGCTAGTTTATTTCTGCAAAGTTTTGTGACTCCATGTAACTGAGCACAGAGACAGTGTGTTGCGATACCCCCGGGGCCCTCTGTGCTTTGTTAATCCCCAAACGATTAACGATGCTGTTACCACATCCCACTGTCTGACTTGTCTGCCTACTCCTGAGTGCAGAAGTCCCGCAGACCTCCCTCCCACCATCCACCCCCTGGTGTCTCAGATTTCCCTCCTGCTCTGCACACCCCAACGCCAGGCACATCAGCCCCAGCTGCCTCTGTGCTGCTGCATTTGCAGCTCTCACACTTCTTCTTGCCTCACAGCAAAACAGCGGCATATTCATTTCAAGCATCTTGATAACAACTGAGCACAATGCACATCTTGCTGATTTTTTTTCCCTGTTTTTTTTTTTTGAGACTATTTATCTGAGGTGAGGCATTTTGGTAACTCCATCTCATTATCCCAACTCAGCAGGGAGGTCACCCTGGCCGAATGCTGTGGCCGCGTGCCAGCTGGGCACCCAGTCTGTTCCTCGCTCTCCCTTTGCCAGAGCTCACTGGGATCCTGCCAACTGTGCCAAACGTCATGCACCGGGGCCAGCGTTCACATCACCCCAGCTGGAAAGGTGTTTGGACTCCCAGATATATTGATTAAAGCAATAGGACACAAGAGAAAGGCTCAAACTGCACCAGAGGAGGTTTATATTAGAAGCCAGGAAGGATTTCTTTATGGAAAGGGTGGTTAGGCACTGGGATGGGTCACCAGGGAGGTGGGAAGTCACCTTCCCTGGAGGAATATACAAACCGTGTTGATGTGGTGCTTAGGTACGGGGCTTAGTAGTGGACTTGGTGTTAGGTGATGGTTGGACTTGATGATCTTGAAGGTCTTTTCCTACCTAACTGATTCTAAAATGCTGTTTATTGGAGCTCACATAAGAACAAAAGACGGTAAGTAACGATAAGTAACAGTCCTGTCAGATGGTGGAAACCCTGAGGTGTGCAACATCACACACACCTCCAGTCAGAGCATGGCCTATGGTGCAGAACCCATCATGGAGAGGTTCCCCCAGGTCTTCAGAGCTCTTACAGGATTGTCAAAGAATAAAATTGTTCTAGACACAACTTCTCCAGTCAAACAAAAGGATTCTCAGGAGAACATGCTGCTTCCCTTTAAGATAACAAGAACATGAGGTGGTGTAATTGCCAGTCCAGACATGAGCTCCTACAGATTCCTTCATCACAATCAGGCATCCGAACTTTTCCTGTAGCCAAAGGTAATGTGCAGCACAGGCCAGGCCATGTGGCCAAGCCACACCTGAGGCACAGCACACCACAGGCCTATGGCTTCTCAGCTTAACTGGTACATGGACAAGCACCTCTTTGATGCACCATGGTCTTCTCCTTAGGAGGCTGCTGAAATATGACAGTCAAAACATACAAAGCATTGCATCCCTGGCCCACAGGGTAGTTTGTCAGTTTTCAGTGATATAAGTATTAGCTCTATGGACATTTGGAACACACAACACAGCACTATATTGAAATTATTTTATTGTTTTGCATTTTTAAGTCTCCAACAAGAGGACAGGTGTAAGGAAGTAACATTTATTCAAGCTAGTCTCAAGCTGCAGAAGAACTCTAGCAGATAGAGAAGCTACATAAAGAAAAAAGAAACATCTCCCCAGAGTGCACATTCCAAGAGACGAAGCTCCTACTGCAGCATCAAAAAATACAGCAGGAACTCATGTAATGCATCTAAGCCAGCATTCCCTCATGTGCATGTGTGCCCGGGGATTCAGCAGGGTGCAGTTCTCCCAGTGGTTTGGGCTGCACTTTCCCCTAGGAAGTGGGAAGGTAAATAAATGGAGAGTTTATTTACAGCAGCTGTGCCCTGATGGGATGATGGCCACACACACCAGCAGAGGAGGACGCTGCAGGGGAAGGAGGGAGAAAATCCTTTTGCCTGTGGCACGTCTCTTTCCCCAAGGCAGAAGCCATGGAGATGCCTTCAGGGAATGGTGGGCACTGACAAGGGTGCTCTGCTAGGTGCTCCCCAGCATTTTACATTTTTGGTCCTGGGAACCTCACACATCTCCCTCTTCATTGTCCTCCTCCCTCCCATTGCAGCTGTTGCTTCCTCAGATTTTTTTTAGGACAATTCACATGTCAAAGAATTCAGGAAGAGTTCAACAAAGACTGCAGCAGAATAGCATCTCTATGGCCTCTGCTTAAGGCTGAACAGGAGTCACAGCACTTTCTCTGGACTTCCCGACCATCTACCTGCTGTCCAGCAATAGTAGAGGAGTATATCCTTGCCTTTAGTATTTATGGACATCTTACACATGAATTTACCTAGCCTGTTTATAGGAGGAGCTGGGGTTGCAGGTAGTAAGTCCTGCTGTAGCATTTTAAAGCAAGCTGCTGATTTTTATCAGACACCTGGCAGCGCTGATGCTAATGGGCTCTGAAAATAGTTTTGCCTTACTCTCTGCCACTCACCTTTTGTAAACCTCAGTCACGTGCACACTTGAATTCTCCCATCCAAAGCCCTCGCTTCCCCAGTTCCATGACAATTAGCCTTCCTTGCCCCTGCTTGGTGTGGAAGCCTGTCAAAAGCTTCTGGCAACACGCGAGGCCCATGGCACCAAGTCTGGCTGCACTGACTGGTGACATGTCACGGACAGTTCTTCCACACCCCAGTGCCCCCAGAAATGATGGGGGAACAGCATCAGGGCCAGGGGACCTTACAGGCATCTAGCATACCTGCTTGGTGCAATAACTCCTACATAGTACCTACCTTGATCCAAGTTCCTCCCACTACTTACTACAAAACCTGCAGGTGTGCCAATTTCCCTTATGTCTTTAGCAGTAGAAATCAATAGATAGCAAAGCCTGAGCTGTACAGACATTAGACCATGGACTTAAAAATGGGGAAAGCATACAGAAAAAACAACAGTGCATTGCCTTCTTTACTTCTTTTACCATTGCTTCTCACCAATAGCATCTATAATATACTAATTTCACAGCTGCTATTTGTCACTTTTCAGTCTTCTAGATGACTGAAAACAACCAGTGTGCCCTCTTTCTTTGCTTGGTAGATGAGATTTGCTGTGACCATGCCCCAGATCAGCAGATGGAAGCAGAGGACAACATGCCACCAACCCTTCTCTCACACAGGTTTCAGATCACTCGTGGGACGTGGTGCACGGTATCCAGCTGAAGTTACGCAGTGGATCTCCATCACTAAAACAACTGAAAATGAAAAGCAGGGACCACACCTGTGTATTGTTCAAAGAGATGTTTACACGTAAAGAAAAGAAAGAAAGCCCCATTCTTAGTTCAGAGTAGGAGAATGAAACAGGTTTAAAACCTTTCATATTTAGGCCACTGATTCTGGCTAAGCTGTGATCAGTTTGAACTGGTAGGAGTTGATTCAGCCAAGCAACTGCTGTGATAATTGGCTTATTTCTAGAGAATGACTTCACCTAGAAAACCACTGTTATGAAAGGCTAAAGAAAAAAAAAGTTTAGGAATAATGGCAACATGCTATGAAAGCTCTACATACACAAACTGCCAGTTTGAAAATTACCACGTGCACTTAGTCACTCAAAAATACCACTTATTCCACACAAATAATTCTAGTATTTGCATATACCAGAAAGCACAAAATATTATGTTTAATTGGTGCACTTAAAGAAAAAAGGAGTGGAAGTGGAAGAAAAAAATTTCACATTAGAAGACAGGGACGATTGGAGAAGAAAAGCCATTGCAGTAAAAGCACTCCTGTGGGCAAACAGCGGTTCCGACACCTCTGTTTGCTTAGTGCAGGATCGGGCACCTGATGGTCCCACCAATCTGGCAATGACCCCAGTAATTTTCTGAGATGCTCATTTTAAATAACTGCAGAGACAAAAGAACCAAAATATTTGGCAATCCAATTACATCCAAGTAATTTACACAGAGACATAACCAATTCTAAAAGTGCCCTAAAGTCAGGCACCCCAAGCCACTTTTGGAAGGGCAGGTGTTGATAAATTTAAATTGCAAGTTTAAATTGCTCACCTCTAAATAGAATTTGGAAAACTGAAAGAACTCAATGTACTATGCACTATAACTCTATGTATATCCTTAAGTACTTGAAAATCACAACAAGAAAGGACCTAAGACTTTAGCTCCCCACCCCCCATTTTTTTTTTTTTGTTTTGTTTTAAATTTTGTTATTTATTCTGATCACAAGAGACTTTGGGAGTTGCAATCTGGCAAATTTCATATAATGGTATTAATGGTATTTTTCAGGAGCAGTACCCAAACTAGACTTAAAAAATTTTGCAGGGGAAAGAGACCAAAATATCTTGCTAAAAGGAGTAGTCTTTTATATTACATTTTTTATTTTGCAAGAAAATAAATTATACAACTTAAAAAATAAAATTCAAAAATTAAGCAGTACATCAAAATAGTTCAGCTGGACTGCCATACAGAAACTACCACCATTCAAAATTGTACAGCATTATTATCTTGGTAGTGGCACACATTCAAAATTGTAAATACCATACGTAGATAGATATTACAACTCAGGAACTCAAGTTTGCTCAACACTCCAGACTACATATAGTGTATATGACAGGAAAGCTTTCATGTATTGTTTATTTCACAAATATGACCTCAAAGAATTACAAAGATAGCATCCCAGTCATTTAGATGAAAATAGAAAACAGTTTGAGTTTAAGATAGCAAATCTTTCTGTAAAACTATCAAATCTTTTTGCCAATTGTATTTTTAAAATTTGCACTTTACAGGACAATGGCATCCCAATGCAAATCAATGCAACATGTGAACATTCAGAACACTTATATCAAGTTTAAAAAGGTGAAAACAAGAAAGTCACATTTTCTCTTGGAAATGTAATTGCATTACAGTCGTAACAAATGAAAGATGAACAAAAATAGGAGCTAGGGACACCAACTGTGGAAAGAGGAAAATGGAAGACTTCAGAATTGAAACTGAGATACTCATCACGTTGTTGGGACAGAGAAGTGTTAACAGTATTTTTTAATTAAACCCATTAAGAGTGATTTTTCCCCCCTCTCCTACAACAGATTTTTTTCCGTAGCTATTCACCGTGGCAGTGTGTGTGGCAACATGTTTTTCAGATGCAGCACCTCTTTAAGCAAGGTCTTTGGACATGTATATTCGTAGCTAAAAACTGCAGCCTTAAAAGTGCGTTGTTGCCATATTGCAAGTGAAGAATAGTTCATTTTCATTGAGATCTGAACTCTGCCCTCCCCAAAAGAACAGTTTACCCCAGGTATCTCCCTGTGCCCCAGGTGATCCTAGTTTTAAGTGCATATTGGTGAACGTGACCTGATGAAGGATGCTAAATGAGATTCTGCATCTTTAACAAATTTGCTGGTGTGATTCTCAGATTTAATAAAAAAAAAAACCCGACATCCATCTTCGGTATATATTTGAAGAAAAATGACCATGTCATAGGCACATTACCAATTGTACTTCCAGATTCCAGGAGTTGAGAAGTATATAGATAGCATTTAGGTTACACTATTTCATTCTTATTAGTTGAGGGAAGATGTAGCTCATTAGCTTTCAGCAACCTGTGGCTTTCTGCATACTCTCTGCCTTCCTGAACAGTTGTATCTGAGATGGAGCCTACCAACTTCTCTCTCAAATCGTAATCAATGGCTTCTGATTTAGCATTATCCCCTTTGCAGCTCCTTCTGTGACAATTTCATACCTGTTCTTCAATGGTTAAGGGCTGGAGTTCCTTATGTTGAAAAGAACGTGTTCAGACTGTCATGGTTTAGAGCTCTGGGTTGTCAGTTTCCTTCCAACAATCCCAAGTGAGCATTTATTACTTGTAATTTAAGTTACAAATACTGAAAGTCTTGTAGCACAAGGTGTTTATTAGAATTTTGTTTTCTAATATTCCAAGAGTTTAAGTGGTTAACTACACAGAGCACCACTTGCTTTTGATTCTCAGTAGCAACACCACAGGGGAACATGAGAGATGCAATATTTTTAATCAGCATCTACTTGTGGGTATCAGTAAAAACATGTAACATAAGCTGCGGGATTTCAATCAATTGTAATTTACCAGGTCTTGATTTCTCCCCATCTCTTCTTGTTCATGAAACCCTCACTACTGCAAACTTCTTAGGCAAACAGATGTCCAAGTACACACTGTTCTCAGGCAGTCCCATTGGCATTTCCATTACTAACAGAGCACGCAGGCTCTTTAAGGGGGCAAACAGCCATTCTTGTAGTGAGTTCACTTTCAAACCACTCTTATTTTATCCTTTACTGCAACCATGTTAAATAAATCCCCTCCTCTATCTTATTAGAAGGCTTTCCTTTTTGACTCAAGTTAATTACATCCTCTACCCCCTTGCAGTCATCAGAGAAGACAAGACCTTTAGATGTTGTACTTGAACTGGTAAAAAAAATATCGCACACTTGCAATTTATATAAGAATATTCATACATAACTGAGTAAAGCTCAACTTACCTTGTGTCCCAAGACAGGCACTCTGCTCCAGTGATTCTTATTATAAGTCCAGTACATGCTGGGACATTTCAGAGTAGCAGAGAGGCAGGCATTGCCAAACAACTACTTAAGATGATTGAAAATAGAAGAGGTAACATTAAAAAGTTGAAAATCCTGATGTGTATTTGGCACTCTCTCTGCATACGCTAAACAAGGTATTTTTGCTTAGCTTTTTACCATTTTCACTAGAATTGTATTTCCCATCCTGCCAGTTTCAAAATAAAAAGCAGTGGATTTATTTTTTTATATAAAGGCATTGACTTTCGAGGAACAAAAGAGTCAAATTGGATTATATATGTATGTAAGGTTAGAGTTACCAATGAGGAATTAATACAGGGATCTTCGAGTGTTATCCTTTTGCTGGGGGATTTGTGCATCAATTACTATTTAATGCATTCAGATATATGTAGCCATACTTAAACATTTGGAATACAAATATTAAATGTACAAGGAAATACACTTAATATTTCTGTTCAGTATAACAGAACCACCCATGAAAACTTTTTAGAGTGAAGTATCATTCAAGAATGCTTTACCTTCTCAAAAAGGATTGTACCAAATCATCTGTCCAAATAATGTAAAGTTAACTAATAATGTATATCCACTTCTTTACAGCAATTTAAAAACAATTATCTCTTGCTTAAGGAAAAATATCACCCATGAGTTGGAATTAGTTTTGTGTCACTAATGTGTCAAATATTAAAATCCAGTTACTAGATTGAAGCACTGCTCTAGCCAACAGATTTTAACTATAACAAATACATATCAGTTTGTGAGGCATGTGTGTCTCTCAAATGTTATTACATAAAAAGGATCAAAGGTGGACAGTACATTACTCTGTTGATCCAAAACACAAAAGTGAAAGTGCTACTTCTAGTCCTAATCGCATTAAAAAAAAAAAAAAAAAAAACACAACAAAAACCAAAACAAAACTAATAGCAGTTCCTCAGTGCATGAATATTTGAATATTTTTTCCTTGTGCAAGTACTGGTCATCTAAAAACCCAAACCTGTATTCTTCCCAGTGGGTGTAAATCAAATCTACTTTTAAAAGTTCACAATGGGCTCTTCATGAATGCAAGTTTCCCACAAAACAGCATGCTGTTAAAAGTGTGCAACATGAAGGGAATGCCATCATGCTAGCTGAATGAGATTGGCAAAATATAGTCCTCTTTAAGGTAAGGCAGGGATTTTAATACGTAATGAAAGTCAAAACAAGTCCTTCTGCAGCACAAACTGTTGCAGCTGTCTGTCCAAGCACCCTTCCATTTATGTTTACAGCATCTCACAGAGTCCTTAAATTATGCCATATATATGAAGGTGTTGATATCCGACTCATCTCTTCTGATATATTTGTGCTCTATAAGCCATTCAATTTGCTCTTTTATCATCTTCTTTTGTGGCAAGAACATGTTTTTCAATATTTCTACCAGTTCAGTCTGAAGCTGGGCATTAGTAATTTTCTTCCGCATTTTCATGATTTGGATGATAGCCTCCTGGTGGGGAACAAGAGAAAAAAAATGAAATATCTGGTGGAAGTGACAAAGCTGGCACAGTATTAATAGCTGACTTCTGGTTAAGGCAAGACAGCAAGGAAATTTATATTCTTCCTAAAAACATCAAATATAAAAGTTATTTGGCCATCATAAATACTGCACTTAAGACATGCCCCAGTTAAAACAAGGCAGTGCCAACATCTGTCCTGGCTTATATATTTCTCAAGTAAGGGCCAAATCTTAACCCACTTGAAAAGAGACTCTCCAAACACCGTTTCACCTCTGTGAATTATAATCTGTTGCCCAAGTAGGCCATCATGATTAGGCTTTAAATGCTAGAATAAAACAGTAGCAAGATCTACTGGAAGTTTCTATTCCCCCAGTCTTTTAAGAGGGAACAAAGGAAAATAAAAAAAAAGAATGCTGAAAAAAAACCCCGTAGCCACATTTTTTACTTGAATGGTCAAACAACAGAATTCATTATCTTCTAAGTTGTGGCCAAGAACCTGACAGAACTCAGAACTCAAAGAAAACAGCACACAAAAGGCTTATTTAGGATATGTTAAAAACATATTTAACATTATAAATCCATTAAGCATACAGCTTTGAATTTGCCACTAATCAAGCACTAAGTGTAAGTCACATTCTACTGCTGTCTACCAAACTGTCTTCACAAAGAAGTTGATAGTGCAACAGAATGAAGCACTCAAGATGCATGAGAAGTATGACAACTCCAGTCAAAGGTGAATCTACTGTTCCTTTTTGTATCCAGAGTGTTAGTCACTAAAACCTAATGCTCACTCACCTGTCCTTCGTTCTCTGAGCAGAAGTCACCGTTTCCAGGGTGACTTGGATACACCTTGTGAATACTTTGTGAAATGAGCATTTAGTGTCAAAGTGACATTCACCAAGAGTTCTTATTTGATAAGCACAAGTAGGCATTAATCCTTTGGCTGAAAGGATGTCCAGGATGTTAAATCAGGTGACACAGTTTACAATTTGGCTGGCTTGGAGTCTTATCTGACTGATCAGAAGAAACCGACAATTTGAAGGTAAAGTGGGATTTTGAGACTCCATCCTAAGTAATGATGGGATGCCCCCCCCAAATCAGTTGTTGAGAATTGTCAGCTCAAAAGGTTTGACACGATACCTGACTGAGATCCACCACAAAGCAGTCTGTACAGCCAAGACGCAATTACAAACTTTCCCTCTAAAGAGGTCTCTCAGAAAGCTGTACCGCTATCACAAAAGTGGGATCCCATCTCTGAGATCATTCTACTCTCTTCACACAGAGTAGCCAAAGAGATCTGAATATACTCTTCATGTTGGTGGCTCAGGTAAGTCAACTTCACCCACCACTGTAGAGTTACGCTTTCACCACTTGCTTAAGAGCTGCTGATTAATATTATAATCTGTTACAGTAGAACAGGAGGCTGGTAACTACAAGTACACGAGCACACATACAAAATCTGCTATTCACAAAGCAACAAAACCATACTGCAGAAGTAAGAGTTAGTAGGATCCAAAAGCATTCATTTCATACATCAACATTCAAATGTGGACAACATGCAGCAGCAAAGTAGCAGTAATAATAATAAAAAAGTAATTTGATATTCCTCTGACATTTACTGACCTGGGTTCTTAATATTCTTAGCTGGACTATTCCTTCATTTTCCTCTTCTCGCATTCTCTCTGTCGTAAGTTGCAATCGACCGATCAAATTTATCTTGCCCCTTTTCTGAACCTTAGCGTTTTTTCTGAAAAAGTTGTATTGTATAAAAAATAAGGCAAAAATACATTTTCAGTTAAGGAATTCCTATTAAACTTAAATTATAGCAGCAAGGAGTACCATCATATATCAGATATCTATAGGCTTTTAGCATTGCAGGAGTGAGATAGCCAGCTGACAAATCAGAATTCAATGCCAACTCCATGAAAAAAAAAAGGAAAACTAATATGAATATACTATCATTACAAAAAAAATCATCAGTTGAAACTGACAGTGTCCAAAATTGAAAAGATACCAGCACTATTTTAAAGAATAGATTTCCAGAAAAATATATTTCACTTTAATTATATAAAACTAGGGTTCTTCAAAGGAGATTTAACAACAGAGTTCAGAAAATGGGACCAGTTCATTTACATCACAAGAACTCTCTGTATGGCATTTTTAAAAAAAGAGAAAAAACAGACCATAACAAACATAGCAAAAAAGCTCATGGTATTCTTCAGCAGTCACCCCCAAAATTTCTGTGCAGCCTGACTCTTCTGTCATGTGCTTGCATCATTTCCCAAAGCTTGTGATCCTGATGACATGAACACACCATCGTGGCCCTGGGCAAAATGGCAAGAAACTAAGCCCCAAGAGCAGCAGATTTGTCACCTCTCTCTCTCCACAGATCCAGATGTCCAGCTGGTACTGAGTACAAGGACCAGAATCTCAAGTTACTAGCAAGGAGCCACTTCTACTTGTAGTTATTGACAATAAAGAGAATCAAAAAACAATATAAAAGAGGCTGTATATATTCTCTCTATACTACTGTGTGCTTTGAAGGATTTCCAAGCACCAGTAGAAGAGCACTGCAGTTCTCACTGAAATGAAGACACTCCTCTCTGATGGAAGTCACACCAAAAAGCCCGGCTTTTGACAGCATACCAGAATATTAAGCAGTTCCATTTCCTTGAAATTAAAGCTCTCCTTTTGGAACTGTGTGTGTTTGTGGGTGTTCTGCATGGAAGCACTCGTGTTTTGCTTACATGCTGTTCTTTCTATATGAAATATCATGGGTTCATTAGTAACAAGAAGACAGAGCGTCAACTTTTGCACCTCTTCCCTAGGTGTTCAAGAAGTTTAACTTTTCAGAAATCAGAACCATACAAACGCTTGTCTGAAGGAGCCGCTGGAGGTCATCTGGTTCAACCACCTATCTGAAGCACCACTACCACTAAAACTGAAGTGAAGATAGGACAGCAAAGCCTGTGCCTAGCCGAATCCTGAAAACTTCCACGGATGAAGGTTAAGGTGAATTCCCTTAATCATAAAATAGCACATTGTTATTTTCATTTTCAAACATCATCTTACATTAAACTGAACTCCTGGTTCACCGAGAAGAGGGTTCCTTCTGTAAAGTCTTTGGGTGAATTGACTTGAGGTTCATACAATAAAACCTGACGTTTCAGCTTTGGAAATGCTACAAGAGACTACAGAGAAAAAGGGGGGAAAAAAAGAATGAAAATAAAACACCAGACTTTCTAAATGGAAACAGTTACTATTTAAGAACATTGTTCACCACTGTGCAGACTGTATGGAGGAACCATGTAGCCTTGTTTGGAGCTGCTAAGGGGCAACACGAAGATACCAGTAAAACCAGAAAGGGGACATATTTCAGAAAGAGATTTGGTAAACTGAGTTAGCGTAAGTAAAATAACACAAAGAAGTAAAATGCACAAACTCATGGCTACAGAAGTAGCTTGTGGTATTAACTCTCATTTACATGATTTCTCTTTTTATTTGTGAGATAAATTGTTAAAAGTCTGACAGAGCAAACACTGAAGTTATTTTTAAGCAAGATACATTTATCAAGTGATAGTGAGTTCCTAGAATTAAACCGGTCCTGCTCCATAACCACAATCATAACGGTGTGCTTTAGGCAGTATGCGGTCAGAAAGGTTTTGCTGCTTCCAAAAGCTTAAATTATATAACTCTGGGAATAGAGAACATGTTAATGTAAAGGCTGGGTGTGCTCAACAGTAGTGCAAGGAGCCAGCATTACAACAGACTAATTAGCAGGAAAGGTGTCCACATTTCAAAGTGTTATCTGATAGCGCTTTAAAAATACTTATCCAGTACTCCAGAGTACAAAAATCGGGAAGAAATCTGTTTCAAGAGAAAGGGAAATACCCATAAAGTCCTCCTAAGTTCTGCATCAGGGAGTTCAGTTGCCAGTTTAAGATTTTCAAAGCTGATCTTCTCTCTGGGTCTTTGGTTCCATGCAAACAGCACAGCTAGCTGAAATGTTGTTACCTCCAAGTCATACTGGCCAACCTCATTCTTAAATGTTATCTGTGAACAGAATGGCACTTGTGTTTTAATCCTTTTCTGAATAACAAGCTTTCTTGCTATTACAAACACACAGAACATGCAGTCGTTGAGACTGAAGCAACAAAAAGTGTACACTTACAATTCCATTGGACATGAGGTGGTGCCAGTGCAGTTTTCTACCACTGTGATTCTTTTTATAAAACTCTTCAACTTCTGGGATGAGATCTTCTAGTTCCGTGGGCAGCGAGACAAATACTTTTTCAGAACTACGGGACCAGGCACCAGCATTTAAAATTTTAATATTCACAGAGTCAGCTGTAAGACAATACTGGGTTATATGAATTTGCAGGTATAACAGACAAACAGAATGCATTTTTGTCTACTCTTAATACAATTATGAAGGAGTAAATTTTCAGAAAGCAGCAGGGTGCCTAACCATTTAAACATTAATGTACTCTATTTATGGACCACTGGCTTTCAGTCAGCAATACTGACTGAAACCTCTGCTTTTCTGGCTTGCCTCTGCAGAGCTCCTTATGCACTGATGAAGCTTTATAGCTGGTGTTTGTAAGCACTACTTAAGGCTTTTCAGCAGTGACAGGTCCAAACCTGGATGTTCCCCAGCCTCTTTCTCATCAGTGAAATTTAATCTCAGAAATGTCATCTGAACTCTTAACAGCGTGCATCTGTCTTTCCCGCCAGCAGGTAAAGGAAGAGCACAGCATGAAGCACTTGTGAAGAATGATGAGGACACGAAAGAAGGGGGTAGTTAAGGCATTCAGCTGGTTGAAAAGGATTCAAATCTTGCTTGGAATTTAGCTACAATTAGCTAGGGAATCTTTATCTACAAGGTTTCTAATAGTGAAAAAACAGAAACTACCAGAATGATACAGCTCAACTGTAGGAGAAAGCAGAGCCTACACAGAGTACAGACATTCGAGTCTAGGGGGTAGCAGTGCCCCAGTGACTATGTTCAACCTGCAGTTGATGCAATTTTTAACTCAAGATTCAACAGAATTATTTTTCTGCAAGAGAAATTAAAAACAGCGAATCACTTGAAAAACAATACCTGGTAAAGCAAGTTTATTATTTTTGTGCATTTCTTTGAAGGCCTGGTTCAAGTCTTCAGATACTTTGATATCTTGAAACATTCTAGCCAACTTGTTTACATAGTCTGCTGGCATACCTACTTCCTGTATAAACAAACAGAACACTAAACTATGACATAGACAGCAAAGAACAAAAAGCTTCATTTTTAAAATAATAAACTAAAAAAAAAGAAAAGCAGTAAAGTACGCTGATAGCATCACCGTATTACAACAAGCAGCAACGTAATATAAAGGTCTTTTATTGTATGGACTGCAAGCAGTTACCCCTTACGGGCATACGATGATTCTTTTAAAGAAATCCAGGTGCTTAAGAGCATACGCATTAAGGAATCAGTTAATTAAAGCATGCAAATAATATTTAAATGTACCTAAAGTTTCACAATTAGGCCACCAGTCTCAAATAATTTACATACCTAAAACAAGTACACTGCATTTTGCTCATTTGCATAGGGAAAATACAAAGATAATCATATGTGGAATATTTCAAAATCTGTCACTGTCACTATTAGGATCAAGATTTCTCTCAGGAAAGAAAGCTAAACTGACTCCCACAAAGTACCATAATAAAATTCAAGCATACGAAGACCAAAGTGGCTTGTGATTTAAAATACAGCTCACCTAAGCAAGAAGGGTATCTAAGTCTAAGAGTAGGAATTAATACAAGCAACAGGAACAACCAAATAGAAAAAAAAACATCAGGCTACTTACTCTGAGCCACTCCACCATATTCTCCTCAATTTCACTGTCAGCTGATATATCTAATATCAGGCGTCGTGTTAAGTGAGCTTTGTGATATCGCATGAAAACATCTTTATTCTGTACATATTTAAGTACCAAAAGCTGTTAAGAAAGATTTTAACACACTTATTTGCACCGTCACTCTGACAAGTCTTTAAATGCCCATCTAATGCCTTGGTGGACTAAAAAGTAGGAAAAGGCTACCTGAGATTGCCTCAAGAGGACCTGTACTATACTATACCATAGCCATCAGCTACGAATCTTTTATAACATCACACCTTCCATTTCTTCATTTGTCAACCATCAAGGAACTTCTCTTAAATCAGAGAAGACATTAACAACTGGCATGAAAACGTATCCTGTATTATTTTCTATATTAACATTCGTTACCGTAATGCTAGTTTGATGTAGGCAATAACTTAGCATATTCAATTTAGCATGTTCAATTCAATTCAGACAACACAGAGACATGAAACACTGCATGGTTAACAAGGTTAACTTCATGATATAAGAAACTCCTTTCCCAACTGCTACACTTCGCATAGCTCTTTGAAGATCAAGACCTCCACCCACATAAGGAAATAAAACAACTGAACACATTCAAGACTAATCAAGTAGAAGAAAGCAAGAACGTACCACTTCTTTAAGCTTTGCTTCAATTTCTTCAGAGGTTAGTTTTTTGCTTAGTGGTGTTTTTCTTAGCAACATGTCACAGTAATTAGCAAGAAGCTCAGGGCATTTGGATTCCGGCTGTGTTTTCAATCCAACACTAAATAAAAGAACAACAACACATCTTCATACTAAAGAGAATCCTGCTATTCTGGAGTAGTTGCACTGTTAACAAGACAGACCACTCTTTCCTGATCCCCTTGGCAGCAGACTTGGTGGAGAATTCATACCCTTGTTATGCTAATGAAAAATTAAGGACAACTCCCTTTTCTTCTTGGAAGAACAAATATTGTTTAACATTTTCAGACAGCTTGATCACTCCAACTGCTTTTAATTTTAGAACTCTGTCTATGACTACACTCAAACTGTAGTTCTAAGCAACTAAATATCGCACAGCAGTGAGTATTCCAGTAAAGAATCAACAAATACCATAGCGACATGACAAGTCTCAAGAACAACTTCCTGCACTGCATTTCTCAGAAGGCAAAGCCTGACACACCTAGCACGTAGAAACATGGTCATATTATAACAGGTAGAAACAACAGGCTAACAACTTGGAGATTAAAAAAGCTGAACAAAAAGATGCTGCAGTAGACAGACTGAGGTTCTTCAAAAGGCCTGCAAGCACAAGGTTGCGTTCTGATCCTGCATTTAGACTGTTGACTAAAATAGTGCCAACAACCAATGCTACTCCTGAAGTCAGGTGGCACCCCCTGGTTGCCAGTCTCAAATTGTTAGCCAGCACTCTGTAAAAGGTTCTCTAACAGAAATAAAGGCAGTGAGCAAGGTTACAGGTAAGATGCTGTGGGAATACTCATGAATCCAGTGCTCTTCCTCATTCTCTCACCCTTATCACCTAGAGTAGACAGGTGTGAAAACTCTTCAGAGAGCTCATCCTTTTTAGTTCATGCAGCAGCTTGCAGGCTGGTGCCTGCTGCTTAAGACCACCTGCAGTAAAAGCAGATCTCTCATCTTTTGTTATTACAAGGTAGAGCCCTTATAATGGGTTCTGACATATTTCTGAATAGCAGTCTTCAAGATTCTGACAACGCACAAAAAAAATAAATTCCATATTCTTAAACTGAACTTAATAGCACAGATTAAGCAGGATGAAATTTAATTAAAACACAGTGTGTATGTGGGCAACTCGAAGGACCTTGTGAGGAAGAATACTGGACAGAAGACCATTACCATCATGGTGGTCTTTAAGAGATTGCTAGGCAGGTTTATTTTTAGGATTGAAAAGCAGTTTTAATGTGGTATTGATTTGCATATTCCCATGGGAAATTTAAACATTAGCAGAGACAAACTCCTCTATCTTGCCTACATCTGTGCAAAGTATGCAAAGCAGGAATCCAGTCCTTTGTTAGGTGTTCCTCCAGTAACAAAACCAGCATGGCTAATGCCTGTCCAGGCATACCATTAGTCCAAAAGCAAAGAGTGTAAGAACCAGGTCATCTAGACTTGGTCCTGGGCAAGATACTGCTCTGAGTGTCCCTGCTTGAGCAGGGGTTGGACCAGCCAACCTCCAGAGGTCCCTTCCAACCTCAGCCGTTCTGTAATGCTGTGAACACAAATACTGAACAGGTATCTAACACCCACCCTCCCAACTCACAGGTGCTAAATAATAAATTCTCACAGATATAGTTTAATTATGCCTTTCCTCCAGGAAAAACATAAAGTAGGAACTTGTAGGTAAGTTAAATTGATAGCAATTTATCCTGAAAAGAGTAATGCGATCAACTGGAATTAAGAGAAATACAGGCTTTACTCATAACTATAAAAGTGTAGAGAATCATTTCAACTGGTACAACTGTCTTGTGTAGAGAATCATTTCAACTGGTACAACTGTCTTGTGATAAAGCAGACTTACTTTATCTATGGCTTTTAGAGAACTTAGATCAGCTTGCCATTGAACGCACGTCATTTTGTGCACCGTGTTAGTATTCCAAAAAATAGAGAATGTACCCAGTTTCTAACAGAATCCTAGCAAATAAATTAAAAGCACCTCTGAATTTCAAACTCATGTTTCTTTGTTTGTTTTAAATAAATGGTTTCTAAACTAGAAACTATAAGAAACTAAGTCCTAACTAACATGAGATCAATCTGGATCCACGTCTCCTGTTTGGCTTTTCCCAAGTAGGCACTTCCTCCTTCAGTCTTCTGCTTTCTTTCACCTACTGTGCTCCTATTTTTATATAAGGTACAGAAATTGGAAATGTTCACCCTTCATTCACCTTTCAACGCGCCCTAATTTCAACATGATTGGACAAACTAGTTTAGAAGTTAATGGAAAGGGAAGCTGGCAGTCCAGCTACATCAGCTTTGTTTCTGCAGTAAATCAGACTACAAACTATACATACGGAAGCCCAAACACATAATGTATAGATTCCTACTCAGGTGGCACACCACGTGTTAAATGTTAACATCAACTGACTGACTACCTTCTCTGGGCTGAGTTTGCAGAGTAGCTACTGTAAGCACGCTTTTTCTTCTCGACTGAAGAGTCACATAGGTCAGCTTAATCTTCTACTGAAAGTTGTTTCAACTAACCTGGTTAACCCTGCACTGAAACAAAAAAGGAAGAGCCGCACAGGTCACACTCCCAGCTGGCACCAGAGAAGGCCATCCAGCTGGCTGCTGGATGGTCACATCTTAACCAGCCATAGTTCTCAAAGATTACAGCCTGTTTTCCCCAGGACTTTTACTGAAATTTGGGCAGTTACGTAGCTCAGTTTTTTGGAAGAAATAATCCATGAAAGTGTCATTAAATTCAACCAATGAAACAACTCATTACTACAAAACAATAGATCCATAATTACAAGAAATAAAGCTGAGTTTAAATTAACTGCTATTCACTGATCTGCCTCCATGTGAAGAGCATCTTAACAGTCTGATAATCAATCTGAAATTCTGTAACACAAAGAATGCAAAGAACTTTTAGATGCAGCCCTACCTCATAAGGACATTTAAAAAGAGAAGCCCAGTCTTTAACAACTTAAAAACCTTGACTCACATTAAAGTTTATATAACTTACCCCTTTTGCTTCAATGGCAATTCAAGTTTAAATATTGTAGCATCATTCACAACTGCTTTGTATGCCTAAAATAAATAGAGATGATTAGCACGTTACTCAATTTCTCTCTTTAATATATGAATCATAAAGACGCTATCTCCCTTTTTAAATTACTGGAAAGAAGAAAAAAGAGCTAAAATTTTATTAGCTCAAGGTTTACAGATTTGATTTTCGATATGAGAGTTCAAATCCTATGACTCTGTTTTCCATTAATTTATGTTTTTCATTTTCCTCTTTTCTGTTAACGCACTACCTTAAGCAGCAGCTTAGGAAGGGATTGCATGGAAAGGGTTGCATAGCTGAAGTCATGGGACTACACCCAAATACAAATTTTAGGTAATTCCTAAACATATAGCTAAATCAGACATTAAAATTTAATTTGCTCAACGCAAAGATCATGTTCTGATCTACAGCATTACAACGCTATACACAAATGCAACACAAATGCATTATTACACTAAGAATTAAAAACTATTCAACTGTTATGTTTCTGTGTTTTAGTGCACATATTTACCAGAATAAGAGCAACTTCTAGATTTAGCAAGGGATTTGAGAGACATCATAATATGACTTTCAACAATTCTTAAAAAGCTGAAAACAAGTGGGCAGTAGAAACACATACCTTATCTCTTGCAGTAAGAAATCTTGGATCATCTTGAAAAGCTTCTTTAACCAACTTACTAAATCGATTAAATAGTGTAAGCAATTGCTCTACGTACTTCTCAGAATCCTAAAGTTAAAGAGGCAAAAATCAAACAAAAAACAGGCTCCAGAGAAGTTAGTGTGAGCTTACGTATAATTCTCTGATCTGCAATAACACAGTATCCTCAAGCCTAAGTGATTATGGCTGAACATTTTATTTTTATTCCCTGTACTGAAAGGAGTTTTACAACATGTAAGCCTCACAGATTTTCAGAATAGAAATACCTATAGAAAAAAATCTAAAGAGAATGGGTAAAAATTTTAAATATTGTGTAATAATTTCCCAGTGAAAAAAAAGGTTTTCAAGGACCAACAAAAGGCACATCCTAATTGCTGCAAATACCCAGAGAAAAAGATGACAAAATGCTCACAAAGAATGGTGAAAACCAAAGCTTTTTAAATTTCCACACTGAACAACCACTCTTGGATCAGTGGTTGAAAGTAAATTTCAAATTTCATCAAGGAGTTAGGACATACAGAAAACTGATTAGGCCTTTTTAATCCTAACACATAAGTAACTTGATTTAAAAAACTCTGCACTTAATTGATAACATTTTTTTTAACTACAAAATGGATTCATGTTTTAAAGCAACAACTGAAAATGTAAGCAATACAGAAATTATTCTAAGGGCATCGCAAATTTTGACAGAGTGAAAGATTTACGTTTAAACAAAAAAACTCCAATAATTATTTCAATTCACATTTGTATATCCTAAAATTAGGGCATTTAACTTTTAAAAAAAGTTATTTTAAAACAACACACTTACAGTAGTAATAGTTTCAGCAGCTGCTACCATATCTGCAAGTCCAGCACTAACAATATGTTCTTCCAAGTCTTTCAACATGGGCTCTATCCCATTTGGAACTTTATCCATCAGTGAAAACATTAAATGCAACTCTGAAAGATACAAATACTGATAAAGCCACCAGTCAAAGACCTGTTAAAAACAAAAACCAAAAAAACACACATACCACAAAAACAAAACACAAGTGTGCTGCTTGGGATTATCTCAAGTGAAACACTGAACATGTAAAGAACAGATAATCCAATTCATCCCTTAGAAAGGGAAATGCTTTGAAGACTGTATTAGTTTTGAACCCACAAGGATATTCTTCTGAAGGCAAAAAAGAAATATCTGTTGTAATGTAAACATTGCTTATGCATCTAATATCACAAACTCGAATAAAACCCCCTGAAGTCAACGGCAATTTAGATTAAATAAGCTCTCAGTATAACTTGCCTTGAAATCCCTGGCAAAAACGGATCTCTTTCAGTCAGTAGCCTATAAGAGTTTGTGTAAGAAATCATATGGTCTCAACATTTTTCTTTCAAAATTGATGCCAAACAGAGCTCTCTCTATGCATCTTCCAGTATAATTTACAATGTTTTAAATAAAAGTATGCCAAATTCTAAAGTAACTGGAACTAACCAAGGTAAATAGCACTTTCTTCCTTTATTTTTCCCCAAAGAATTTAGTTCTTAAAGTTACCATTTCAAAAAATTTAAAAAATAGTGTATTTGTCTACTTCTTGTGAAGTTATTTTTGAACATTACTAGAAAAGGGGATTGTAACATCAATAATCCCTTCACAAAGCTGGCCACAAAGAATCACCTGGGCTAAGACCAGCAGATCAATTTAGAGAGACCACAGAGGTTTGGTGAAAAAAAAAAAAGCGTGCGGGATATTAAAGGGTATTGTGTCTGTTCATGCAAGGTAGTGATGGCATGAATAATCCCCCCAAAGAATAAAAAATAAAATTCAGTGGTCTCTCCTAAGCAGCAGCAGCTGAGAAATACTTCAGAGTCTTCAAAGATGGATTTTCAAATTAAAAAAAAACAAAAGAAGAAATGAACATTTCAATGAAATGTCTCTCAGAATGCAACTGAAAGGTGAAGAAATCCATATTGTAGCTGTTGGGGACATTTAAACAACTTATTTTCATTCTTCATTTATAGAAGACAAATTTACTTTTTATTGATGTTATGAAGTATTTCAAGAATAAAAAGTAGGCCTCCCTCCCCAATACTATAAGTAAACAAGAAGTCATGAAGCTGATTCTGAAGAGTGTTTGCAAGTCATGACATCTTTGATAGTTTTTAGGTGGAGAACATTATGCCTTCCTTCCTTTGCAGGGCACGTAAATATTAAATACTTAATGTAACTGAGTATTTTGCAGCAGTGCACAGCTCATAGCATAAAAAACCCAGCCCTTTTATGTCAGATGCTGTTCAATAAGGAAAAAAAATGAAGTTGTTGGGGCAATTAACGTCAGAGACACATGAGTAAGTGAAGCACAGCAGAGGATACCATCAGATGTATATATTTCTATGTATAGCTCTAGTCTTTAAATCTTTAATCATAGGTACCTGCATCCTTCACTAGAACATTTTAAACAGTGTAACACAGGTCCAGGAAAGAAAAGATTTGAAAGAGATGCTTGAGTTCTTGTACACCAAATAAAAATATTTAGCAACCCAGCAATATCATGGGGCAGAGGCAGCCACAAGGAAACAGAGGACTGTGTGAATACTTCAACAAGTTTCTAAAGAAAGATGCTTTGGGTGCTACAGATGAAATCTTCTGAAGCTCTTCATTTAAATAAGCCTCCTGTATTCTCCCAAAGGCTGTAACCTATACTCGTATAAGTTTGGTGGCTTTCTAGATTTAGCTTTGGACTACTGCCAGAAATCACGCTGCTACACAAACAGATCACTATAACATAGTTTTGAGGGCAAATATTTCTAGCTTCAGAACTATTTCCTACACTATTATAAGTTATAAAATCCAGTTTTCACTGGATTTGCATAGAAGTGAAAAACTCATAAATATTTAATAAATAACCACTGTCTGCAGGATACTGAGCCTTCAAAAAAAGTAATTACCCCGTGATTTCGATTTGATTTATGACATTTTAGTGATTTATCTAGTTTGGTTTATCATACAAGACCAACACACAGCTTTTGAAGACTAACCTGGACAATTTGCAGAGCTTTGGTTCATGGACCTATTGGTCTTGCACTAAGAACCACATGATCAGCAATAAGAGATATTTTAAGAGATATTTCACTTTTTTTTCTCCCCCCCCCCCCCCCCCCCCCCCCCCCCGCCGGGGGGGAGGGGCAAGAGCAGCCAGAGAGGGAACACAACAGTATGAACTACTCAAAAAATGGCACACATGCAAAATTAATCACAGTAAAATCAACATGAGGAAAATAAGCTGTAAGAAAAAGAGGGAAAATAATAAGAAATACTAAATAAATAAAAAGAATAATAAAATATTCCTTTCATTCAAGTAATATGAGAGCTATTCAGTCATTCAAGTCACAGTACTGTACATACAGGTTTCAGAAGAGATATTAAAAACTACTAACCAATAACAATAATTTTGTGGGATAAAGTTACATACATGCAGTAACATTTTATCTACAAAACACTGCTACTATCTATTAAAAGCAGTGATTTGATAAATCTGCCAACAAATCTATTTTTATACAGCCGACGCTGAGTTCATCCTGCACTGTTCTTGAAGCATCACTTACTTTCTGTTTCATTTCGTTTGATCATGCCTTGGCATTCAGCTAAAATAGTCTCTTTAAAAGATGTCACCAGGGCATTGACGCAGCACTCCATTAGCTGAAACGTATTAAACACAGAATTAGCTCATTTAGCCATCTGAACTCCAAAGTCTGAGCCGTCTCAAGTTTGTTGTGACACAAAATCTGTTCTCAACATGTATAAAATAATTAATAAAATAAAAATTGATTCACAGAAATAAGCGTAGTTTGAAGAAAAATCTATATGTGAAACCGTGTCTCCTTAAAATGTGTAGGCTAGTAAATGTGGTAAACCCTCTTCCATACCAGGAACCAGCTTAACATTTCTACCTTTTTCCTCTCAAGGGAGCGATCACTTCTGGAACACCAACTACCCTACTTAGTTTCCAAGTATATATCCAAGAGCTAAGAATAGTTCTCATTCCAGCATACCCTATTTGGACCAGCCTGGTTGGCTTAAACAAGACACTACAGCTAGATCTAGCACAGAAACTGTTTGTACACGTCTGGACCATTTCTCTTTTGTCAGCCTCTTCATACAGGTTACAATTTATAGCTATGCAAATTGAATGATTTACAACTTAACACGAGACACAAAATAAATTTTGATGAACTGCAGTAAATTCAGATTTAAAGGGTACTTATTTAAAATAACCTATTTCCTGAATTGATTCCAATATGGACAATTATGAGCTATTCACTGCTGTTAAATCTTTCTCCTGAGTCTGAACTGTGTAAAATATTGCTCAGCTGGGGGTAAGAGAGCAGGACAGGAATATACTAAATGGCCGTGTTTCAGCCTAAGAGGAAATTTAGAACAGATTTAATGAAACTTTCGTTTTTCCTTCTGATTGCAATGAACAGTAACGTTTTCAGGTGCTCTAAATGAGCACTGAGAAACTGTTCACCCACTGCATTGGTGTATTTATTTTCAAACATCCTCATCCACAGTTAGGCATAGGGGAAAAAAACTGACTCGAAAAAATAAAAATCAACTTGAATGAAAATCTGCTCTTCCATCGGAACTTCAATCTAGATTTACTACTAAGATATCTATAGAAATTGTAAATTGCCAGATTAGAAAGTAATATAGATTTTTGCAAGGAAAAAATATAACAGATGATTAAAAAAAGTAACATCAACAGTTTCATAACAATTTATTGCTACCGAGTAGCATTAACACACACACACAAAAAATCACCTCACATGTAATAACTATATATAAATATAAAATACAGCAATTTTTCTATGCTATACTTACTGCTTCCACAGAGTTACATTCACGCCTTGTTTCTAAATATCGTAGTGCTCTTTTCTCTTCTTCCTTGAGTTTAGCATCTGCCTGTGCCAAAGTAGAACAGCAATCATTTTAAGCACTAACATTTCCAGAACAAATTTACAACAGAATTTTTACTTACATATTTCATATAATTCTGTACACCGTTTTGTTGCAAATAAGAAGGAGCCTGTGTTCTATAAAATCTCTCTGTTGAATCCAAATATGCCTTTTCAAAGTTATCCCGATAAATCTGAAGTTTATCTTCAGGATTAGAACAAAGGTTAACTGCAAAGAGAAAGTCCAAACTTAATTCTTGGAAATTTACCTGGCCAATAATAATCAAATCTCTCATTAAAGTAAGTTTTGTATTTCAAGAAGCCATTGAACAATTTGAAATATCCTGCAAACACATATTGAATCCAAGGTAACCAGCTGCTCAGCCTTTATTCCAAGAAGATTTAGATTACCTGTAGAGAACTAGAAAATAGTGTATACTTATATCCATCATTTCAGACATTCTAAGATTGTAACCAGAAAAATACACATACAGTTGCAAAGTTGAAAAGTTAAAAAAAATAAAACAACAAAGCTCAGCATAATGCCCAATGAAGCAAAAACTTCTCTACCTCATTGAGCAAGCAGCTTTTCTTAGACAATGTTCTTAAGAGTCTCCATGTCTTTGTTTTAGACATTTTTTTCTGTATTGGATTTTTTTTTCCTATTTCAGGAAAATTACAAGTGGGAACAGTTAGCGGGGTTACTTCTAACCAGCAGCATTTTGCACCTTGAGCAAAAAAGTTTCCACATTCCTCTCAACTGTTATGGAAATAAATAAATCAATAAAATAAAAACAAGCCCTTAAATGGAAGAAGCTTAAAAACATTTAGAATTTAGAACACCTTTACATTTAAAATTCTAAATATTTAGAATATCCATAAAGTCATCTGGGAGAGTATTAGTCACATGTTTACTTCAACAGGCTGCAGAACTCTGAAAAAAATGCAGACAATGGTGAAATGTCATAGAAGCTTCCAATATACCGATCTACATTTTGCAAACAAGTCTTAGATGCAGCCTGCTTAGTACTTCTTTTTCAAACTGTCAGAAAAATCACAAATGGTATGGAAAATAGCACAGACGTGAGGTTATTTCTGTAAACTTAAAAGATCAAAATGTTTGCTCCTTGAAAATACCAATTTTGCAGAAACCAATGCATAGCACAGTCACTTAGAAGTTATAGATATTTTGAACAGAATTTAGTTGGTATCACATAACAACAACATCATCCGTTCAAAATGATGAAATAATCATTCCAAAATTACCAACAGATCTGTCAACTTCTATGATGAAAACTCATTTCCTTAGGTAAGGAGGCAAGAGAGATGAGCTTGTGCGAGACATACCATATGATTCTCGAACTCCAATTACAAGTTGAGAGTCAAAAGCTTCTCCTAGTCTTTCAGCATGAACTAGCTTCATTGCACTGTCCTGAAGTCTATTTTTTATATTTGAAAATATGGATTCATTCCACGTATCTAGCATGAGCTGCATGTCAGGAAGAAAAAAAAATCCTATCAGAAAGGTATACACAAACTTAGGTTTCTACAAAAGAAATACAAGATAGCAGAAACAGAAATCAAAAAAATTATAACGTAGCTTGCAGGTTATATACCTATTTTAGGACGTGCTCTTGGCTTGTTATAGAGGTAATATGCTGTTATATTTTAAGCTTACTTTATGAAATGGGACAACTGGGGAAGCAAAGATCATTTGATTCAGGTATTACTTCCACTTTCCTGTACTGTTTCTGTATTCCTTCTACAGTTCTCATTAATTAGCCAAGTACGATTTCCAGCAACAGAATGTGTCAGGAGTTGCAGTACCAGGGGGTACTTTTGAGACAAACAGTTCATCATTTGGCAGGCTCAGTCTTAAGCAAAAACTCAAATAACACAACAGCTACATAAAGAAAAAACATTTTTTGGATTTCATTTCTTGAACACTGAAGTTCAATATGCAAAGCAAAGCGTAGTCATCCAGTATCACAACGTACCTTCAAACATGGCAGTAACTACCATGAATGCACCCTAAGCACACCAGTTATCAGTCTGTACTGGCATGGAAAGCAGCTAGAATTCTAAAATTTACCAGTTCAAACTTTGACTCATGACTGTGAACACACTTACAAAAAACAAGCTTAGGAAATGGCAAAGTTAATGGTAAGACCGCGTAGTCTTTCATTCTTGCTTTGTACTTTGTAGATTTTAACACAGCAAGCACCTGATAAAAGCCAGATATCCTTTCGAGAGTTCATTTTACCTTTCTTTATTCTGAGTTTCTCAACAGCTGTTTGTCAATTTCAGCTAAATTTTCCTTTCTAATGTTAAAGTCGTATGTATTGGAAGGAAATTGTTCAAAACCTTGCAATGTTTTTTAAAGCAAACGCTTATTTGATTATTCTTCCTCAATTACTTTTTGATAATTTTAACATTATCAATATGCACATTATGGTTGCACTGTACAATTACAGAATGGGTTTACGAGAGCTGAAATGAGTAACAAATGGAGAAGAAAACAGAGGGAATGTCAACCAACCTCAGATACACATCACAGCTTTGTCATCGTCAAACTGCTTTTAGATATTATAGACAGAGAATAATTTAATGCAGATATTTGATGAAAATATCTGATGAAAATAAACAGATCATTTTGGGTGATTATATGAAGAGCTTCCCAAGCAGAGGAAAAGTTTTCAGAGTAGGTAAGTTTATAACTGCCTCTCCACTAAGATTGAAGTTATAATATTTTTTAAGAAAATAAAAACCAAACAACCACCCAAATAAACAAAACAAAACATGAAACTGTTAATAGCCAAAACAAAACTAGAGAAAGAAACCGAAATTGCCATGCAGAGGAAAAACAAACGAACAAACAAAAAAAAAACAAGTTGCAGGTTGTTCTGACCCTCCACATTGAAGCAAAATGATACATTGTATTATATGGTTGGTGCAATTTCACCTTTAGATGCACAGTATCTTTGGTACTATTACTATAGGGAGAACAAAACTCTTTAGTACCTCTCACTTACCTTTCGAACAATACTGTCTTCTACATTTGACTTCTTGTTGCTGCCCTGCTTGCCCATTAAAGTAATCTCTAATTGACAAAATGGCTTGGGCAAAATATCACACTGGGTGAAGAACTTGCGCCACTCCACTATATATGCTTTTAGTAAAGCTGTATCATCTTGATGGCTCAGCACTCTCTGGAGGAGGGGGAAGAAGAGGAGGTAGTTTATAAACAAATTTCTGCATGAAAAACAGATTAACTTTGCTTATAATGGAAATATTTTCCCATATAAAATACAAATTTACAGATGTATCAAAATAAGAATGTCTACATATTTAAGTGCCATTTAGTTTAGAGCAGTGGTCATCAACCTGTGGCATGCAAACCTTTCCTAAATGGAAGGAAAAGTACCAACAAAGAAGTTGTTAACATGTTTCCATCTGAATATTTTTTTTTAAAGCCATTTGCAAGTCAAGAAGCTTAAAAACGTTGGTGTTAGAGGCTTGCACTGGTACAATTATACCTACAAAAAAAGTGCAAGCCTGTAAGGATAGTTACATTACATACAGTGAGAAAGTTTAATTTTATGCATCTACTTACCTTTGATTAGGCCCAGATAGGTAGTTAACATGTATATTTTAGCAGTGCTTGGGAACTACAACCACTATCATAATGCCTAAAAAGATGCCCCTAAACCAGCAGCCAACACAGATCACATTGAAGGCCCCTGTTCAGCATAGCATTTACGCACGTATGCATGATGGAACTTAAGAGTAAATAAAAATCAACAAGTATATGCCTGCTTATATAAAGGCCTGAGATGCAAGAACTGTATCTTCCTTTGAAGGAAGTCATAGCATTGTAAATCTCTTAACTAGAGAAAGATTTTAAAGATTCATTTTCTCCTTTACAAATCTTTGTCATGGAATTTTATTTATTTGTTTTTTGAATCTCACAAGAGATCACTTTCAAATCCCTTATTACATGGAATATCTTTTACCATACATTTAAAAAAAAAATAATTTCCTTTTGAATCTATTGATGACTATTTGCAGAGAGTCCATGAAACCTGACAGCAAATCTTGCTGAGCCAATAGAACAGATGTTTCTAATACGCCGTACACATGACATTTTAAAACCATTAATGAATGTCAGCAAAGCACTGAAGTTAGACAAAAAGTACTTCCCAGGCAGTAATTTCTTATAGAAAACTTTGCCTCGAGAAATTTTCAACAGGAAGAATACTCCATAAGTACCGTTGGGTAAACAAAAATAATGCTTAAAAGAAGAAAGTCATTGCTTACCCCAGTTTCAAGAACTGTGAGAAAACAATGAGACAAAGCAAATGCTCAAGGCTGTCTTCTGTTTGTCAATAGAAGTTCACGGGGTAATTACAATCTCTAGAATATCAACATTGCAAACAAAAAAGCAATGCATTTCAATCCAAAGAAAGTCAGAACTGTTTGGTTATTTTTTCTAATAATATGAATACAAGTTATGAAACGTTAATAACTTACTGCTTGTGCTTGTTTAATAAAATCAAGGATGTCTTCCTTCAGAGCCTGATGGATTTTTGCTGGACCTTTGTCATCCCACAAGCAAACGGCATGTACATCTCTAGAAAACAATTTATTCATCTTTTAGTAGCAGCTACTCAAAGTTTAATTCAGTAATGTATGAGGCTGAAACAGCTGTAATTTAAGTACTTCTAGGAAAACAATACATACTTTAGTTATCACTGTCCAACAATGTGTAGATCACAACGACACATGCAAGAAAATACGTTTGGAGAAGGGACCGAAACTTTAAGGAAGTATAGGAAGCAGTAACAGCAACCTATCTAGGAAAACATTACAGTCAAGAAGGAGATTTAAAGAACATGCACAAGCCAAATTTGTCTTCACCACCTATTCCATAATCCTTACTGCATTAAGGACAGTTTTTTAAAGCTTTTCTTTGACACTGTGGGAAATCACTTGACAACAGAAGTACTCAGCCTGTGTTACTCCAAAATACTCTAAGACGTAGCCTTCACTCAAACTTTCACAACCCAAGCACTACAACATCCTGCTACAAAGGAAACCACCCTTCCAGGTAAGAAACCTGAGGTCCAGGCATCAGGTAACTTTAAAAGTTTTAAATAGTTTAATAATATCACTTAAACATTTCACAATGGTGGGAGCATTTTGAAGTGCTGCAGTACTGCAGAAAAGCTGCCAAATAGCAACACAAAGCAAAATTATATTAATGAGTTTTAATCGATATTCAAATAAATTTCTGAGTTTCTCAGGTGACAGTCCAGCAAGTGTAACTCAATTCCTATTTCCTTTCCATGTTAAAGACTACATAAAGCAAGTCACACTCCTAAATGTAACATCATATTTAGTGTAGCCTACTAGGGTTGTTTGTTTATTTTTGGCTCCTCACTTTCCCCTGTTTTTTCTTCCTCCTTTTAATAATAAGGCCAAGTCTTTGCAGGAAAGCAACTACAGTATCTACAGGTATGGCTTTGTTCCTATTAATTCAATACAGTTATTTCAGTACAAAGGCAACCTTTTTAGTTCAACTGAAAAGACAAAACCTGCAAGGTAAAAACTTCCTTTTACACAGAACAAAGGTGTTGGCCAAGGATTTACAGAGGTCTAGCTAAGTTATGAGGCTTATGTAAGTTTCACGAGCAGAAAAGATGTTACTGTAATCAGAATGCCACCATTTCCTGACAGAAGTTAAAAAGAAACACAGGAAGATAATACACAAAGAGCGGGTAGAAGACACCTACAGCTTTCAAATTTTTATTAAAAAGTTTAACAAAAAGCGCTGTCCAAAAACAGAAACTTAGGAGAGTGGGATACTTTCCCTTGATATACTTAATTTAAAGGTACTTAAGTTCAGTTCAACAATTCAGCTATGAGCAAAATAATATTTGGAAAATTTCAATACCAATGCAGAATTATTGAACTAGTTATTTAAAAAAATGAAAGCGATGACTCAGGACTGAATTTGTAACTTAACTACACCACATTTCTGGCAACTACTACGGCAGTGATATCATAAGATATTAAGATTCATTACATGATAAACTACCTTTCTGTTTGGTTGGCAGAAAAGTGTGACAGGTGCAATCAGATGGCTCTAAAGAGAATTACTGCCCTGTGATTCAAAAAGAGCAACAAGACTGCATTTCAAATTAAACTTCTGTGAGTGATTTTAAAAGGCAGAGGAAGAAACTGCAGATTTAAGCTGCAACTGTATTTGAGGGAAAATAAGTCCACATTGAGACAAAGATGATTTTAGGTAAACTTTTGGTATGTATGTTGTAACTCACTTGCATATTACGTTGACAAAGGTGACATAACATATTTTAAGGAAAAAAAAATCAGCACCTAACAGGAAGTAACTTCAGGCTTTTTGGAAGGAAGAAAATGACTGTTTTTATCCTGAAAGGGGGATCTCTACCTCTTAAGTTTTTAGAAGGTACAAAAATGCAAACAATGTCTGAAAAGTGTTATATGTATTACTCTTAAGGTAAGCAATTATTCAGCTTAAACCAGTTAATCTGCATTACCCTTTTACTTCAGTAGCATTCTTAAGTTACTTGAGAAGAAAACCATTTAAATCAGAGAAATTTAACATTCAAGGTGCATTTAAATGAAATTACTGCCGAACTAGTAATCATCAGTGTGTCTCTAACAAAAGCTTTGTGGGCAGGTAGAAAACTTGTTTACTATGATCAGATGAAGTCAAAGCTCTGCTGTTGTTTCTCCACTTTATTTGCAAAGATCTGAATCCCAGTAAAACACTACTTTTGCAAATTTACTGTGAAGTAGGCACACTTGGTGAAACCTAACAGACTAGCAGGATAAGCAGTACCATAACAGTATTCTTATTACACAGGAGAACACAAGATGCCAAAAAATTACTTACGAAAACAGATCAAACCATTGCTGTTTTGTGACAGACTCCTGACGAAGAAGTTTCAGAACGATAGGGCGCATGAAATCCCATTTGTCTTCAAATTGAAGTGAACCTTTATTCTAAAAGGAACAAAAAAAATGTATTGTTAGTAAAATAGCTTATTATTTAGAGTGATCTTTAATGATTGCAGTTTCTGTGGATAACATAACACCTTCTTCTCAGAGGTGTCTAGTATTACCCGGCATTTCAGCAACAATACCATAGCCAAATCAAGCTTTTCACAAAAGGCATTATTCTAAAAAGTGACAAAGCTATTACTTGTTTCTTAGAGAATCGGCTAGCCAACTTCTTCCTTTATTCACTGCATTAGTACAGCGCAACAGGTTCCAGCAAATGTTCTCCACCTGTTAATGGAGTTATACACAGACAACACGAATGATGCTCCATCAACTGAACTACTCCAGCCAAGATACACACAGCAAAAGACAGGAGGCAGGGCTGCAAACCTCTTCTGAATAAGTTACCATGACCAAGATGGCAGCTAGGAACCAGGTGTAACACCTGTGGATGCTGCCATGTACCTTTAGCTCCACGTATGCTTGACGTGAGCAGCGAGGAGAAGGAAGCAGAGCAACACAGGGGCTGTTGTATAACAGACTCCATTTCTGTGGGCTAACTGGCCATCAGCAACTTGACAACCAAGGTTACAGTTTGTGCAGTTAAGAAGAATTCACACTATTCCAAAAAATCTAATCCAAGGTGATTTTTTTCAAACTCACTGTACAAATGAAGAGGAAAGTTAAAGAAATCAAGTGCTCCCATATTTTTCTGATTAGGCTGACTTCCATTATTAAACAAAACAAAACCAAACCACTTTGAGAGAAAAATGACTTTTACTGTTGTAATCCTATTTGCTTACAGCTCCACATTTTAAAAAGAAAAATCTGCAATTAAAGAAACAGTTGAATGGAAGTTGTGGCAGAACGACTATTGGTTATCTCCAGCATTATGTTCCAATACACTGTTTACTTTTGAACAGATCATTGTCTTGGCTAGTAATGCAAATTTGACACAATTCACTTCAAATACCGCAAATAAACAGTCTAACTACTTGAAATTCTGACAAGTGCACTGTTGCGCCACTAGCATCTCTTCAGATAAATAAGCACGAGCAGCATGCCATGTTCTCTAAACCACCTTCTTCTGATTAATTTGTACATGGAAACTTACAAATACATTTGTTATTTAATATTCAGAATAAGCACAGTTTGGAACCTGTATCCCCTGCTGCTCTTACGCCTCAGCTTTAAGTTATAAGGATGCAACAGGCATCGCAGGAACTATTTTTATAGCAACAGCACCAGGAGACCCCACAGCATTATCAAATCATTGTGGGAGGCACTGAATATGGGTCTCACGGAAGCAGCCCCTGTCCAAGGAAGTTCCGAATGTTTTTATCATGTAAGAAAATATTTTAAATTGTTTGTCAAATTCAGAGAAAGGAAGTTTTGCTTGTTATCTTCCCCTGTAAAAATAATAATAATAATAACTTGAATGCCACATCTTTGAAAATCCTCAAATACATTCTTCCCCCAAATAGGCCTGGCTTTACAATTACTTCCCAAACTTTGATGACTTTCTCACATCTTTTCTATTCCTGTGAAAATGATTAGCCTCTATTTGCAGACATTTCTGTTCCCAGTCCCTCTTTGCAGGATAATGAACTTGAAAGAGTAGCTGCTGAAGAGTTAGAAGTCCCAGCAAAGGCATTATAAGGTAAGTAAAACCAACGTCCTTAAAAGTTTTCCTTTGGAGTGAAACTTCAGAGTAGATCCCCTAAGTTTTCTGGTAAAGGCAAGAAGCCTGTTCTGCAATTCAGCCCTTTGCTGAATGCAGCTGAAGATTAAAAAATAAATAAATTAATTAAAATGAATGCTCTATCTTTGTGACTAAGCCTTGTTTCATTGTAAAACACAGAGGAAGTAAAACAGTATTTGCAAGCACTACTGTTTATGCAATTGACATTGTGATTTCCCGGTACATGCTAAGAAGCACACAAACTCCACTTCAGTTGTAAAAACCACACACCCAGTTGCAACAAACACGCACCTAATTAAAAAGAACTCCCTAAATAAAGCTTGGCAGAAAACACCACGAAGGAAGTTTAGAACTTTGTTTCCTATACATAAGAGTAAGACTTTTTTTTACACTTCCTCCTCTATTCCTAAACTAAGCAGATGACGGAATGCGATTATTGGGATTAAAAATCCCACTCAGCTAAACTACTCCTTAACCTCAATTCAACATTTCACAGATAGATTCACGCTTTTGTGACTGCTCATCTTATGCTCTTGTACTGAAGTTACAAGAAGAAAGGGCGCACAACACAGCCTACTGGGCATCGGTCACATTCAATAACCCTACCCCAGCAGTGCATGAGCATACAGACTCAAAATTCAAAAACAACTTTACAGTAGAAGAGGCCAAACAATGGTAATTCTTCGTTGTTGCCGAAGTCATATAGCCACCAGTGACCCAGACAACATGAAGGACCCGTTCCCCGATCCTCCAGCACCTGCGCACCCCGGTGACTTCTGACCGGTATTTCCTGGAGAATTTTTCTTTTCTCAGCTCATTTCCTCAAAGCGCAGTTAGAAGGGAAGGTAAGCAGGAAGGTAAGTCACACCTTCGACTAGAGTTACTGCACTTACCACGTCTCCTCTGACAACGTGGATTAGGATTGATGGCCATACCCTGGCTAAGTAACCATCCTAGGAGTTTAAAATTTAACACTTTGGAAAATAACTCTGCTTATGAAATGCTCTGTTTCAAAAGTCACTTTACTAAATGTGCTCAGAGATTTAAAGTTCCATTTTAACACTAAACTTCACTTAAAATGCATTCAGCTTGCCTATTATATTGAAATATATGCTAGAGCTTTCCTTTCTTCTATGAACAAACACCTAAACACACTATTTTACACTATCACGTAGAAAACCTCCCAGACTACATTGGTGGATATTATGTAGAAGTGGTAAATCAATGCAATCTGAATTGTTCCACTAACAGTTCTCCTGATTTGGGTACTACCACATAACATGAAATTCTTCTCCATAACTACAAGCAAGTTTCAGAGCAGCACAGCAGAAGCAGGCACAGAATATGATAAAAAAAAAAAAGCCTCAATAAATGTGGAATTCAACAGGAACGAGAATAGAAATCAGAGGACCAAGACTCTGCTACCAGGCCTCCCTGCTGTTGCCCCTCCGTACTTTGAAGTGTTCACTTGGCCATTCAGCAGCACTCTTTACTGTGTACTCTCAACAATTTAGGTGCACATAACTGCAGTCCCAATCTGTCAGATGCTTGAAACAACACTGTGAAAAAGCAACAGCCTCTATTATAAAGCACATTTCAATAACATCTTTGCTTTTACTACTGAACTGTTTTCAGACGATGTGTGTATTAAGGCTAGTTCACAGAGGTATGAATAGGAAATACAAGCTCCTAGACTGCAATAAGCGTGAAGATTCACAATCTGATTGATATCTCCCCCTAGAAGCTCTAAAAATCAGTATAATGGTAGTAGTGAAGTTGCTACACAAAGCAGAAAGTAGCCACAGGGAAAGTTCTGCTATGCAGCTAACTGATGTGCAACATTCATGAGCTTCTTAAAGCTGCTCTCATTAGAAATAAGCTGGAAGAAACAGATGCACTTAAAATACAGATCTGGAAACATTTCCTTTAAGCTGAAGAATTAAAAAATTTCAGATGTTGCCAGTTATAAGTGACAGAGGCATAAGATCCAAAAATACAGTTGAAACAAATGGAAGGGTAAATCATGGTTCTTGTTTCACTTACATCCACTGAGTATCTGCTACTTCCCTTGTTATTTCCCTCCTAATACCAGGCTCAAACTGCAATTCATCCTGCATGCCTGGAGTCTTGCACTTTCTGCCACCTCCAGCAGCTCCAGTAAGCTCTACAGAAGTGTTAAGACCTGCTAGCATGGATACACCTTCAGGTTTTCTTTGTGCTATGATAAACTGAGCTGCTTTCTTTTCCAGGAGCTGCAGAAAATCTCTCGTACCTTCATGTCAGGAGAGAACTGGCTTAGAATATCTTGCCACCAACACAGTAAACAGGTTACAAATCCAGCACATTCCCTGAAACAAAGTACCACATTTTGAAAGTACCAGCCTCACACCTAGTTTAAGAAAAAAGACTGCTATGGTACTCATCAAGTAATGGCTCCTGCAAAAAAAAAAAGCAAAAACAAAAACAAACAAAAAAACTCAACACTGCTACAGGTTGGGTATAAACTAGTTTACCACACAATGTCTAGCTCTTACTGAGCGCTTTGCTAGTTTGGTCATGTTACAATTCCGTGTCACATCAGAATTCAAGGTATGATTGGTCACTCTAATTCCACATTTAAAGAAGGCTCTTTCAGAATATGCTTCTCACTAAACAACTGTTTACATTGCACAGTTATGAAAACTGGATTAGTGAAGTTTTAATGATGCCCTTTAAAGTGACGAGAGGCAGTCACATTTTGATTTTGCTAGGATCCATCAGTAGAGTAAGAAACAAGTATTTCACTTCATTTTCTTAGCTATGTAGAAGGTCAAGAGACAATGAGGGAAAACCAGAGAAAAATCTTTGTTCCTGTTTATCCTAGCAAAAACAAGACCCACTTAAACCTGACTTGGATTTGATTACGTGGGCTTTTTGGGAAAAAAAATACAGAAAACAAAATACAGATTTTAACACCTTTCCTTTCTTACTCAAGGATTTTTACTGTACAGGGGACATTGCTTTCTTTGCCCTGAGCACAAAAGCAGAAGTACATCTCCAAACCTCAATCAGTACAAGGCCAATCGACAATAACCTGGGACCGACAGCTTGCTTCTCTGAGAGCACTCCAAGCATCAGAACTGGGGAACAGAAGACCTTATCTAGTTCCAATTCTCTTACTGGTTTAGTGTGTCATTATAAACAAAGTCAAATCACTGAACAGTATTCCCTTTTGTAACACAGGACTCAGAGAGTATTGTCTTTAGGAAACTAACCAAGATACATTGCTTAAAAAAAACCCACGATGCCAAAAAGGCCTGCTCTAAATACCTATGTAGCATTTTTTCCTGAAACACACTGTGGATACATACATCTTTTTGTCAATTAAAATGCTCATAGTTTAAAAGCCAATTGCAAAGACATCACTAAGCCAACGAAGAGGCTTCAGACCAGAAAGAGCCATCTCACAAAATCAAGGCCTTTGACTATTTTCACTTACTGTACACCTATTTTTCTTTCAAAACAGCTTAAGTGGAATGCTGACAAATCTCACAGGCCTTTTTCTTGTGTCTGCTATGGACTATATAACCAAGTTTCGTCAAAGCACACAGCTGCCTTTCCAGAGATCCTTACATGCACTGCAAAGTGAAGGACTACAATAACTAGTAGACAAACTGAGTTTGTCCACTCTAAAATCATCCTCTTCCACAAAAATCACATTATGCCTTTGGGCGAAACATAAAGTTTTTCCTCCAGCAGTCCTGCATTCTTTAATTTCATGTTTTTATTTGAGCCTTATTCCTTTAAAATCTAGCTACCCACTTAGGCAAAAAGAAAGAAATTAATGATAATTCGTTTTAGGTACACTTAAATTTTGATAACATTATTATTAGTTTATATGTATTTTTTGATGGTTAAACCCTTTTATTTTGGATACCAGGCAGAAACAAGGCTATCCATTATTTCTCATTTTCTCACTGAGCATCTCAGAGCAGTACAACCAGCACTTTGAGGGCAAACCTAGACATCCAAAATAGGTCAGGTTGCTTAAATGCGAGCAGCACTTCTTCAGAACAGTATTTAAGTATCATACATAGTGCTGAACACATGTAATTTATATTTATGTATATTTTACGCTGCTAACTGATAAAAGTAGCCTCTTTGGGGCCTTCCACCCCAAGTAGCCTGACGTTCCCGAAGCGCTTGCTGGCGGCTCCAGGAGCAGTTGTTTGAGGTAGGCCCGCGCTCTGCTTGCTGGCACGGCCTCTGAGGCCACACACGCTCCTCTCCACACGCATGCCGCAAAGATCAGGACAGGCAGTCCCGGGCTCCGACACCGGCCTGTGACGGCGAAAACTTGTGTTAAAACTTGCTGCAGTTTGGGGTGACTGACATCTGTCATCAAACGCCGGGGAAGTGCTGGGAAACGTCTGACTCCAAAAGCCAAGCTGTTTAACGTAACCGGGAGGCCTCGAGGAGTTTTCCTTCGCGGAAAAACACGGTTAGAAAATAATAATAATAATAATAATAAAACAGCGGTGACAACCCAACCGAGGCCACCTGCTCCCCGCGGAGGCCTTTCCCAACTCTTTTGTTCAGCTCGCCCTCTGCACGCCCGGGCTCCCCGAAACGAACAAAGGGGCCGACCCCGCGCCCCGCCGGTGTCAGGAGACCCCAGCGGGGAAGGGCGAGCGGTGGCCACCGGCACGAGGCCACCGGCAGCGGCAGCAGGAGCCCACCGGCCCAGCGCCCTTCGCTCGAAGCCGGGGCCGCCGCCGCCGCCCCGTGGAGCTCCGAGCCCGGGGCCTGCCCCGGCCCCCCGCCCGCAGGCCCGGCCGGCGGGGCCCCCTCCCGCAGGGCCCAGCCGGGCCCCGCTCTCACCTTTAGGAGATTAGACGTCGCCATGATCCCTCCCCGGCCGGCGGCGGCTGCTGAAGCTGCTGCTCCTCTCCCCGGGCTCTGCTCGGCTCCCCGCCTCCCCGGCCGCTGCCGCTTTACATGGCCGCGGGCCGCCCGCCCGCCCGCCCGGCCCCGCGGCGGCGGCAGCAGGAGCAGCGGCTGCAGCTCCGGGCTCCCCTTCCCGGGGGAGATACCGGCAGCAGGCTCCGGGCGCTCGGCGGGACGACCGGCTGGCTCCTCGGCACGCAGCCGCCCCTCAGAGCCTCATGGCGGCGTCCGCCCAGGAGGCGCTCGGCAGCAGCCCCGGCTCCATGGAAGGGGCCGGCCCACATGATGCGGCGCCGCCGAGCCGGCCCCGCCGCCAAGCGCGGACGCCCGGGCGGCGAGCTCCGCCTGCAGCGCCCCCTGCCGTCCCGCCGCCCCCCGGATCGCCTCGGCGGCCACGGGAGGGCCTGGCCGGTGGGGCGGCCGGAGGCTGCTCCCCCGGAGAGGCTCGGAGCGAGGGGGGCGAGCTCCGGGGCGAGCACCGCCGGGCCCGCACCGCCCCGGCTCCCCGTGAGGGGAAGGGAAAGGCGGGCGGCCTGCCGGCCCCACGGCGGGGGACTCCCCGCGGGTACAGGCACGGCCCCGTGTTTTACAAAGCCGTGTCACTTCCCGACGTCCCAATCTCTCCCTAAGTGGCCACTTTTCTTCATAAACCCTTTAGACTCCACGCTTTTTCTGTTTAGTAAGAAATGTGTTGTTTTTAGGCACCTTTAGGATGGGATTTTTCAGTGTATAGCTATACAAAACACAGTTTTACTTTGATATTAAAACACATAGCCTTCATCTAAAACGTGTCTTGAAGAAAACATTTAGACTTTCAGCTTTTTATTTGACCTCAGAATTCCTGTCACCCTTGGCCCTGTCACCCGCATGCTGTGCGCTGTCCCCACAAGTGATTCTGCCTTTGCTCCCAGGCAAGGTACCGGAGTGGCAGAACTGTCGCTGTGCAAGGGCATGGCTTGTCTCACTGATCTCCACCTGGTTTGCTAAAGAAGTTGGAAAAAAGTGAGAGAGTGAGAGAGGAAACCATGGAAAGAGACAGACTTGACCTCTTCAGAGCTAACTGAAAGTTAGAGCATGTCATTGAGGGCATTGTCCAAACACCTCTCAAACGCTGACGGACACGAGGCATCAACCACCTCACAAGGAAGTCTGTACCAGTGTTTGAGCACCCTTATAGTAAATATTTTTTTCCTTATGTCCAGTCTGAACCTCCCCTGGCTCATTCCCACATGTCATGTCATCTGTTAGCAGGGAGCAGAGACCGGCTGCACCCCCCCCCCCCCCACTCCCAGGAAGCTGCAGAGAGCATTGAGGTCACCTCTCAGCCTCCTTTCCTCCAAACTAAACAAACCCAAGTGTCCTCAGCCTCTCCTCACAGAACATGCCTTCCAGACCTTTCACCAGCTTTGTTGCCTCCTCTGGATGCTTTCAAGGACCTTGACATCCTTTTTGTACTGTGGGGCCCAGAACTGCATGCAGTGTTCAATGTGAGGCCACACCAATGCTAAATATAGCGGAGGATCACTTCTTTTGACCAGCTGGGTAAGCTGCATGTAGTGCACCCCAAAATGCAGTTTTCCCTCTTGGCTGCCAGGGTACGCTGCTGGCTCATGTTGAACTTCATGCTGTTGAGGATTGCCCAATGCTCCAATGTATGTAGACCCCTCTGAAAGGCTTCTCATCCCTCCAAGGAGTCAGCAGCATCTCCCAGTTTAGTATCTTTAGACTTGCTGAGGATGCATTCCACTCCTGCATCCAGATCACTGATAAAAATGTTGAACAGGACTGACCTTAGAATTGAGCCCTGGGGAACAGTGCTAGTGACACCAGCCAGATGTAGCCCCGTTCACTGCAAGCTGAGAGGTGCAGTTGATACAAGAGAAGGGATGACATCTAAAGGGACCAGTAAAAGCTTGAGAAGTGGGCCCACTTGAACATGATGAGGTTCACCAAGTCCAAGTGCAAGGTGTTGCATCTGGGTTGGGGCAATCCCAGACAGGAGTACAGATGGGGTAGTGAACCTATATAGAACAGCCCTGCAGAGAAGGACTTGGGGGTTCTGGTGGATGAAAATCCATGAGCCAGCAGTGCGTGCTTGCTCCACATGAGCCAGCAGTGCGTGCTTGAAGCCCAGAAGGCCAACTGCATCCTGGGCTGCATCAGCAGAGGGGTGGGCAGCAGGTGGAGGGAGGGGATTGTGCCCCTCTGCTCTGCCCTTATGAGCCCCCACCTGGAGTGCTGCGTCCAGGTCTGGGGCCCATCACAAGAAGGATGTGGGGCTGTTAGAGTAGTCCAGGGTTCAGAGGAGGTCCATGAAGATGATCAGAGGGCTGGAGCACCTCTCCTATGAAGACAGGGTGAGGGAGCTGGGGATGTTCAGCCTGGAGAAGAGAAGGCTCCAGGGAGACCTCATTGCGGCCTTTCAGTACTTAAAAGGGGCTTATAAAAAGATAAAGACCAACCTTTTATCTTGGGCAGACAATGTTAGGTGAAGGGGGAATGGTTTTCAACTAAAAGAGGGGAGAATTAGATTAGATTTTAGGAGGAAATTCTTCATTCAGAATGTGGTGAGGCACTGGACCAGGTTGCCCAGTGAAACTGTGGATGCCCCATCCCTGGAGTTGTTCGAGACCAGGCTGGATGAGGACCTGGGCAACCTGGTTTGGTGGGAGCTGTCCCTGCCCATGGCAGGGGGGTTGGAACTGGATGTGCTTTAAGGTCGCTTTCAAGGCAAGCCATTCAATGATTCTATGATTCTGTAATTCTATGATTCTGTGATTCTATGTGAACCCTTTGAGCTTTGGAGTCAGGCAAGACTCACCTGACAAAACTCATTTCCATCATATTTTTTCCCAGCTGCCAGACAATGTTGTCTAAATAATGCCTGCAGCCTTATGAAATTAATAAGTAGCCATATTAAGGCCTTCTCTTAACTGAGGAGTAACGAGGTACTGAAGAGTTCCCTATTTTGACAAATTTCCAGCTTCTGAATGCTGGTCTTTAATTAGACTTTATTTTCTTTATTGTTATTTTATTTGTGCATTATGTACTATAAATATATTTAAATATATTTGCAATATTTGTTGTATATATAATGCATGCAGTTATACAGTTGTATGTATAGTAAGTAATAAACAATATAGGCTGAAGTAGATTACATACTGTCCATTGTATACATATTCCACAACAGTGCTGAAATTATGAGGTCTCTAGCAAGGTCAGTACCATGCGTGTGCTGTGTATGTGGGCACCAGCCACTCCATTCCACCCTCTGAATACTGCTTCACAGGTACCTAAGTCTGTGACCCACGGGAGATGAGATACGTGTAGATACTCTTTAGACGGCGACATGGAGACAGTGATTTCCGGGACCCACAATTCCATGAACTGGTTTATCCTCTTTTCCTCAAGCTCTTTCAAAATGAGATTATTTCATGTTATTTGAGATTCAGTTTTCTTTTCAGTTTCCATCACAGCTATTAATTTTTTTAGTATATGCTTGCTATTAATGCCACAATTCAGTGATGTTTCTCAACTACATTTGAGGAAGAAATTAGATATCATTTAGCCAGAAAATAAACAAGAAATTAACCAGAAATAACATTCTGCAGGGAACTTCATCTCAGTTCTCTTTGATGCAAAGCTTAGAGTACAAAACCAAAATGCAAATCATTAGAATTTTGTGAATTTTGCTTGGCCAGCATTTAAGCTAAATTAAGTTGGGCTGTTACACAATGCCATCTTTTAAAATGATTTGTTTCAGAATGTGACTTACATTTTATATGTCCCATTTGTCCCATATAGCTAGACTAAGATGTCTTTTACAGTATTCTTTAGCCCTGTTTATGAAGGGCAGGGCAGGGCAGGGCAGGGCAGGGCAGGGCAGGGCAAGAGAGGAGAGGCGAGGCGAGGGGAGGCGAGGCGAGGGGAGGCGAGGCGAGGCGAGGCGAGGCGAAGGTTGTTTCTTTAAGGAGATCTTTGTATTTAGACTCAGCCTTAGGTGGGTGTCTAGATGAAAACTTGCAGTGGGGTGAGAGAGCTCAGGAACATGGCTTGGGTCTGGGCTTGGGTTTGGGCATGAACAGAGGCATAGAAACCTACTCTTGCAGAAAAACATAAGAATACATGACACAACAGTATTTGAGTACCTTCCATGGTCTTGTCTGATCTCCATAACCTTAGAAATCCCCTAGCCATTACTGTAACGTTCATGCAGTTGGCCTGAAAGGAGCAGTGATGTGCTCCTGCCCTGGTATGCTCCCATGCAGCACTTGTGAACAGTCCAGTCAAGGAATAAAGAAAACTTGAATAACTGAGAAGCCTCTGAGACAAAGAGAGAATAGTGCTTTTTACTGATATTAAGCATAAAGTTCATTTAATTTTGCATGGCTTACATAATGACTGTGATTTTTTTTAATTATTTTTTATTTTTTTTTCCTAAAGATCTGTGCATTATTTTTCTGGGAAGTAAAGACATCTCTGAGCCTCAAGGTTTTGTGGTATTTTAGTACCACTTCAGGGCACTTCAAAAGTACAAAGTGTTTCATAATCTTGTTTTATTTGCTATATTTCTATTGTAAATGGACTATTACTAAATTCTGATGGTAATGAAGATATTAATTATTGATTAGCATATGGTGCTACATTGCTCTACAGTTTTATATCCTTTGCATGGATTGTAAAAGACAGAGTGAATGACACTTAATCCCAGAGTTGTCCAAAGTGATTTGCAAGTAACAGCTCATGAAGATTTGGATGATCAGAGAAATGAATACCCTGCGTAATATCCTAGATGGCTTTGAGTGAATTGAGTCCAGAGGCAAATCTGTTGGCTTTGAGTCGCATTGGAGAGAGATACACACTACTATGCATCTAATTCCCTGAAACACATGGTATGAATAAGACATACGTGGTTGCTTCTAATTTTTACTTAGTCCATGAAGGGAAAAAAAATAAATAAAAAAAATGTGGGTGATTAGTCAGTTTTAGAATCCTTTCCAGTTAAACTAGATTATTTACTAGATTATTAGGGATATCGAGCCTTCTTTCAGTGGGGAAGCCTCATTCATCACTGCAGTATGGCCCCTTGCATGACCTGTGCCATGACAGTCTCTGAAGATACGTCTTTAAAGGGGCAAGGAGACACAGAAACCTACACCTGCAGCTGAAAACAGAAGCACCGTCGGTGACCAAACTTTTTATGTGAAACTTCTGTATTTGTTTCTATTTTAGCAAGAAAGCAAACACTTATTTCTGGTGTTTACATCTGGGCTTCACCTCACCCTTTCAGCTAATGATAAGAGTATTCTAGAAAAATTGCCTGCATGTAGGAGTAGGGATTACTGTTGCTTTCACTTAAAATTGTTTAAGATTTTCATGTCTTAGCATTACCAGAGATGCCTATCCCTGCATCTCAGGAAGACCTGTTTGTTATGCCAACATTGTCCTTTAGATGAGATAACTCTTCTCCCTCCCTGATGTTTATTCTCCTCTGATACATTTTTAGACAACAGTGCTATTCCCTCGCAGTTTACTTGGTGGAAAAGTTTGCTTTTTGCCCTGAGTTACGCTGAAGATGATGCGTAGCGGTGCAGCGCTACTGTTTGCAGGCAGAACCTGCAGGAGGGTTTTTGCCGAGGCTGAATTCCTCCTGGGACGTGGAGAAGCACATGGCGTGCGCTAGACAAAATGTGGCCATTGTTCCGTGCCCAGTCACGGAGCTGCAGAAAACCACTGCGGGGAGTTGAATCTGATCTAATTTTTCCTCTCCTAGCCTTTTTTGGACAGCTAGAAATTTACTGCTCCATTCGCTCAGCGTACTCAGGGAGCTGTAATTTGTGAAGTGTGGTGGAGTGCAAGAGGATTTAACATGAAAAGTTATAATTTTATATGCTGCTTTTCTGACACTTGCTCACATATACAGCTCCTTTTCACTGCTCAGTGAGCTTTGTCTCTGCTTTGTTTTAAAAGCTCTCTGAGAATCAGACGCTTCCACAGAGAAGTGGGCAGAGGAAAGCCCCGGTGAAAAGAACGGTGCTGCTGTTTCAGTGGTCTGACTGACAAGAGTCGAGACTTATGTCTTCTAAGCTTATGCCCTGGCAGAGCTTGCTCTTTTATTGCATGTTACACTACATCAGGGAAATGACAAAAACGATCTGCACAGACAAGACTTTTTTTTCCCCCAGAATAATACACAGTAATTATTTTTTTAAAGCAAATGAATGTAAAATATGACTAAATAGCTAAACTATCTGCTTGTCGTAGAAAACATAAGCCAGCCCTGCCAGTTTGTTATTACTAGGATTTTGACTGAAATATTTTCAATATTTCTTCCCCGTAGTCTTGGGACCTCCATACTTTAAAAATATTAGCGGTTGTTGCTATCGCTCTGCTCCCTGTCATACCTCGGTGCCAAATACAGCTTCTGGCAGTGCTTCCTGTGAAGAAGACATGCAGGGGAGAAGGTGGGGTGGGAAGAAGTCTGCAAGGTGGGTGTAGTGTCCACACAGATTTATACCCAACCGTTCCTCTCCCGTGGCTGCCCACAGCATTACCCAGTCCTTAGGGAGCAGCTGGAGTGGCAGATTCAGCAGCCTGTGGATCTTTGTCAGCTCCGGGCCTTTGGCACTTTCCTTCATCCCATCTGCAGTCCCACAGCAATTACGGCACTTTCAGTAGTGTGTTAAGGGCGCTGGCAGCATTCAGTCTCATTGCTCTCCCTGGGCTGGGCAGGGGTGGAGGAGGTGATCTGTGTCCTTTCCATCCTTCTTTAGAAGCTCTTTGGCTGCAAGGTGGGTCTTTAGCAGCCTGTGGAGGTAAGCATGGTTATTCTTAGTTCGATCTGCCCTTGCGGGCTGTGACACTGCTGAAGGCTGGTGTCAGCTGTTGCACAGCTCTGCTCCCACTCCCAGCAGATGACACGCTGAGTGTCAATCCCCAAGTAGCTCAGACCTCGCCTGAAACGTGACTTTCTCTGCAAAATGAATACAGGGGATACCTTCAAAGATGCTGATCCATTCTAGCAGCTCTGGATGTGGATTTTGGATTCTTCAGCTGTGAGTTTAAATTAAAATTTACCTACCCCTATATAAAAAGCTGCTACTCTCTATTCCTGTCTGGCCTTCAGGGGCCAAGGGCAGTCACAGTGGGTGATGCCATTCAAGTGCTGCGGTGGGGTTTGCTACTGAGCAGCTATTCCCAGGGGAAAAAACCCACCGTGTGTGTATTGTGCTTTTCTGGTACGTTATCATAGTTTGGTATTTGCTAGTGAGTTCTTTTCCTGGACACACTTGAGTCTCGTGTTTGCTGTTCCAGGCATTGCTTGTGGGAGCAGCAGCTCCAAGAAGAAAAATAACTGCTCAGCGGAGGTCTGGGTTTCCAGAGCCAACTCTTCCATGGCACAATTGCTGCTCAGTGAAATATTTTTGGGTTCTCAGAACCACCTTTGTTTTCTTCACATGTATGCTACACTCCCACTAATTAAGTATTATGCAAGGCAGATCGTCTTCAGGAACCTGCACAACTACATAGTCTTTACGTTATGCTGGGCTGGCACGTCTTCAATTGCATTACATTCGTCAGATTTGCACATTCATTGAAACGTGATAAACAACTCTGCTGTGCTCAAGAGTAAAAATCAGTTTTTCTGCAGCTGCATTCGCTTCATAGAGGAGGGAATTTTGCCGAGTAAAATGACACCGCGTGTAGGTAGTTGGTTTTCAGCAGAAAGCCTCAAGCAACCTAGTGCTAAGCCCCAGCCTTGAATTACTGCTAGAAACAGGCTGGGAAATACGTATACGTGCATTCATGAGATTCATTTTTCTCTCTAAAGATCAGGAAGATTAATTTTTTGGTCAATTTTCCCCATTCGAAATACATTCCATGATACTGTTATTAGCCTTAAGAAACTAAGTTAGACATTGTAAGTGGTGCTGCATACAGATAGGTACTATAACAATGCATCATTAGAGGAATCACTACAGAGTAGCAAATGTTCGCTATAGACAATTGTGCTTCGATGCTTAACCATTTCTTAAACTGCCCAGCATGTCTGCAGTAGGCTGTCATGCCCCTTCCAGGCCCGCACAGAGAACAAGCCCTCAGCCCTCCTTTCTCTCCAAGGCTGAACAAAGGCTGCTGAGGTTGCTGTGCCAGCTCTGGGCGAAAGGCAAGGGTGGAGACTTGGAGGAACTGCTGTCATGTGCTTGGGTCTACAGCTAGGGGAAAATTGCTCCCCCGGATGCTAATTATGTAAAGAGAGCAAGGAGGTATGTACTGTGTGAGGGAGCTGGAACACTGTGCCTGACATACCTGCCAGCTTTGGGGATCCACCCGTCTTTCCTCTAAGTAAAGCAGCCTCGGTTCCAGTCCCGGGTTGGCTGGAGCAGGGGGATCTCAGCACCGAGCAACTCTAGTGTCCATGGGCACTCAGTTAAGGCACTAGTATTTTCTGTGAGCACAGGGCAGCCACCAGGAATTTAATCATCTAGCACAGAGTTAGATCAGTAGGTCTATTCCGTAACAAAGGCATAAATGAATGCTATGAATGTGTTACCAGTTTTTTTCCTTGGTTCCCTGACATGACTCCTGAGGCATGTAGCTACACTCTCTTTCTTACACCAGATAAATCCAGTTATAAGCAAGCCAAAATACCTGAAGAATTCATGTGTAAAACTTTTAAATGATCAGAGAAAGGTATTTTTTTCTTTATCAAACTTAAAGCAATGCAAGTTAAAAAACTGTAGGAATCAAAAATAGTATTTCATATCCATTCATTCACTGGACCTGCGAATCCAAATACAAACAGGTTACTATTTTAATTGGTTTTTCCTTTTCCTATCTGGGATTTACCAAACTTTAATCTGCAACAGGTTTTTGTTGTTGTTTGTTCATTTTTAATATTTTCTACTTATTAATTTAGTTGCCAAATTTATGGAAACTTCATTTTGGTACCAATAGTAAGCATCATATTTGTCCCTTCTTGGGAAATAAAGGAATATAAATGCACTGAACTATAATCTGCTCTACAGCATGTTCAACCTGTTACTTATACTCAGCGCAAAGCATCTGAAAGCAAAATGACATATTTCAGCACGTAATCTTTTATCAGACGTTTCCATTAACTGCAAGCATGTAGTGAGAAGGTACGGTATTGGTTTAATATATCGTCAAGATAGACAATGTTTGAATGTACACGTTAATCTACATTTTTAGGAGTTACAAATAAGACAGCTATGTGCACAGTACTTTAAAATGCAGTGAATTTCTCTTCTCGTTGCATTGACAACACCAGTTCCTTACACAGTTGAATCTGGTTCAAAGCTCTACTCCCACTGTAATAAATGTGACAGACACTTACAGGTACAACGTTCACAGCAGAGATTGTTAAGGCTCTGTTCCGATGAGAGTTTATTTCTCTGTGCACACCGCCCCTCCCTCCCCTCTTCTCCCAGTCCCTTCCCTGCCGCACACACGCAGATTTCTTCATACAGAATGAAAAGCTCATTGGTTCCAGAGTATTCAGGAAGAAAAGTGTAAGATAAAAGTTTTTAACCCTGAAGGTAATGTGTAATGAAATGTAGATTTATAATAACAGCCATACCTGGTACTTATATAGCTGTTTTAATCTTTTAAATCATTTTTGGTATGATAGAAGAATGCAGTATGCACATCCCATGGATACTGCATCCGCTAAACGCTCCACAACAGATAGCACGCACAGAAAAGAGTCCAGACCAGAGATCATACAGTCAGATGGGGTCTCAAAGGACTTTGTGAATGGCAGGAAGAATGACCAGCTCCATTTCTGAGATACAGGTGAGGCACAGAAAACTTAAATGCCTTGTTCACAAACACACAGTGAACCAGTGGCAGACTTCAGGTCTGTTGGTTCCCCAGCCACCGGTTTATTTGTTGGTCCATTCTGTCCTCTTAAACAAATAAAAGATCTTTTGAGATACACAACATGGGCCTACTATGATAATCAGTGTCAAATGCACACAACCTGATTTCTGCACTAGCTTTTGGCATCTGTTGTCATTTACGTTTACTTAGAGTGCCTAAAATGCCCTCAAATCACAATAGAATTGGTAGAAATAACTAAAATGTGTAGTTTAATAGAGAATCAGGTTCACAGCAATTACTTTGTGGCATGCTGAGACTAGAATTAGCTATTTTAATTGCTAACGAATTAAGGCTGATTCCTGTTTATATTAAGGCCTCTGTATCATTCTACGACGGCGTAACTGTGCCTCAGTGCAAATGAGACTCAGACTATTGAAAAAATAACCTTTCAGTTCCCTCAGAAGACAATAATTTTAGTGGCCCTAAATGAAGAAATTGACTGGAACCAACTTGTCTTGATACCACGGAATATTTACGAAAGGCTTGTAAAAGGACCTAAATGTAATTTGAAGGAAAACCAATTGCATGACTGTTGAAGAAAAAAGTTAAGATTAGATGGACCTGTTCCCTGATCATGAAAATGGAGAACTGTAACCTGATAACACGTCTTTGTATGAAAGTAATTGGCTTGATGTTCAGAGGTTATGAGTATGCTCAGATAAACTGTAGATGCTTATCAACTCTGGAGATCAAGCCATCTGGTTACACTACTAGAGATAAAATAGACACAGACTTATTTGGTATTTAAGTGCTAGACATATAGGGCACAGTTTGCGTAAAGCTAGTGTGTGTTATATTCAGTGTACTAGTAGTAGGATGACCTCAAGCTCAGTAAAATGCTACATGATCACAGATTTCTCCTATTGTTATTGTTATTAAAAGATATTGTGTGTTGCTTTCTTAGAATAGGGTTTCTCTAACTTTGCTGCCTGTAGCCAAGAATTATTTTAGCAATTCTTTTCTCTCCAAACACTCTATTTATGATGGTTTTGGTTTTAAAACCTTTATTTTTTAGGCAACCAATTAACATTTGTTGGCTGAGATTAAACCAGTCCTTATTCTCTTCAAATGCAAGGTCTGGGTCCCCAGGGGTTGCAGCACATTTAAATTCCTTTTTACATTTATTTAGAAGTAGATAATTTTTTTAAAGCTGATATGGAAATTGTTTGTGTAAATTAATGCAATTCTTTAGGCATCAGTGTGGCTATGCTAACTACCCAGCTGAGGATCTGGCCTCCAAAATGTAACTCAAGCAGTTGGGAAATCTATTTTGTATACAAGTCAAAATTGCTGGATCATATGTGATTTTACATTTAGTTTCATTGGCAATTCAGAAAATATTTAATAGTAAATTTCATTGCTAAATTTCATTGCTTCTACTACCCATTTTCATATACAAATAAATCATCTTTTCTAAAACATTCTTTTTCTTTAGTAAGGCTTGTATTCGTAGTCATATCAAAAGTGTTTGCTATTGGAGCAATCTTTCAGCTTGCTTTATTTAGAATTATCTTTATTATGAAATTCTACACTTTACTAAACTTTAATGTTGATGAGCAATGTTGCTCTTGAGTAAAGAATCACATTAAAAAAGTATAAGGTATGATATTTTCTTGTCCAAAACTAAGGTAGGATGAACAAAAGTAATAAGCTCATCTCATCCTCACCTAGCAGGGCTTGATTATAAACTGTATTCAAAATACAGAGCCCAGGAGAGGATGTTGTCACGGTGATTATTGCGTTTTCACAATGTCTTGCTATAGGATTAATTTTTCCTTTAGCAATCTATAATTTATTTTCCTGAAGACCACAAAAAGATATTGTACTCTGTAAAAGAAAAAAAAAAAAAAAAAAAAAGAAACCACTTAAAGTTTTATGAAGTTATGAATTAGACAGAAGGATACAAAACCAAGTTATTGTCATATGATTCAGCTATGCCATGATCTAATATTGTTTCAGAATTATTATTCTGTTATTTAGGTTGGAGTCATCTTCTGAACACCCGATGTGCTCTTTGGCATGCTACAAATTCAGCAGATGCACTGTCTTCTGGGCTTTACGGCTTCCTCTGATGAATGCACAACATTTGGAACAAAGCCACTCTTAACACCTTCCCATCCATCTTGTATTGTGATTTCTCCTTTTTTTACAAGTTCATAGATGTCTCGTGTTAGAATTGTAAAGGACTCTTCAACATTTGTGGCATCTTTTGCTGAGGTTTCTATGTATTTCATACCACAGGCAGACGACAGTTTTTCAGCTTCTTCCCTTGTAACCTCACGCTGTGATACTAAGTCACATTTATGTCCTACTAACAGGAAAACAATCTGAAAGGGCTGTACATGCATTTTTGCTTCTTCTAGCCAGTCTTTCACATGTTCAAAAGATCGTCGATTTGTGATGTCAAACACTAGCAAGCCACCAACAGAATTGCGATAGTAAGATCGTGTTATTGATCTGTGAAGAAAAACACAAAAATGGAAAATTAAAATATATTTTCACTTTATTTGTAAACAGGATACTTTTCCATGTGACAATGTTCCTTTTTTACCCACTGTAAGTTTTATGAACTAACTTTGGTTTTTTGAAATTAACTGGACTTTATTCATTTACCTTTTCCACAAACAAAAAATATGTTCTGTTTTCCTTTTTTTCCTACTTCAAAAGTCATCTTCTAAACATTCTGGAAGTCAACATTTCTAGTGCCAATTTTGGATGCCGATTTTTTCTGCAATGTACTCTTTACTAGCAAACTGTTGCACATGTTCACAGGACAATTCTTTATATATATATTCTGACAGTATCTGTTAGTGTTGAAGTCTGAGTTCTTCAGTTTTATACGAATATTCACTTCACTTTGTTCTAATCAGTTATTTTAAAATGAAACAGGTAGTCAGATGTCAAGAAGCCTGTATCCTTTTGTATTCCTCACAGACAAATTGTTTGAAAACAAAAACTGTACAAATAATCACAAGGTATTTGTGCTTGTAGAGGTCAACTGACTAAGGAAGGAAACTCCCCCAGCAACACCATAGAAAATTAACTGAGCTTGGCCAACACACACTTGTTATAGCACTGACAAAGAACATTTCTACATCCAGCATATCATTCATATGGAGGTTCAAAAGCTCTTTATAAATTGCATTTACTATTTTTTGGCATGAGATTTCCAGGAGTGGTGACTCCTGTTTTCTGCTTTTTCAGCCCCAGTTCCAGACCATTCTCTGGAAGTAAGTTTGGAAGAAGGAGACCCTTCCTCCAGAAAGATTTTTGGTATGCTCTAGAATAATAATTAGAATAATTAGAATGTAGAGAAAGATAAGGAAACCAAAGAATGATTTTAAGTCTGTAATCATGTGCAATAGGGGAGGATGGAGAAGGCAAGAAGAAGCACTTTAAATGAAGTGATGGCCTACCTAGGAGTGGATGTAAGCACTACATTAGTAGCGTAAACATAGAGCAAGTGTGTATATATAAGTATTCTCCAACTGAAATGACACATAAAATCTACATTAACAGTCATTTATCAAGGAATTAACTATATTTTATCTTAAGATTATAGAGAGAATGGAGCTTCAGAACATTTGAATCAGGATGAACGGTACACAGCTGCATCTTTCCATAAAGGGAGCTCCCTCTGATTTTCACTTAATCACGTTTCATATAGTGTTTTCTAACAATTTGAACACCGAGGTATAATTAGGAGCAGTAGTCATATTACAGATAGGGAAGTGCAGTTAGATAAGGCTTAGATTTCTTGGCATAACTGAATTAATTTAGTCACAACAAACTGCATTTGAAAGGGTTTTATTTAGATAACAGGGAGGGAGGGTTTGTTTGTCTTAATGTTTTAGAAAGATCTTTTCTATGTTTCCAGCAACAGAGTACTCCATGGAGTATGTCTCTGAGCAGTCTGAATCTGAAGACAGTAGGGTCTCACCTTCAACTTACTCACATAGCCTGGGCATGAAAAATGACCATAAATAAAGGTTGTCGTGTTTTGTGAAGTACTAAATAAAGATATCACAGATCTGCTTCAGGTCTTCTTCTTGTTTTTTTTTTTTTTTTTTTTTTTTTTTTTTTCAGCAAAGCAGTTGCAAACACAGATGAGTACATCAAAATAATTTAAGTTGTTCCAGACAGAGCTGTCAGCGTGTGACAAAAATGGGATTTGGTTTTGAAAAGTGATAGCTAATACAACCGATTTTCCAGAAAAAGAACCTGTCCTGAAAACAGTTATGCCAAAGCAATATATTAGCAGCTGAAAAAAATGTTAGTACTGAAAAAGCACTGCATCATTTACTTAGCATTTTTATGTAGAATAATGTTGTATTGTGTGCCTGTGAAGTGGAGTACTGAAGAACAGTATTTATTGTCTTACTGCGTGCTTACACATGGAATTCGGCACCCTCGTCAGCTGTAACTCAGTTCTGCAGAGCTACGCCAACTGGCAGTAGCTGGTGATCTAGGCCATTATATTTAATTTTCTGTATATGTTGCCTGTAACGGATGATTAAAAAGCATCTGTAACTTTGGGCTCTACATCGCAAAAACTGGGAAAAAAGTCTGGGCACACAAACATAGCAGGTTGTTCAACAGTATCTGAAACATCCCACAGATGCAAAATATTTGACTTAAATATGACAATTAGAGCAGAATAAATATAGACAAATGTATTTTCACTGGATGTCAGTTATTTGGAAAATGAACTGTGTAAAGTGTGTGTACTTCATGGTCTGGTAAGACTCTGCTTTTTTTATTTTTTTCTCTCACCCTATGAAACTAAGTGCAAGAGCAAATGTTGCCTCATTAATGTTATGACTAAAGATTATAGGACTTTTAGGTGCCTTCAGCAAGGCTTAGGCAGAGCTAGAAGACCAACATCTCAAGCTGTGCTCCACTCAGCTGCATGGAAAGGAAGGAGTGGGGAGCTGGGGGTCGGACTCTTCTCACAGATTACTAGTGATAGGACTAGAGGGAATGGTCTCAAGTTGCACCCAGGGCGGTTTAGGTTAGAAATTAGGAAACATTTCTTCTCAGAAAGAGCAGTCAGGCATTGAGACAGGTTGCCCAGGGAGGTGGTGGAGTCACCGTCCCTGGGGGTGTTCAAGGAAAGGTTGGACGTGGTGCTGAGGGACATGGTTTAGTGGGTGACATTGGTGGTAGGGGATGGTTGGACCAGATGATCTTGGAGGTCTTTTCCAACCTTAATGATTCTGTGATTCTATGATTCTATAACTAACCATGGTGCCCAGACAAGGTCTGCGGGGCCTGAGTGCTCTACCTCTGTGCCAGCTGAGAGTGTCTCACAGGGCAGTGCCTGCCTTCCCTCGGCTCCTGTCACAGCTGGATACCAACCTGAGTGTCCCTGGAACAGCTCCCCAGGAACATACCGAACACCCTCAGACAGGTTCCAGCTCCTCAGGAAATGTAGGTGAGCTTTGTTTCAGTGAAGGTACCTACCTTCACACAGCTTCCTATGCATCACTTCACAAGACACAGGGCCGTGTTCACAGGGCCCACGCTACAGAGGCCACCCTAAGCGTTCTGATCAGAGCACTTCCACCTTTAGACATGTTACAGACTATGTCAATATACTGTGTACGTCTTCACTGAAAAGCCTGGTGATGAGTGTGCATGGTGGCCAGCAAGAGATAAGGAGGGCTGAGAGTCATCTGGAAAGCTTGGGAGCCACTGGCCATAGGCCTACAGGGGAAGCAGAGGTGCTGGGCTCATCTAAGCAAAAGCAGGAGGTGAGGGGAGGGAGGGAGGAATAATCTCCTTTTGTTGGATCTGTGCAGGAAAGACAAGTTCACAAGGCCAGACAGCAGTGGATTCTTCAAGGTGCACTTCTTAAGTTCCGAACCCAGGAACACTTGGATATTTCATCCCGTAGCCATGTAATAATGTAAGGTCCACAAAGGACTTACCACACTGGTCAGACTCTACAGTGCTGCCGTTCACAGCAAAGCCCTTAATCACTTGTCTACAGAGTTGTCCTCCTGGCTCAAAAATTCTGTACTCCTCTTTGTGCCGTGCCACCATTAGGAATGAGAAACACCAAACCAGACTCCTGAATGGCCTTCTTGGTAAGATGCACTCCGAGATTAGGAAAGATGTGTCTAAGCACACTTTTCCTGCTTCCTGCAGGAATGTTTTGTGTTGTTATTGTAAAGAAACAGCAAGAACTGGCCAGACGCCAAGCAGCCAGGCCCCTGGTAAAGCAAAAGGTTTCACAGGCCGTTGATGTGCTTGGAACCCTAACAGCTGCATTTTATAGGAGCTATAGGAACCTATACTTCACAAACAAGGAGGGCATTCTTTATTCTCTTTCTACCTTTGCTCTCAGGAGGTGATTCCAGACTGCACTTCACGTGGCAGAAGCCCCTCAGGGCAGGGTTGGTTTCAGTCCCTTTCCCACCCCCATCACTTCCCCTTTGTTGTCCCTGGGACACGTCCCACTTGGAGGGTGCGATCAGTCTGACGCTTCAGGCATTGTGCAAGGAACCTTCCTAATACAAGGCTCTGGATCTCACCCCAGCAACCAGGCAACTAAGTGATATCTAGCCCTAGATCTTCTAATAGCTTTTAAAGTGGTATTTCTCAGCAGACTTCAGTTGATACCACTGAAAGGAAAAAGCCTTCAACGCAAGACATTGCTCTTCTACACCAGAAGCACCATCTCTATGAAGCAAAGCATTCCCGAGCTGGCGAGGACACTGCAGCCTAGAAAAGAGACAACTTGGCGCAAATATGACAGAGGTCTACAAAACCATGAGTGTCACAGGCAGAGCAGATAAAGATTCACAGTTAACCTCTCCAAGTACAAAAGCCTGAGGCTGCCAAATATAGCTAGGAGCCAGATTCAAAAGAAACAAACTGAGAAAAAGGCTCTTCATGCAACAGCTGGTGGACCTGTGGGTCTCCTTGGGAAAGGCGTTTTGAATGCAAAGAGGTTTTCTGTATTCCACAGCAGACCGAACAAGTATTGAACAAGAGACTGATTGAGGTTTAGTAAATAGATAAACCACATCAGTCTCAGGAAATCCCTCAAATTGAAAGTACAGGCGAGCAGAGTACCCCAGAGAATTCAAAGACTCTATCAGAGACAAGGTATCTGAGTACGGACCTTAGACAAAACCAGACCAGCCCTCCTTGGATTCTTTGACAAGCAGAGAATCCACTGACATGATTACACACACTTTGGCAAATGCTGCAGGATCAGACTCCAAAAGCAAAATGTTTTAAACTCCTTTGTTGTCTCTTTTTGAAGAGAAGAAGAACACCTTAGGGTCAGGATGAGGAACGGATGGCAGGTAAAGTTTAATATTGTCCAGCTTATGCATAAAGGACGTTCAAATTCCAATTGCTCCAGTTATCCCCATGTAGACCCTGAATTCCAGAAATGTCTTCCCATCTAGACAGCTAATTTTGGTTCAGCTAATTAATTGTCATAAAACTAGCATTATGGAAGGGAATGCGTTACCTGCAGCACCATGATTCATTTTCTGTGGGGAAGGAGAGTATTTCCTTTAACAAAGGAAAAGCCTTAAGCTAAGGACAGGGTGGGATCAGGATGAGAAAATAATGGCCAAAGACCAGCCTTTCTTCTAAAGGCTTCCCTCATTCTTCCCCAATTCTAAAATGGGGGAGATGGCAGGCAATGAAGTCTGCTGTCTGCTTTCCTGAAGAGCCTTCAGATGAGGTGCTGGAAGTGGGAAGCACAACTTATTTTGGATTTAGAATCTGGCAAATCTGCCTGTGACTTTTAATGAAAGGGGACTGAATTCTCCGATCCATCCCCGCACCTGTCTTTCAGGTGTCTTATCTTTCTGCCTACGACACTTTGTTTTTCTTCTGTTCCTTTGTGCTTGATACTTCTTTGCTGCCTCCTCTCTCCACTTCTCTTTCACAGGAAACTCTGAACCCTTCTCGAACAATAGTTAATGGAAATGTCCTTCCTAACCAATGTCTTTGAGTGTGCCTCTGTTGGAGGTGCAAGCTGATAACATTTCAGGAGGGAGTTTGGCTGCTTCATGTGGAAGTAGGCACTAAAGGAAGGAAAAAACACTAAGGAAGTAGCACTAAGGGAAGGGAAACAACCCTCCTACCTACAGAGGTGAGTGCCACCCCTTCTGCCTGGGGGTCTCGGGGCTGTGCAGCTCCTTGCAGTGCAGACTGGAGTGTGCATGGCACACCGGCCATTGACGATGGGTATGCTACAGCCTCTGGCCAGCCCACATTACGTATGTAACATATTATACCATCTTTGTCTGCAAGTTACAAAAATTGGTGTAAGCGTTATTGAAAAGGTCATTCTTATTTTCTCCCCCACCCCACATAAACAAAATCTAGGTTAGAAAGCTCCTTAACTATGCTGCTGTCAAATATGGACTGTCCTAGCATCCTCTAGACTATCCTTATTCCTGATTTTCAGCAAAAATACTTGTCTGAATAATATTTTTGCTCATTTTGTAGAATGCTTGGCATTTGTAATAAAGGAAAGGTAAATACAGATAAAGGACTGGCGAAAATCAGTATCCCCCGTATCAGAACCTGCTAAAAAGGTCAGACTACAATAAGGACAAAAAGGGAACCACAAAACCTTGACGTTGAGTGCTATAAGGTTCCTCCAGGTTGTTCTACATTTGGAACTGCTGGAGGTGAGACTACTCCTCAAGAAGGTATATGTTATGATGTACAGTAACGATATGTTAGATTTTTTTTCCAAAGGATAACTTTAAAGTCTTTAGTTTTAATAGGGAGTAGTAGTTAAATGCAGATTGTAAATTCTTTTTGAAATGATAACTTCCCACGTGGAGTACGTGTTCTTTCCACACATTTATTCTGACTAAGGTAGCATAATGGCAGGGGAAAGTACAGTCTCAAAAAGAAGTCATCTTCTTGGCTTGATCTAAATATTAGGTTAAAGATGTAAGACCCTAATTAATACGCTCAAGGAAAGCCTTGGTAAGATGATGGCTACTGAACAATTGTTTTTGAAAATGAATTAGAAGATGTATTAATCACATCAAACCATGGCTTTAGGACGATTTTAATCAGTCACTGTGTTTCTTTCTCATTATGATCTTACTAATGCTTACCAGATGAACCAAACTTTCACTAAAAGCTTTATCCAATTTTGAAGAGTTATTTTTATACTAGGACTACAGACTACATTATAATGATGGTAATTTTGGAAATACATATTGCTTACTCAAAAAAGAAGAGTAAGGGTGATGTTTTATTTTGAAGACGTATTGGAAACAGAATGTACCTAGTTAATATCATATTCTGCTATATTAACTGGGTTAACGTAACTGAGGCATTCCCATAATATTATGTGCCTAATTTCTTGAAATAAATTCTCAGTCTTAGCAGTACTACTTCACAGCCTTGGAAGTTCCATGATTAAAGTTATTTTGTTGGATTTAAATACAGGAAAATTAAACCAAACGAATCACAGCCAAGTAGACCAGGTGAAACAAATAGCCAGAGCAGCAGACTGCCCTAAATGACAACTAACCCCAAGATAAAAACAAAGGGGGAATCTTTCCTTTACCTTAGTCTGCGTTATGGACCTGAGTCTACACTAAGCAGGTCTGTAAGTTCTTTTTCCAGTAAACCACTCGAGGCACTGACAATTATGTTGTCTGTATGGCAGCCAGCACCATGGGAGATCCTGCTTGGTGCCCCACTGGTGTCCCACAAATATAGTACGTAACTGCACTGGCTGAGCTCATAATAAGTAAACTGTGCTTGCAGCTTGCTTGTGGAAGTGTTAAGAATTACTTTTCCTTTGAGCAGTAATGCAAATGATGCACGTTAAGGATGATTTCTAAGAACATGCAAGAAACCCAGTTCAAATACAGAGGCATCAATGAACTAGGCACAAGAAAACAATTTCTCCAAGAAAGTAAGTGCTCTCTTTCAAGATGGTGTGATGGCACCTGTCCCCGGGGAATGTCCCTAATGGCTGGGATCAAAAGAAGGGGGTTATTATGCAGCCAGTATTTTGTCCTGCACACGGGCAACTCCCTGAGGAGCTTTTAAACCAGGTTTTACCTCCTGTAAAGTACCGATGCAAGTGAATTAGAGCACAACTGGGAGTCTTAACTGCAAACTGCTTGGCATTCCACAAAATTGGATTATTTCTCAGAATAATTAGTTCTTCCCCAAGACTATCCTTGCTTGTGATCTGTAGTCTTCTCCAACAGAGAACTGAACATGCAAGTTTTTAACCTGTGGTGTATAATTTAGTAAAATATTTATAATTTACAAATTTACATGCAAAACAGACTGTGCAATAAATGCTGTGATATTTGGTACACCAACTGACAAGAAACTTCTAGCAGAAAAACAGCCACAGATGTTTAAAACTACTTCCTCCACTTTGTATCTGCTGGGTATTGGAAAAAACACAGATGTATACTACTGGTAAATTTTAAAGCAGCTGAATGCATGACTCATCACTGAATATCCCCTGAGCATTCCCTTGTAAACGATGGCTATCATTTGAGTTAAGATGTATGCAAAACTCTGTATTTGCATTCCTTTCAGTCAAGTGCCTTGTCATTGGCCATCCTGGCTATTCGTCAGCAAATTCAAAATAAAGAGATTATACCTCCTTAGTCACTTGTTTACAAGGATTTCTCCTTCTTTGCTGGAAAGCACAAGGAGGATGAAAAATGTTAAGAGCTTGCCATTATCACTGTTATTTTCTTTCCTAGCCCTTCAGAGGCCTGCTTGCGAAAATACTTGTAAGCCTGTGACTCATGCATGCCCAGGAAAGTTTTTTTGTTGTTTCACTGTAGTGCTTGTTATTGAACGAGGTTCACCTCCCCTGGTACGACGCTGAAACCCCACCTCTTCAGCCGAGTGCCAGGATCTGCACAACTGTTGCAGAGGAAGCCAGGGAGCAGAAAGGGCTCTGCTGTCCCCGGTGAGGAGACCCATTGCAACCCTACTGCTGAACCCCGTAACAAGTGCGTGGGGGAAGCAGCACAGAGCACAACAGGCAGAGGGGCTGTGCCTTAGCATCCTGCCCCAGCTCACACCTACTGAACCCTGGGTCCAAACCAACACTGTATGCAAACTGTTTATGACAGAGAGGGGAAAGGAGAGGATTGAGCACTCGGTGCAGCATTTGAGCTAGCTGAGCTGCGCGCTCACTGCCGGGAGTACTAGTGAATACTGGAGCAGGTGCAGAAGGCAGGTGTAAAACCCCGGTGGGTGACCAGCAGTGGCTGTGATGGTGCCAGGGCTGCTCTGGTGCTGCGAGGATGGAGGGCAGGGAGGTGGCCTGGTCTGCCCGGCTGGCTCGGCAGCGAGCGGGGCGCGCTGCAGGGGAGGCCGGGCGGCGATGACAAAGTCGAAACCGGAGAGGGATGCGGGGCCCTCCAGCCGCCAAGGAGGAGGAGATGCGGGTTCGCCACCCCAGGTTTAGGACTCCAGGGCTGTGAGGAGGGAGGGAAGGAGGCACAGGGCATGGCCACTTGTTAGCTCGGGCGAAGGCTGGGTGGGGAAGGGCAGCGGGGCTCGGGGGGGCTGCTGGGGAGCCGGGTGGAGGCGGCTCGGGGCGGGGGGCTCGGCAGCGCCCCGGGTCTCCTTACCTGAACCGCTCCTGCCCGGCCGTGTCCCAGAGCTGCAGCTTGACCCTCTTGCCGGGCTCGATCTCCACCAGGCGGGAGAAGAAGTCCACCCCCACGGTGGGGTCGGAGTGCAGCGGCCCGGGGAAGCGCCCCTCGGTGAAGCGGTGCAGGAGGCACGACTTGCCCACGGTGGAGTCTCCCAGCACGATCAGCCGGAACTGGTAGATCCAAATCGCCGCGTCCATGGCGGCCCCGGCCTGGCCCGGCTCCTCCTCGGGGCTCTCTCGGGGGCTCTTGCGCGGCCGGGGCCGGGGCCGGTGGCGGTACCGGTGCCCGCACCGCGCTCCGATCGCCCCAACGCCCGGCATGGGCGCGGCGGCGGGGGGGACGAGCGGGGCCCGGGCGGCCCGGGCGGGGCGGGGGCCGGCGGCAGGACGGACGGAACGACGGACGGGAACCCCGAGCCGGCCGCTTCCCCCCCGCCCCGCTCCCGGGGGGCTCCCTGCTGCCGCCCGGGGCGGGACGGGGCGGAACGGGGCGGGACGGGGCGGCCGCTGTCCCTTCAGCACCGGCTGCCCGCCGGGGCCGCCTTCCCCTCGGCTGCGCTGCGGCGGCGCGGCAGAGCCCGCCCGCCGGGGCCGCCTCCTCCTCCTCTTCCTCCTCACCCCCCTCCTCCTTCTCCTCCTCCTCCTCCTCCTTCTCCTCCTCCTCCTCCTCGAGGTGCTGGGGATGTGGAGAGGGGGCCCCCGGGGTGGGGGTGGGGGGAACCTGAGGGAAAGGCGGGAACGAGCCCACAGGAAATGGCGGGCAAGGAGCAGGGAGAGGGGGCCGGGGGAGGTGGGCGAGGAGCTGGTGTGTGGTGACGGAGGAAGGGAGAGAACACTTAGAATGATAGAATCACAGAGTCATTAAGGTTGGAGTAGACCTCCATGTCATCAGGTCCAACCATCACCCTACCACCAACATCACCATATCCCTACACGCGATGTCCAACCTTAAACACCCCCAGGGACGGTGACTCCACCACCTCCCTGGGCAACCCATTCCAATGCCTGACTGCTCTTTCTGAGAAGAAATGTCTCCTCATTTCCAACCTGAAACTCTCCTGGTGCAACTTGAGACCATTCCCTCTAGTCCTATCGCTAGTTATCTGTGGGAAGAAGCTGACCCCCAGCTCCCCACACCTTCCTTTCAGGTAGTTGTAGAGAGCAATAAAGTCTCCCCTGAGCCTCCTCTTCCTCAGATTAAACAACCCCAGTTCCCTCAGCCGCTCCTCATAGGACTTGTGTTCCAGGCCCTTCACCAGCTTCGGCACCCATCTATTCCTCCTATTCTCCCTAAGATAAGACCAGAGGAATAATAATCTCTGGACTTCCATTTGGTGTGTCCGGGGAGAGTGTGCTGTCTGTCTGTCTTGGGAAGAGGCATAATACAGGGGAGGAGAGGGGAACAGGGGATGCACAGTCCTCATTTCCATGTGCTACAAACCGCTTTTTGGGTGCCTTGCTGAAATACCCTTACTTTGGTAATGCAATGATTCTGTCAGTGTGGATGCCCTCCTGAGGAATTCCGTTGCCTTGGGGATCTTCAGCTCAATAACATGCTTTGGTCAATCTGCTGAGCAGTAGTTTCCTCAGATTTCTTGTAAGGCCTGAGGACCACAGAGGACAGCAGACACCCACAGGTTGCTGGTGAAGGCTCTGGGGCCAATTTCACATAAATCCCAGGAAGCTGGGGCCCTGAGGACCGTGAGGAGGAGGCCGGCAGAGCTGACTGGTGGGCTGTTGCTGGCAGATATGCAGCAAGCGGAGTATGGATACACACTTGGAGAGTGGAAAGGGAGAGAGGAGACAGGCAATGTGTTTCACTCAGCCTGTTGTAACTCTTGGGGAAAAGCTGCACGACCAGTTTTCTTGTTGCCTTGGCCTGGTTTTGATACTCGAATGTGTTAGGTGGTCACAGGTGTGAGACAAGGTAAGTGTAGCTCCACGTAGGCTCTGGTAGACCTTGCAGCTCCATGGTGTGGAGGAGCATGGACTGGCTAAGGGCAGGTCTTAAGTCAGAAGAAGAGGGGTTTGCATGCATTGCATAGGAGATCATGGCTTCCAGCCCCAAAATGAGCTGGGATAGGATGTGCAGCACAGCTGGCCCTGGGACACTCAGCTGGGCAACCCAGAATCTATGAAAGATGAAGCTGCCAAAGGGGCTTACCTTGCTGTGCATGCTGAGCCAAAGCTGTGGGATGCTGCTTGCTCCAAGAATCCCAGCCTTCCAAGGACCTTTTGGGACAGCCAGTCAGTCCCCAGGCCTTCTGTGCCCACATGCACCTCTGAGTGTGTTTCTTACCAAACCCTGTGTGTTTCTTCCCTCTACTCTCACTAGCTGCTGTTGTGAAAAATAAACTGAATATAGCTTGTACTTGTGTAGTTGTTCCCTTTGAGTAACAATTAAAATAAAACAATGCTAACTTTGATAAATGAACCTTCAGAAGGATGCGATCAATCCAATTCTTGCAGTTTGATACGGGACGTTTATAGGTTATTCCTAGCAATCTTTTCCAACCGTTTTAACAAAAGTGGCACTTGGGTACAGAAAGCATTTGCTTGTGAAACAGAGGTGTGAGGTATGTGATATCAACAACTCTGATACTTGCTAAAAGTGCTCATTATATAGTACCTGGACCCTGTGTGGATCACTGCCCTGGCTGACACCCCCAGGCCTTCAGAGCCTCAGGTCTGTGCTTTTTGGCTTAGAGGCACAGCAGGTTGTTGTCCTCTGCAGTCAGGATTGGAAGAACCTCATGCTAACGAGTTGCACAGCTCGTTTCTTTCCTACAGGTGAGAGAAGTCAATTTGCCTACTGTTGAGCTAAGTATGTTTCTAAGTATTGTAGGCTTCCAGAGTCTGGTCTGCCTAACTCAGCTTGGCATTGTAGAAAGATGGTGAGACAGAAATTCACATATATCCAAAGCAGAGCCTTATACCTTCATTTGGGATCTTTTGAATGCCATATGTGAAATGCTGCCTAAGAAACCTGCGTTTGTGTTTGATGTGGAGTGGACAAGGTGGGTGAATTTAATCTCCAAGTCATTGAAGATAATATTAGTCGGGCATAGTCAGCATAGGCCCTGACAATGCACAGTTCATCGCAGAGATCTCTGACAAGCAGTTGGAAGAAGAGACTCGTCAAAATTTGCTTTGGTTTGAGGAGCTGGAACAGTTGAAACAGAGAAGTTAAAGCAGCAGCATGAACCTGACCTTCCTTCAGACAGTTTCCACTACCATGGCATTGGCAATTTGAGTCTGCTCCTCCAAGAAGCATAAATCCAGTCTAAAATGTGGGAAATTATTACAAAAATACTACTTCCAAATCTACTGTATTATTAGATAGATGACTACACTAAGCCATAATACCCTGCAATCTAAAAGTTCAGTTCCTCATTTCCTTTTTTTTTTTTTTTTTTTTTTTTTTTTTT